>NW_027507785.1:330387642-330732787 GCF_037356315.1 Lithobates pipiens | reverse complement strand
CCCTTAACCAAACCTGACTACGCTATTGATGCTTGACCCCTGCCTGGACCTTACTGCTCAATTTCTTGCTGTCCACAAGACCCCCGCCTGGACCTGACTGTTTTATTGCCGCCCACCAAGACCCCCCCCCCCCGCCTGGACCTGACGGTTTTCTTGCCGCCCACTAAGACCCCCTGCCTGGACCTAACTGTTTTCTTGCTTGTTGCCTGCTGGGGTGGGGGGGTCTGGCATCTCTTTCTGCCCCCTTATACAGTATACATTGTATTTCCACACAGCACTGATGAGCTGTGACTGTGAGCTTGTGAAGGGTTTGTGTAAAAGCTGTGACCTCCCAGTATAGAGATATTATATCCAGGGACGGCTCGGCTTTGTGAATGGCTCATTCGAGTTGCTTTATCCGCCACGCTCTTTTATGTCGCTCTGTTATATAAGAACTTATTCTATAGAATCGCACCTCTGAAGCTTTCATCCTTTTTCAACCTCCAAAATGCACTTCACACCCCTCCCCCCCTCACCTCCCACCACCCCCACCTTCTCCGACACTGCTGGCTTCGAGCATCATTCATATGGGGGAGATAAGATGGATTGTCAGGGTGCGTACGCCTCTCCGTTCGTAGTAATGAGGGCGCGGGCTGCAATATGCCATATGGAGATGGGTGGCGATTGACTATATGGCAATTTGGCGTATTGACTTTTTTTTTTTATTCCAAGGATTGTACAAAAAGCGTGTGTGGTGCAAAAAAAGACTTTGCTGTCAGTACAAGGAGGGGGTCTTTACAGTGAGAGCAGTAAAGCTGAGGAATGAGCCATTCTTGATGATGTAACAATTATTTAATGTTACAATTATTGGTCTACATGGGATAACATGGTAACCTTGTAATACAGAGGATGGCTCTGAAGATGGGGGGGGGGGCAAAAGTGGCTAAAATTTAATGTCGGGGGGGGGGGGGGGGGGGAGGGGGGAATTGGCTTCCCTGTGAGGTTTTTGAAAATGTATCCAAACCCAAGAACGAAAATGTAATATGTTGCAGCTTACCAGCTACCAGGTGAGCGATTCTGATTGGTCAGGGAGCGCACCGAGCATCTCTCTGATCCGTCTCGGAAAAAAGAAGAGGGAGGAGAGCGAGGACTTCAAATCCCTGGACTGTTACACTAGTGCTCATCACCCACAGAGGTAAGTACAGCAAGGCCTTTTTGTTTATTTTTTTAAATGGTAAACAAACCCTTTTAACCCTTTCGTGACTAAGCCCATTTCTGACATTTGGTGTTTACAAGAAATCTGTATTTTTTTGCTATAAAATTACTTAGAGCCCCCAAACAATATATATATATATATATATATATATATATATATATATATATATATATATTTTTTTTTTCTGGCGTTTTGGTGAGTGCATCCCCAAAGGGGGACCGTTTGAACCACGAGTGGTGAATCGTTTGGCGGAAGTTGTTTTTTCTAATAACCACAATAAGAACTGTCTAATCACTATTGAGCAGCACTTCTGAAAACACAGAAAGAAATCAACAGTTTTTCACTTAGAGAAAAGTGACAAAGCGCTGCTATATATGAAAAGTGGACTCTTTTTATTAAGACCTAATTTTTATATTTTTTTTTACAGACATTATATATATATATATATATATATATATATATATATATATATATATATATATATATATTTTTTTTTTTTAGCAGAGACCCCAGAGAATAAAATAGCGTTTGTTGCAATATTTTAAGTCACACGGTATTTGTGCAGCAGTGTTTTAAACGCAACTTTTGGGAAAAGGGAGACTTTCATGGATTAAAAAAAAAAAACGAAACAGTAAAGTTAGCCGTTTCCGGCTTCGTTCCAGTCTGTCCCTAGCCGCCAGAAGTGGCGGATGTTCGATCGGGTCTCCCGTGCCACCAGGAGGCCCGGGAAGAGCGGTGGGAGGCGGGGATGTCCCCTCCCGCTCCTCTGGGATAACAGGCTTTTAGCCGCATCGGGTGTTATCCCTGGATAGCCGATCGCCTGCTATAAACAATGATACTGGGGTGATGCCTGCAGCTGCGGGCATCATCCCGGTATAACCCTCGAAAGACTAGGCCGCACATCTGCGTACGCTCGGCGGGAATGGGATAAACTGGTTTTAAAGGCTGAAGGTTGCATTCTATGCATGAAGGCAAAAAAAACTTCTCCCTCAGCCCCCACTAACACTCACCTGAGCCCCCCCCCCTCTCTCTCGATCCAGCGATGTGGACAGGATCCTCGGCTGTCCCGTTACTCCCTCTCCTCATTGTCTGAGATAGCAGCGGGAGTCACTGGTTCAGTGGTTTCCCACGGCTGTCAATCACATCCAGTGAGCCAATGAGGAGAGAGCAGGGGCGGGGGGCCAAGCCATGGCACTATGTGTCTTATGAACGCATAGATCCGGGCTCGAGAGTGAGCACGCACCAGTGCCCCCCCATAGAAAGTGGCTTGCTACTGGGGGAACTAGTCAAGGGGGAGGAGCCAAGAGCCCCGGCGGGGGGACCCGAAAATAGGAGGATTGGGGCTGCTCTGTGCAAAACCATCACACAGAGCAGGTAAGTATAACATGCTTGAACCTTTAATACCACTTTAAATTTTGGCTGGTGTAGGAAATGTTTAAAAAAAAAAAAATTTTGCCATCTCTTTCCCATTGGGGAGATTTCCCATCACTTCCTGTCCTGGAGAATAACAGAAAGTCTCTCTAAAAGGTAAAAAGGAGGGGGGGAAATCTGTTGCGGTGACAATGGGGGATTTCCCCCCTCCTTTTTACCTTTTAGAGAGACTTTCTGTTATTCTCCGGGACAGGAAGTGATGGGAAATCTCCCCAATGGGAAAGAGATGGCAAAAAATAAAAATAAAAATTTAGGGGATTCGATCCCAGCTCTTGTTCTGGTGACAATTAAAACAAAATTAGAATTTCCCGTTATTTTCTGTTACAAAAACCCGACTTCAAGAACTCAAATTACCCCAAAAAACCCTCAACAAGATATATGAGATTAAATGATTGTGAAATAAATAATTATACAAAATAGGTGGGAACCTGTGCTGACCATCAACAGAGAAAAAATTAAAAAAAATAAAAATCCAACCACTTTTTGGCACTGAAGTTGTAGCGCCGCTCCAGGCTCCACTGATTCAGTCTCTCGGTAATTCAATCCCTTTGAGGCGCCGCTCCCACAGGGCACGTCTTGTGTGATTATTAGAAGCATACAAGGGAGAGATGGAAGGCTTCATCTGCATCCACTCCCGAACCACGCCCTCTAACGTGTTTCACCCATCTTGGGCTTAATCCTACAGGCCCTCTATGACTAAGCCCCTGTTGGATGAAACGCGTCAAAGAGGGTGGTTTGGGAGTGGATTCAGCTGGTCATATTGGAAATTAAGAGGCTTTCGGTGTGCGCTTCTTCTACACTTTTTGTACACACGACTATTACGAATGAATAAATGAATGGGGGGGGGGGGGCAAAGCTGGAGATGTGTCAGAAAAAAAAGATGGTGACAACTGGAATATTTTGGCTTTTCCATAATTTTTTGTTTTGGTAACATTGGTCCCCACAGGACACATGTAGAGGGGGAATCTACCCAACAAGGAGCCAGACAGCAATAAGAACCCCGATAGTTCTTCTGGTGGTGTGGAACGCTTGCTTAGCTTGCCTAAAGGGGTTGTAAAGCCTCGTGTGCATCCTATGCATTAAGGTGAAGAAACATCTTCTAGTGACCGGCGCCCCAGCCCCCCCGTTTTACTCACCTGAGCCCTGTAATTTCCCTGCGGCGGAGACGTGCTCTTCCTCTTCCCGGGGTTCTCGGCTCCTGATTTGATAGAGTGATAGCAGTGCAGCCATTGGCTCCCGCCGCTGTCAATTCCAATGACGCGGGCGCCGGGAGGCGGGGCCGAGTCCTACATTTGGCGTCTATGGGCGGCAAATGCTAGAATCAGGAGCGCGCCCGCAAGGTAACCCCCCCTCGGGAGAGTTCTTCTCCTAGGGGGTTATACGATGTGGGGGAGGAACCGCGAGAGCCGCCGGGGGACCTCAGAAGAGGAGGATCGGGGCCACTCCATGCAAAACGAACTGCACAGTGGGGGTAAGTATAACATGTTTGTTATTTTTTTTTTTTAAGTAGCTTTACAATCACTTTAATTATTGTTATTATTATTATTCTCAATAATAATAATAATACCGCAGTGGTTAAAAATGGTGAGTGTTGATAATATAAAAAAAAATAATGTAAATATTTAATGTGTGTAATATTTAATAAATTTGTTATTGTTATTCATATTATTGTTACTAATAATAATATTTGTATAATAAGTGTTGATAATATAAATAAAATACTGTATATAACTATGTATATAACATATATATATATATATATATATATATATATATATATATGTATGTATATATAAATAACTATATATAAATATATAACTATTTAAATGTGAAACATTTCATAAAATTAATTATTGTTATTAATATTATTGTTAAGAATAATAATAATAATATTGAAGTGGTTAAAAATGGCGAGTGTTGATAATATAAATAAAATACATAAATATATAATGTGTGTGACATTTAATAAAATTAATTATTGTTATTCATATTATTGTTACTAATAATAATATTTGTATAATAGGTGTTGATAATATAAATAAAATACTGTATATAACTATGTATATAACTATATATATATATATATATATATATATATATATATATATATATATATAACTATATATATATATATATATATATATATATATATATATATAAATAACTATATATAAATATATAATTATTTAAATGTGTAACATTTAATAAAATTAATTATTGTTATTAATATTATTGTTAAGAATAATAATAATATTGAAGTGGTTAAAAATGGCGAGTGTTGATAATATAAATAAAATATATACATTTTTAGAGTGTGTAATATTTAATAACATATTATTGTTATTAATATTATTGTTAATAATAATAATAATAATAATAATGCTAATAATAATGACATTGAAGTGGTTATAACTGGTGAGTGTAGATAATAGACAGCAGACAGGACAGTCTCTGGTTGGGATTTACTATAACACATACAATGGTGTCTAACGCGCTGCTTTTCTTCTTAATAATATACATAAAATATATACATTTCTAGAGTATGTAATATTTAATAACATTAATTATTGTTATTAATATTATTGATAATAATAATAATATTGAAGTGGTTAAAAATGGCGAGGGTTGATAATATAAATAAAATATATAAATATTTAATGTGTGTAACATTTAATAAAATTAAAATAATCATTGTTATTAATATTAAAATTAATTATTACTATTAATATTATTGTTAAGAATAATAATATTGAAGTGGTTAAAAATGGTGAGTGTTGATAATATAAATATATACATTTTTAGAGTGTGTAATATTTAATAACATGAATTATTGTTATTAATATTATTGTTAATAATAATAATAATAATAATAATATTGAAGTGGTTATAACTGGCGAGTGTAGATAATAGACAGCAGACAGAACAGACTGTGGTTGGGATTTACTATAACACATACAATGGTGTCTAACACGCGTCTTTTCTGCAAACGTGATATAAAAATGCCGCGCCACTGCGGTTGGTAATCAAAGCCCAGCAGCGTGGTAATATCACATTTCAGGCCCTATTTAACAGACAAGGGAGCCGGTGAAGCCGGGAGCATGGAGAATGGCAAGGGGGGTCATGGAGGATGGCGGGGGGGTCATGGAGGATGGCGGGGGGATGGAGGATGGCAGGGGGGGTCATGGAGGATGGCCGGGGGATGGAGGATGGCAGGGGGGGGTCATGGAGGATGGCCGGGGGATGGAGGATGGCAGGGGGGGTCATGGAGGATGGCCGGGGGATGGAGGATGGCAGGGGGGGGTCATGGAGGATGGCCGGGGGATGGAGGATGGCAGGGGGGGTCATGGAGGATGGCTGGGGTATGAAGGATGGCGGGGGGGTCATGGGGGATGGAGGATGGTGGGGGGGGGTCATGGAGGATGGCCGGGGGATGGAGGATGGCGGGGGGGTCATGGGGGATGGAGGATGGTGGGGGGGTCATGGAGGATGGCCGGGGGATGGAGGATGCCAGGGGGATGGAGGATGGCAGGGGGGGGTCATGGAGGATGGCCGGGGGATGGAGGATGGCAGGGGGGTGGAGGATGGCGGGGGGGGTCATGGAGGATGGCAGGGGGATGGAGGATGGCAGGGGGGTCATGGAGGATGGCCGGGGGATGGAGCTGCGTCATTCCACTGATAATATGATTAACTCACAGCACAGACCGCAGTCATAAAGGGGAACTCCGGGAAGTGGCAGAACACTCCGCTGTAATGAGGATGTGTGTGTTGGGGAGAAAGTGTCAGCAATGCGACCGATCGATGGGGAGCGGAGATGAGGTAATTACTCTGTAGAAGAAACAAGGTCACACAAGAAATAGAGAGAATTGACTGAGGCAGAAATAGGAGGATTTTGGGCACACAGCGAATCCTAATAGGAATGCGGCAAAAAATAAAAAAAAAAACCTTCCAGGAGATACAAGATCCTCTCGGTGCTCCGATTCTTCTCTGAATGACGACCGCTTTTTTTTGGGTCTCCTCTCCCCTCATTAACACGCTCATGTCATTTGTAAATACCCCCCCCCCCCCCCGAGGGGAAAACAAATCTTAATGCCTGAGCACAATTTTGCAACTTTGACGTGTTATACAACCGTACACATCATCACAACTACTTTGTGCGTCCAGGTGGGTTATACCGCGTTTATTTTTAGGACAAATTGGGCTTTTATTTGGTGGTAAATGGTAATAAATATCTCCTGATTATTTTAATTATCAAAATCAAAAGTGGCCCAAAATAGTAAAAAAAAAAATATATATTTTTTAAATGTAACTTTATATTTCTTGCTACTACCGTAACCCACCACCAAAGAACAACCCAAATATAATTCTCCTGCCCCTGGCGATCGCAGCGATGCCACACATGTGTACGTTAGTTGGTGTTTGTACCCGGAGTACGGCCCAGAAGCAATAGTGTGCATTTTGTTGGCGCTTCAATCATCACGGCACCATAGTTGTTATGGTGTCAGGATGATTGAAAAACACATTATTTCTATTATTACATTGTTATAGAAAAAAATAGAAAATGAAATACCTCAATTCACCATAATGCAGAATCAGTGGGAGCCCCGAGTGTGTCGCCTGCCACCAGATGCAGATTGTCACTTGCCACGTCACCCGCCACAAGTTTGCGGATTATAACTTGCCACGCCACCTGCCACACATTGCGGATTGTCCACTTGCCACGCCACCTGCCACACATTGCGGATTGTCACTTGCCACGTCACCTGCCACACATTGCGGATTGTCACTTGCTACGTCACCTGCCACACATTGCGGATTGTCACTTGCCACGTCACCTGCCACACATTGCGGATTGTCACTTGCTACGTCACCTGCCACACATTGCGGATTGTCACTTGCCACGTCACCTGCCACACATTGCGGATTGTCACTTGCTACGTCACCTGCCACACATTGCGGATTGTCACTTGCTACGTCACCTGCCACACATTGCGGATTGTCACTTGCCACGTCACCTGCCACACATTGCGGATTGTCACTTGCTACGTCACCTGCCACACATTGCGGATTGTCACTTGCTACGTCACCTGCCACACATTGCGGATTGTCACTTGCTACGTCACCTGCCACACATTGCGGATTGTCACTTGCCACGTCACCTGCCACACATTGCGGATTGTCACTTGCTACGTCACCTGCCACACATTGCGGATTGTCACTTGCTACGTCACCTGCCACACATTGCGGATTGTCACTTGCCACGTCACCTGCCACACATTGCGGATTGTCACTTGCTACGTCACCTGCCACACATTGCGGATTGTCACTTGCTACGTCACCTGCCACAAGTTGTGGATTGTCACTCGCCAAGTCACCTGCCACACATTGCGGATTGTCACTTGCCATGTCACCTGCCACACATTGGGGATTGTTACTTGCCACGTCACCTGCCACACATTGCGGATTGTCACTTGCCACGTCACCTGCCACACATTGCGGATTGTCACTTGCTACGTCACCTGCCACACATTGCGGATTGTCACTTGCCACGTCACCTGCCACACATTGCGGATTGTCACTTGCCACGTCACCTGCCACACATTGCGGATTGTCACTTGCTACGTCACCTGCCACACATTGCGGATTGTCACTTGCCACGTCACCTGCCACACATTGCGGATTGTCACTTGCTACGTCACCTGCCACACATTGCGGATTGTCACTTGCTACGTCACCTGCCACACATTGCGGATTGTCACTTGCCACGTCACCTGCCACACATTGCGGATTGTCACTTGCTACGTCACCTGCCACACATTGCGGATTGTCACTTGCTACGTCACCTGCCACAAGTTGTGGATTGTCACTCGCCAAGTCACCTGCCACATGTTGCGGATTGACACTTGCCACGTCACCTGCCACACATTGCGGATTGTCACTTGCTACGTCACCTGCCACACATTGCGGATTGTCACTTGCTACGTCACCTGCCACACATTGCGGATTGTCACTTGCCACGTCACCTGCCACACATTGCGGATTGTCACTTGCTACGTCACCTGCCACACATTGCGGATTGTCACTTGCTACGTCACCTGCCACACATTGCGGATTGTCACTTGCTACGTCACCTGCCACACATTGCGGATTGTCACTTGCCACGTCACCTGCCACACATTGCGGATTGTCACTTGCTACGTCACCTGCCACACATTGCGGATTGTCACTTGCTACGTCACCTGCCACACATTGCGGATTGTCACTTGCCACGTCACCTGCCACACATTGCGGATTGTCACTTGCTACGTCACCTGCCACACATTGCGGATTGTCACTTGCTACGTCACCTGCCACAAGTTGTGGATTGTCACTCGCCAAGTCACCTGCCACACATTGCGGATTGTCACTTGCCATGTCACCTGCCACACATTGGGGATTGTTACTTGCCACGTCACCTGCCACACATTGCGGATTGTCACTTGCCACGTCACCTGCCACACATTGCGGATTGTCACTTGCTACGTCACCTGCCACACATTGCGGATTGTCACTTGCCACGTCACCTGCCACACATTGCGGATTGTCACTTGCCACGTCACCTGCCACACATTGCGGATTGTCACTTGCTACGTCACCTGCCACACATTGCGGATTGTCACTTGCCACGTCACCTGCCACACATTGCGGATTGTCACTTGCTACGTCACCTGCCACACATTGCGGATTGTCACTTGCTACGTCACCTGCCACACATTGCGGATTGTCACTTGCCACGTCACCTGCCACACATTGCGGATTGTCACTTGCTACGTCACCTGCCACACATTGCGGATTGTCACTTGCTACGTCACCTGCCACAAGTTGTGGATTGTCACTCGCCAAGTCACCTGCCACATGTTGCGGATTGTCCACTTGCCACGTCACCTGCCACACATTGCGGATTGTCTACTTGCCACATCACCTGCCACAAGTTGTGGATTGTCACTTGCCAAGTCACCTGCCACACATTACAGATTGTCCACTTGCCACATCACCTGCCACACATTGTGGATTTGGCCATTCCGGGTCCCGATCGTTAGAACGGGGCCCGGGGTAGATATGTGCAATTAGTTTAGTTCCGACTACATTTTTTAATAAAATTTAGACAAATTTGTTAATTCGGAAATATCCAAATTGACGAAAACCCACTTACCAAATTTTTCGCAATATTGGCACATTCGAATATTTGGAAATTCGGAAATTTCAAATCCGAAAACCCAAAAATGTGTAAATCTGAAATAATAACTAACAAATAGTAACTTAACTATTACTATCTATTAAATTATCGGTATTGGAATTTCCTTTCAAATTTGGCTGTTAGCGAACATAATGAATACGAATTTATCCGAAGTTACGAATTATCCGCAATAACGAATGCCGCGTCTAAACGAATGGAACATAACGAATTAATAATAAATAATAATAATAAAAACATTTTTTTATTATTATTACTATTATTATTATTTATTCACTCGTTCCATTCCAATTGTTTATATGCGGAATTCGTTATTTTGGATAATTCGTAAACCTCGGATAAATTAGTATTCATTACGTTCGCTAACAGCCAAATTTGAAAGGAAATTTCAATACCTAGAATTTAATTGTTAGTTATTATTAATTAGTTCGTTATTCTTTCGAATTTTCAGATTTTCTTTCTTAGTTTTGGATTTTCCATCATAACGAATGACCCGAAAAACGAAAAAAAAAAAAACACAAATAAAACGAAAACCAATGAATTTTTCGGCAGTGCACGTCTAGCCCGGGGTTCTTGGTGAAAGCCTGGTCCCTGTCTTGGGAGCGTGCCACGCAGCGCAATCCCAGCAAAACAAGGGGCACATGCAAATATTCGGCCGTGAAGGGGTTATTTTATACCCAGTGACATCATCACTGGGTCTCTCTTCTTCTCTATGCAATGCTGGTGGGAGGGGCCAGCAGGGGGCTGTACATAGCTTCCTAAAAACATCACAGCCCCACCCCCCGCCTCAGTCCTCCTTTCAAGAGCCCTCAGTCCTGCTACAAGCAGTGGGAGGAGTTATGCAAAAATCACAATGTCATGATGAGTGGGTGTCAGGCTGCAGGGCTGGGACAAAGGGTGGGCAGGAGGGGCAGCTGCCCTGGGCACTGTGGTATCATGTGAGGTGCGTCGGCGCCAAGAGGAGATTGGAGAGGATTTGTGTTGGGTGGGGGCAACAGGGGGGTAAGAATTGTTTTAGGAGGGGAAATTTTGGGAAGGGGGTGCTAGGAAAGGTGATTTGAGGGTATTTGTGTTGGAAGAGAGGATGGGAGAAAATAATTTTTGCTAGAAGAGGTCTCATGGTAGAGGGGATTTGTACTAGGAGGAGCCGTGCTGCACAATGCATTCTAAGCCCTGATGCAGTGAAAAGCAACAACCAGAAGCGGGTCGGGAGCATCCTTAACAATAGGTGAGTCATCAGCTGTCAATGGGCTTCCCCGCTGACAGCTGAATTAAAAATAAAAAAACATTGCCGGCAATAAAAAAGCAAAAAATAAAAACAAGGGGGCGGGGCCACCAGGGACATCGCCAGGGCGGGCGGCGGATCTACATCAGAGGGACATTGTTTTTTTTAATAAAGGAATTGTCAAAAGCTTGTATATATGTTTTATTTATTTTTTTACACTTTTTTGGTGAATGGGCAGGGGTACCCTATACTTATTCACATGGCGGGGGGGGGGGGCAGATCTGGTGGCCCCTTGGTAATCTTTCCAGATTCCGACAAGCCCCGTGCTCCACAACCACAACCCATGCTTGTGGGGAGGAGACCCTTGTCCCCATCAACATGGGGACAAGGTGCTTTGGGGTGGGGGGGGCAAAATTGAGGGCATGTGGCCTAGTATGGTTCAGGAGGGGGGGAGCGCTTGGTTGCCCCCCTTCTTTCCTGACCTGCCAGGTTGTGTGTTCGAATAAGGGTCTGGCATGGATTTTGGGGGGGACCCCACGCCATTTTTTTTAACATGTTCCCCTTAAAATCCATACCAGACCCGAAGGGACTGGTTTGGGAGGGGGGGGGGGGGCCCACGCCATTTTTTTCTATATTTTTTTTAAACATCAATTTAAATGTGATTTGAGTTTTTTTTTTCTTTATAATAAATACAATTTTGCTGCAGCAGGTTCTATGCATGTTACAGATGCACCACTTTACAGGCAGACTAAGGGGACCCCCCCCCCAGGCACTATATTTAAAGGAATTTTTTTGTTTTTATCGTTTCACTTTAAGCATAATTAAAACCACTGCTCCTTTAAAAAGCGATTGTTTAATATATAAAAAAAAAAATGCATTGATATGTGCCCCCCAGGGCAGTACCTAGACTCCCAAGCCTTCAAAATGGGCACTTTTGCTTTTTCCTGTTCGCCTCCCATAGACTTCAATGGGGTTCACCGTTCAGGGCAGGACTTCTCCCCTATTCAGGATTTCTGCTGTGAACCGAAAATGGGGGGGGGGGGAGGGGTCATTCATCCATTTTCAGCATTCTGCCCCTAAGCTTTTTTTTAAACATCAATTTAAATGTGATTTGAGTTTTTTTCTTCTTTATAATAAATACAATTTTGCTGCAGCAGGTTCTATGCATGTTACAGATGCACCACTTTACAGGCAGACTAAGGGGACCCCCCCCCCAGGCACTATATTTAAAGGAATTTTTTGTTTTTATTGTTTCACTTTAAGCATAATTAAAACCACTGCTCCTTTAAAAAGCGATTGTTTAATATAAAAAAAAAATTTGCATTGATACATGCCCCCCAGGGCAGTACCTAGACTCCCAAGCCTTCAAAAGTGGCACTTTTGCTTTTTTCTGTTCGCCTCCCATAGTCTTTAATGGGGTTCACCGTTCAGGGCAGGACTTCTCCCCTAATCAGGATTTCTGCTGTGAACCAAAAATGGGGGGGGGGGGGGGGGGGGTCATTCATCCATTTTCAGCAGTCTGCCCCTAAGCTTTTTTTTAAACATCAATTTAAATGTGATTTGAGTTTTTTTTTCTTTATAATAAATACAATTTTGCTGCAGCAGGTTCTATGCATGTTACAGATGCACCACTTTACAGGCAGACTAAGGGGACCCCCCCAGGCACTATATTTAAAGGATTTTTTTGTTTTTATTGTTTCACTTTAAGCATAATTAAAACCACTGCTCCTTTAAAAAGCGATTGTTAAATATAAAAAAAAAAAATTGCATTGATACATGCCCCCCAGGGCAGTACCTAGACTCCAAAAAGCCTTCAAAATGGGCACTTTTGCTTTTTCCTGTTCGCCTCCCATAGACTTCAATGGGGTTCACCGTTCAGGGCAGGACTTCTCCCCTATTCAGGATTTCTGCTGTGAACCGAAAATGGGGGGGTCATTCATCCATTTTCAGTATTCTGCCCCTAAGCTTTTTTTTAAACATCAATTTAAATGTGATTTGAGTTTTTTTTTTCTTTATAATAAATACAATTTTGCTGCAGCAGGTTCTATGCATGTTACAGATGCACCACTTTACAGGCAGACTAAGGGGACCCCCCCCCCCAGGCACTATATTTAAAGGATTTTTTTGTTTTTATTGTTTCACTTTAAGCATAATTAAAACCACTGCTCCTTTAAAAAGCGATTGTTTAATATATATAAAAAAAAATGCATTGATACATGCCCCCCAGGGCAGTACCTAGACTCCCAAGCCTTCAAATTGGGCACTTTTTTTCCTGTTCGCCTCCCATAGACTTCAATGGGGTTCACCGTTCAGGGCAGGACTTCTCCCCTATTCAGGATTTCTGCTGTGAACCGAAAAATGGGGGGGGGGGAGGGGTCATTCATCCATTTTCAGCATTCTGCCCCTAAGCTTCCTCATGAATGACAATGATTGGTATGGAGAAATTTCATATTTTCTTCTGTTGTCTTTCAGCTTCTATTATTTTGTCTCTTGTTGGACATTCGCTTCGCTTCTCTCTGATCTTCTGCATATTTACTTTTCTTTTTGAACTGAAAACCAAGAAAACAAAGGAAGAAAAACCACATTCCTTATAGATGTGATACATGGAGATGTTTGTTCTATATAGAAAGTCTACAAGATCAGAGAGAAGAGCGCACAGCAGATCTCCCGGGAAAAGCTCCCTTTATTCCACAAATCTGTTTATTATAAATGGTTTATTTTTCTTATTTATACACAGAGATCACTGAGCCAGTCACACCAGTCTCTGCACCAGAGGAGCTTACACTCTAATGTCCCCCCCACAGTCACACACCATTGTTATTATTATCATTATATAGCTCTGATATATACCGCAGTGCTGTACAGAGGACACTGACCCAGTCACATCAGTCTCTGTACAGAGGAGCTTACACTCTAATGTCCCCCCAAAGTCAAACACTACTATTATTATTATTGAGAGAAGCAGCAAGCCTGGGGCTTCTCATGCAGGCTTTTCCCAGGCAAGCATGGACCATTTTGGGGAAGGCGAAGGTGGAGTGTCATGGTTATGCAATAGAGTTCGTCTGCTTACCTGTCTCCATGTGTTCATTTCTAGAGACCAGCCGAGCCTCACCTGACTGCTTTTATAATCCATCCTCTGGCATGGCTCCACCCTAGTTCCTATCAGACTACTCTATATTAACCTGCGCACTGCTAGCCAACCCTGCTGATCAACCTTTGTGTGTTAGCTTCCTGTTACCTGCCGTGTGCTCTGCTACTGTTTTCCGTTACCGACTTTGGCGTGTCCTGACTATCCCTGTTTGCCTGTGAGCCTGACCTTTTGGCGTGTCCCCGACTATTCTTGTCTGCTTGTGGCCCCGACCTTGGCTTTGTCCCTCACCATCCCTATCCTCCTGTTACCTACTGTGGGTGTGAGCTGGGGGACCCTGGGGGTCGCGACCTGGAGCCAGTTGCAGCCAAGTCCATCCTCACCACTCGAGGCTCTGGTGAACACCTGCTGGCTCTTAGACTCCGCGCCCCAGGGAATCTTACGCTCTAACCTCGGTGGGATCCATCTTGGTGTTCTGGCGGCCCTGCCTTCCTATCACCTTGACCCCTGTCCACAGCAGTCAGCTGTAGGGTCCACAACCTTGCGGTGCACTCCTAAGCCCTACGGTGTGCATATGTCACCTGGGCTCTAGGTGACCTGACATGGAGGCTCTCCAGAGGCACTGAGGCCTGCTCCATGTGCTCAAGCTGCAATGGAACCTGGGCCTGTTACCAGTCTTCCAGGATAAGGTGGTGAACAGACTTTGCCGCATTGCTAAGGAGGAACAGAAACTTCCTGTCATGAAAGCAGATCTCAGGGAAAAGAACTCCCTGCACAGTAAGTCTGGAAACAGTAAGATGGAAGTCTCCAAGCTGAAGTCTTTGGAGGAGGCATTAAAAAAGCAGGAGAAGTTGGTCTGAAGGAGAGCAGCGGTGTGTTCAGAGAAAAGTGTGAGAATGAGGAGAGAGTCCAACAGATGAAGGAAAGTGCCTGTGCCAGTACCAGCCAGAGGGTGGATGCCAGAGCAATGGCGACAGTATGGCTGGGGGGTAAGGAAGTGGCTTCACATGGTAACCCCAGAAGTACCCCGTCCCAGGATCTGTCATGTCTGAGTCAGTATCTGCCCCCCTCCCCTGAGTGCTAAGGCTCACTAGGTATTTTCTCCATATCTTTTTAAATCCATTTCCTGTTTTATACAGTTCAACTACCTTTTCCCGCAGATCCTTTGAGAATTGTTTTGCTTTCCACATGACTCAGAATCCAGAAACGTCAGTGTAGCACTGGATGAAAGATGCAAGGGTCTGTCAGAAGTCCAGAAACTCATTTATTGACCTTTTATACACACACACTAATTACAAGCAAACAGATCACAGGTGAGGATGGTTACCTTCAATAGCCATTCAAACCCCTTTGTGTCAACTTGTGTTCATGTTATCAGGCCAAAATCACTAGGGTATGTAAACTTTTGATCACAGTCATTTGGGTAGTTATCATTCATATTTTCTGAAAAATGGCCAAGAAACCATAAATTCTGCCAAGGTATGTAAACTTATGAGCACAACTGTATAGGCGCCAGCCGGACTGGAAAGGGCTTGTCCCCAAAGTTGTCTCACGACAGCCCTTGATAAAAAAATTTGGCTATCCTGACAAGGAATGAGTTTATACTCCCCGAGGATTTATGGGTTGTGTTGAGGTTTGGTGAAACGTTGTGCCCCCTAAAAAAGATTGTGGATGATAGAGGAATCTGGATGGTTGGGTGGTTGGTGTCAATGAGGTTGAGAGTGTGTGAGAATGTGGTCCAGCATTTTGCCTCCTCTGCCTTTACTGGTAGAGATAGGATTACCATCTTCTACCCTGGTCGACTTATGCTATGTCATAAATGTGGAGTCAAGGGACATTTCTCCTCTGCCTGTCCAGAACAGAAGTGCTCTTTGTGTCAGGAACTGGGGCATCTGGCGAGGTACTGTAACATCATTAAATGTACCCTATGTGATAAGGTCGGTCACCCTTATAGCCAGTGCCCTGAGGCTTTGCACAATAAACCTGACTTAGTAGAGGAATTCTTCCATCTGGATAGAGAAGAGTCTGGGTTGGCAGAGGTTGTGCCAGGGAATCCTAGTGTCTCTGTGCCATCAGAATCTGTGTCTGTGAGGCCGTCCGTGGTGTCAGTTTCCCCCCCCAGTCTGTGGTTCCCCAGTCAGTGTCATAAAGTGTGGTTATCAAGTCTGTGTCTACATCTGTTGTTTCTACCAAAGTAGTGGTGGGTGTTGGACCAGTGTATATGGTTGTGCCAACCCCTCTTCCTCGGTGCGGCTGGAGGTGATGGATTGGATGATGGTGGGAAGGAAATGAGAGTGGCTGGTGCAGAATGCAAGGTGACCGATGTGGAAGCCGGGGTGAACGATGTGGAAGTTGAGGTGAACAATGTGGAAGTTGAGGTGAACGATGTGGAAGTCGGGGTGACCGTTGTGGAAGTCGGGGTGAACGATGTGGAAGTTGAGGTGAACAATGTGGAAGTCGGGGTGAATGATGTGGAAGTCGGGGTGAACGATGTGGAAGTTGAGGTGAACAATGTGGAAGTCGGGGTGAACGATGTGGAAGTCGGGGTGAACAATGTGGAAGTTGAAAGGTGAACGATGTGGAAGTTGAGGTGAGCAATGTGGAAGTTGGGGTAAATAATGTGGAAGTTGAGGTGAACGATGTGGAAGTCGGGGGGGAATGATGTGGAAGTTGAGGTGAGCGATGTGGAAGTTGGGGTAAATGATGTGGAAGTTGAGGTGAACGATGTGGAAGTTGAGGTGAACAATGTGGAAGTCGGGGTGAACGATGTGGAAATCGGGGTGAACAATGTGGAAGTTGGGGTGAACGATGTGGAAGTCGGGGTGAAAGATGTGGAAATCGGGGTGAACGATGTGAAAGTTGGGGTGAACGATGTGGAAGTCGGGGTGAACGATGTAGAAGTCGGGGTGAGCGATGTGGAAGTTGGGGTGAACGATGTGGAAGTTGGGGTGAACGATGTGGAAGTTGAGGTGAACGATGTGGAAGTTGGGGTGAACGATGTGAAAATCGGGGTGAACGATGTGGAAGTCGCGGTGAATGATGTGGAAGTTGAGGTGAACGATGTGGAAGTCAGGGTGAACGATGTGGAAATCAGGGTGAACGATGTGGAAGTCGGGGTGAACGATGTGGAAGTTGGGGTGAAAGATGAGGAAATCAGGGTGAATGATGTGGAAGTTGGGGTGAATGATGTGGAAGTCGGGGTGAACAATGTGGAAGTCGGGGTGAGCGATGTGGAAGTTGGGGTGAACGATGTGGAAGTAGGGGTGAACGATGTGAAAGTTGGGGTGAACGATGTGGAAGTTGGGGTGAACGATGTGAAAATCGGAGTGAACGATGTGGAAGTTGAGGTGAACGATGTGGAAGTCGGGGTGAACGATGTGGAAGTCGAGGTGAACGATGTAGAAGTCGGGGTGAGCGATGTGGAAGTTGTGGTAAATGATGTGAAAGTTGAGGTGAACAATGTGGAAGTTGGGGTGAGAGATGTGGAATTTGGGGTGAACGATGTGGAAGTTGAGGTGAACGATGTGGAAGTTGGGGTGAACGATGTGGAAGTCGGGGTGAATGATGTGGAAGTCGGGGTGAACGATGTGGAAGTCGGGGTGAACGATGTGGAAGTTGAGGTGAACGATGTGGAAGTTGAGGTGAACGATGTGGAAGTCAGGGTGAACGATGTGGAAGTTGAGGTGAACGATGTGGAAGTTGAGATGAACGATGTGGAAGTTGAGGTGAATGATGTGGAAGTCGGGGTGAACGATGTGGAAGTCGGGGTGAACGATGTGGAAGTCGAGGTGAACGATGTAGAAGTCGGGGTGAGCGATGTGGAAGTTGTGGTAAATGATGTGGAAGTTGAGGTGAACAATGTGGAAGTTGGGGTGAGAGATGTGGATGTCGGGGTGAACGATGTGGAAGTTGAGGTGAACGTTGTGGAAGTCAGGGTGAACGATGTGGAAGTTGAGGTGAACGATGTGGAAGTTGAGATGAATGATGTGGAAGTTGAGATGAACGATGTGGAAGTTGAGATGAACGATGTGGAAGTTGAGATGAACGATGTGGAAGTTGAGGTGAACGATGTGGAAGTTGAGATGAACGATGTGGAAGTTGAGGTGAACGATGTGGAAGTTGAGATGAACGATGTGGAAGTTGAGATGAACGATGTGGAAGTTGAGGTGAACGATGTGGAAGTTGAGGTGAACGATGTGGAAGTCGGGGTGAACGATGTGGAAGTCGGGGTGAACGATGTGGAAGTCAGGGTGAACGATGTGGAAGTTGAGGTGAACGATGTGGAAGTTGGGGTGAATGAAGTGGGGAGAGGGGTTAATGGGGGGGTTTTGGAATCGGTGAGGGTGTAGGTATCAAATAAGTTTGAGGTGTTTTCTGAGGTGGAGGGCGACGGTCCTTCTGCTAAGAGGTTGGTTACTTCTATGGAGGAGGAATCGCAGAGAATATTAAAGCCTGTAGGATTTCCGAGTGGGGGGGAGGGGGGGGGGGTGAGCAAGCTAAGAAGCGTGTATCTAAAGCATCCTGAGCTATGCCCCTACACTAGTGAAGGTCGCTGCGTTCTTTTTTAGCCTCCTATATCTGGAATGGCTGATAAGTGACATGAAGCCAGCACTTGGCTGCACACTTATATTTGGCTGTGGCTGGCATCCTGAGCTCTGGAATCTGGAAGAGACGATGTCCTCAGTGTTGCCCGTCTATTGGGTCCTCTCCGGCGCTGTCTTTGTCTTTTGTGCGTACGGCAGTTATCGCTGCATTGGCCTTGCGCTCCCTCTTCATGCCTGTGTGAGCGAGATAAGCCGCCCGACATACTTGTGTTTAATTGGCACCATGTTAACCATCTGAGAAGGGTCCCGACCTTGAGCGAAAATAACTCGCCCAGGCACAACGACGCCACGTGACTGGGTCCGACCATCTTTTGCTGGCGTTGCTTAGCAATGGGGACTGCGTCCAGGAATCCGGATAAATATACCAATTTCATAAAAGTTATTTTTTTTTTTTAGTTAGAGGAAACAAAAATTGTATCCCAATGCCGGATGGACAAAGGGGATTTTCCATGACATATTCCTGACCAATCAGATGTCAGGGGATTCTCCGTCATGGGGACGGATCTACGATCTGCGCTATGGGAAGGATTTAAAGACAGTAGAAAGTTAGAGGACAACTAGACATGTGCCGTTCGTTTTCGAATGAAAATTCTGACGATTTTTTTTTTTTTTTTTCAATCATTCGGATGTATCTGAATTTCCGAAATTAGAATAGTAATGGATTTAAACAAATCTGAAATAACAAAAAAAAAAAAATTCAGAGGAAATTCAAATTGTTTTCAAATAGTTTTCTAATACTTTTATAATTCGAATAGTTTTGAAATTCGAAAACTTTTCGAATTTGAATCATTTTCCAATTTCCAAAGAGAATAAAATAGAATAGAAAATAAAGAAATAGGAAATAGAATAGAATTTATTTTTCTATTCTTTTCCTTTATTTTCTATTCTATTTTATTCTCTTTGGAAATTGGAAAACGATTCGAATTGGAAAACTTTTGAAATTGATTCGAAAACTAATAAACAAATTTTTGTAAATAACGAATCGAAACGAAACAATTTTTTTTCATTTTTTTTCACTTTGAATGACAATTGTTCGGTCATGCGACGCTGTACCCAAATGACATTTTTATCATTTTTTTTCACACAAATAGAGATTTCTTTTGTTGGTGTGTAATCACCACTGGATTTTCTTCTTTTTTTTTTTTTTGGAAAAAAAACAAACATGTTTTTCTTGGTTTTTGTTATAAAATATTGCACATAAATAATCTTTCTTCATAAATTTAGGCCAAACTATATTGTGCTACATCTCTTTGGTGAACATAACCCAAACCAGTGTATATTATTTAGTCTGTAGGGAAAGTTATAGAGTCCACAAACTATGGGATATATATCTGAAAACTGATCAATCCTGATGGTACTGATGGCCGATCTCATTTCTTGAGGCCTGGAAACGCCAGGGCAGTACAAATATCCCCCCAAATGATCCCTTTTTTTTGTGGACAGTAGACAGTCCAAGGTATTTAGTAAGAGGCATGGAGAGTTTATTGAAGTTGTAATTTTTAGCACAATTTTTAGAAAAATTAAATAAATAAAAAAATATTTTTTTCAAATTTTTAATTTTTTTTTTTTTACATAATGTCACCATCATAAAACTGGTGTGGCAGTGATCAGGGACACCGACTGTTGACAGCATGCAAAAATAAAAAAGAAAGAAAAAATAATTCAATTTTTAACCACTTCAGCCCCCGAAAAGGATTTACCCCTTAATGACCAAGCCATTTTTTGTGATATGGCACTGCGTTGCTTTAACTGAAAATTGCGCGGTCATGCGACGCTGTACCCAATTAACATTTATCATGTTTTTCCCCACAAATAGAGCTTTCTTTTGGTGGTATTTTATCACCTCTGCATTTTTAATTTTTTGCACTATAAACAAAAAAAGACCGAAAAATTTTTTTTTGTTTTTTTACTTTCTGCTATGATGCATATCCAAAAAATTAAATAAAATATCTATATATCTATATCTATCTATCTATCTATCTATAGATATAGCTATATATATATATATATATATATATATATATATATATATATAGATATATATCTATCTGTCTATATATATATATATAGATAGATAGATATATATATATACAGCTATATCTATAGATATATATATATATCTATATATATAGATACAGATATATATCTATAGATATCTATATATATTTAATAAAATTTCTGCTATGATGCATATCCAAAAAATTAAATAAAATAATATCTATATATCTATCTATCTATCTATATTATATATATATATATATATATATATATATATATATATATATAGATATATATATATATATATATTTAAAAAAAATATATATATATATATATATCTATATATATATAGATACAGATATATATCTATAGATATCTATATATATTTAATAAAATTTCTGCTATGATGCATGTCCAAAAAATAAAATAAAATATCTATATATCTATATCTATCTATCTATCTATCTATCTATCTATCTATCTATATATATAAAAATATATATATCTATATATATATATATATATATATATATATATATATATATATATATATATATATATAGATAGATATATATCTATATATATAGATAGATATATATCTATATATATAGATACAGATATCTATCTATAGATCTATATATATTTAATAAAATTTCATCAGTTTAGACCATTATATATTCTTCTACATATTTTTGGTTAAAAAAAACGCAATAGGCGTATATTGATTGGTTTGTGCAAAAGTTATCGCGTCTACAAACTATGGGATAGGTTTAGGGACTTTTTTAAGAAAAAAATTATTGTTTTTACTGGTAATGGTGGTGATCTGCGATTTTTAGCAGGACTGCAACATTGCAGCAGACAAATCTGACCCCAAATGACACTTTTTGGGGACCAGAGACATTATTACATAGATCGGTGCTACAAAAATGCTCTGATCAACGTATACATGACACTGGCAGGGAAGGGGTTAACACTAGGGGGGCAATCAAAGTGGTTACCTGTATTCCCTGGGTGTGTTCTAACTGTAAGGGGGGATGGGCTCACTTGGACACTATAGAGTTTACTGTTCTCGATCACTGGGAACAGATTTCTGACATGTCATTAGGCAGAACGGGGAATCTCCTTGTCTACATAGGGCGTTCCCCATTCTGCCTCTGTACACAGCGATCGCCGGTTGCCAGCAGACATAGAGTAGGCAGGACCCGTGGGCATGCTCTCTTGGCCTGCTATCCTCCTTGCATGGACCGACATAAAAGCACGTGGGTTCGCGCAGGTGAGCCGACCTGCCACACTAAATGTACGTGAGTATGATTGGCAGGGCCGTCTTTAAGGCAGGGCAAAAGGGGCAGCTGCCCTGGGCCCTGGCATTGTTGTGGGGCCCAAAGCAGCTGCCTCATACTTGCCAACTATCCCAGTGAGGAGAAGATGTGCTGTAACCTATAGCAACCAGTGAGCAGTATTATTGTACAGCAATCTCTAGCAGCCAGTCAACAAGCAGAAATGTGCTGTAACCTCTACCAACTAATCAGTGAGCCTTAAGGAGTGCTGTAACCTCTAGCAAACAGTCAGCAAGCAGTAATGATATGCTGTAACCTCTGGCAACAATTCGCAATAGCTGCCTGATCTGATACAGTAAACTGATTTTAAGTCTAGCTGCTATTTATTGTATGTCTTAGAGAAGGTGGAGAGCGAAATTGCATGGGGGGAGGGGGGCCCTAAGAAAATTTTTGCCCAGGGTCCAATCAATATTAAAGACGGCCCTGATGATTGGCCACAGCTAATCACATGGTACAGATGGGTTACGATTAGCCCTGTCTGTACCATGTGATCGCAGTGACCAGTCACAGAGATCAACACAATAGGACACAATAAATTGCATGGATCAGAACCATTCAATGTTTACAATTGTTATGTGAACTGCTGTGATTGGTCACAGCAATCACATGGTACCAGCAGCTGACCGGTACACTGCTCTGCCACCCGCTCTGTCCAGTGGACACAGTGGGTGACAGATTGCGCCAGAGCACGACCCATGGGGCGCACACAAGGCACGAACCTGGGAGGATGTCTTGTGACGTCTACCCAGGATAATAGGGTCCCTGCCCCGCTGTCGTTTTACAATAGGCCGGTCAGGAAGCTATACTAGGGGCACAAACATTTTTATTTAAATATATTCCTCTAGTACAGTGATGGCAAACCTCGGCACCCCAGATATTTTGGAACTACATTTCCCATGATGCTAAGCTACACTGCAGAGTGCATGAGCAACATGGGAAATGTAGTTCCAAAACATCTGGGGTACCGAGGTTCCCTATCACTGCTCTAGAGCCATACAGGATATAAATTCACATTGTGTGCACCAAATGCCTTTGCAAACCCAGATATTACCTTTGTAAAAGTAGCAGTGACATCATCCCTGTGCTTTTTACATAACGAAGAACCAAAATATGGGATTTTTTAGGTGCCAAAACACAACACTGAAACTGGAACGCTGAATAAAAAATATATCAAAATTGTATTTAGAAGCATCTAAAAATCAACATATTTTTGTCAAAAATAATAACCATACAATACCTGGAACAGATGCAACTGATTATAATCTCAACATGTTTCGCCAAATGATGGCTTCTTCAGGAGAACTTTTATCAGGCACTGCATGTATAGTGTTGATAAGTATTTTGCTTTAAAATCCAAGAAATATTTGGCTCCACAACCACAGGGCAAGACAGATATGGATAATTGGTGACATCACAGAGAGAGGCACAATGACACCCCCTATTGGCCCATCTGTAAAAACGGTGGGCAGCAATGAATCCTAATTGAAAGGTAACAAATACAAAAAATATATTTTCCAAAAGTTTCCCAGTTGGAACAAGAGGTAGTTTACAACAAAACTTGTGGTCCAAAAAAAATGCCATGGACCTTACAGGATACCATGCAAAGATTCCTCTACCGCCTCTATGCTGAGCCACTGTGCTGTACATAGCCTGTGCAGAGAGCAAAGCTGTAGGAGGGACCCAGCAGGTCCCACCCACTACAGAAAACTACAGGAGGGGGGGGGGGGGGGGGGGCGGAGACAAGACCAGTCACCCTGCACAAGGAGAGAGAGAACAGCAGTGAGCGGTCTTTATTACAGGAAGTCTCACACTGGATTACTGCACAGATCTGGAAGAAATACACAAAGATCACCGAGATTCAAGTCATGGCAGTGGCAGAAAACCAAGGTCGCAAAGGTCACACTTACAACCAGGACCTGGCGCTCCGCCACTGCTGGGTGGCCCCAGCGGGGTTGCTGGCCGCAGGAATCTGAGCTGAGAGCATCTTTTCTTATACAGCCCAGAGCCTGCATTGACAGCTACCCCTCCCTCCTCCCTCCCATGGCTGGGAGAGGAGAGAGCCAATCTGCTCCTTCTCCTCCCGCCCCTCTCCTCCTGTGTGTGCATCATGGGAAGTGTGAAGGTAAGCAGCTGAATGTGTCTCAGCCCCCTACCAGCCAACTTGTGGGGATTGGCTGAGGTCTCACGAATATTAATGGCAGCTCCCCCCCCCAGATAGCAAGGATAACGTGCCACAAATTTGTGGCAGTGTTGAATTGTAAGTCTGTTAACTTGCTGCACCTGTTCACTGGCAAGTTGTACACTTGCAGAGCACTTGAAGCACAAGTTCTAGTTCACACTTCTCCAATTTGTAGCAAATCTGCATGGCAAGTCTTTAGCAAGAGCAAAGTTGCAGTGCTGAGCCTACAGCAAGAGCTCTGCAAGTCACAGTGACCCCCTGTGGTGGGATGGCTATTGCACAACATAACTGAATCAGAACTTGCAGTTGATCTGGAGTAATGCAATGCGGACTTGCTCATGAACATTAACGACATCCCAGTCTTAGTCTGTAGGGTTCAATATGGAGTTGGCTCCGCCCTTTGCAGTTATAACAGCTTCAACTCTTCTGGGAAGGCCGTCCACAAGGTTTAGGAGGGTGTCTATGGGAATGTTTGACCATTCTTCCAGAAGAGCATTTGTGAGGTCAGGCACTGATGTTGAATGAGAAGGTCTGGCTCGCAGTCTCCACTCTAATTCATCCCAAAGGTGTTGAGGTCAGGACTCTGTGCAGGCCAGTCAAGTTCCTCCACCCCAAACTCGCTCATCCATGTATTTATGGACCTTGCTTTGTGCACTGGTCCAAATCCTTTGGTGAGTGTAAAGGCAAGTGTCCCAATACCTTTGCCAATATAGTGTATATTTCTTTTTTTTTTTCATTGACTTACATCAGATTCATACAATCGTTGGCTTCTTGAGTGGAGTGAGGATCTGGAGCTGAACCTGCACCCTCTGTGGAGTATATCTGTGCCTCTTCTCACTGTGTCACCTGCGGGCTCCCTCCCTGCCCGATTCCTTGGACAACCTTGCCTTCTTGTTTCCGGTGAACCTTGAAGTTTGTGGGAGGAGCAAAAAAGTTCAAGGTTTGTCCAGAACCAAAAGACAAGGCAAGTTTATCCTAAGGGATCAGACAGGGAGCTGTCCATTATCTCAGGTGCTAGAGCCAGAAGAACCATAGCCAGACACGGCAGAGGTCACAGCTTCAGATCCAGACCTGACCCTTAGCATCCTTGGGAACAAAGTTTGGAGCAGTCCAAAAATTCTGGACCAAAATGCAGTTAGTTTGGGACGACATCAATAAAGTACCTCACCACGGTGACCACAACCTCCAGAACTTAGTTACATAGTTACATAGTAGGCGATGTTGAAAAAAGACACAAGTCCATGAAGTCCAACCTATGTGTGTGATTATATGTCAGTATTACATTGTATATCCCTGTATGTTGCGGTCGTTCAGGTGCTTATCTAATAGTTTTTTTAAATGATCTATGCTACTAGTTGAGACCACCGCCTGTGGAAGGGAATTCCACATCCTTGCCACTCTTACAGTAAAGAACACTACACAGTTTAAGGTTAAACCTCTTTTCTTCTAATTTTAGTGAATGGCCACGTGTCTTATCAAATTTCTCTTTTGCGGAAAAGTTTTAGCCCTATTGTGGGGTCACCAGTATGATATTTATATATTGTGGTGTCACCAGTCTGGTATTTATATATTGTGGGGTCACCAGTCCGGTATTTATATATTGTGGGGTCACCAGTATGATATTTATATATTGTGGTGTCACCAGTCTGGTATTTATATATTGTGGGGTCACCAGTCCGGT
Source organism: Lithobates pipiens (assembly GCF_037356315.1). Classification (NCBI taxonomy): domain Eukaryota; kingdom Metazoa; phylum Chordata; class Amphibia; order Anura; family Ranidae; genus Lithobates; species Lithobates pipiens. Next base: position 330,706,818 of record NW_027507785.1, on the reverse strand, counting down.
ATTTATATATTGTGGGGTCACCAGTATGATATTTATATATTGTGGGGTCACCAGTCTGGTATTTATATATTGTGGGGTCACCAGTAGGATATTTATATATTGTGGGGTCACCAGTACGGTATTTATATATTGTGGGGTCACCAGTATGATATTTATATATTGTGGGGTCACCAATCTGGTATTTATATATTGTGGGGTCACCAGTCTGGTATTTATATATTGTGGGGTCACCAGTATGATATTTATATATTGTGGGGTCACCAGTCTGGTATTTATATATTGTGGGGTCACCAGTCTGGTATTTGTATATTGTGGGGTCACCAGTATGATATTTATATATTGTGGGGTCACCAGTATGATATTTATATATTGTGGGGTCACCAGTCTGGTATTTATATATTGTGGGGTCACCAGTCTGGTATTTATATATTGTGGGGTCACCAGTATGATATTTATATATTGTGGGGTCACCAGTCTGGTATTTATATATTGTGGGGTCACCAGTCCGGTATTTATATATTGTGGGGTCACCAGTCTGGTATTTATATATTATGGGGTCACCATAGTTAAGGCTGCATTGGTGGGCACTGATAGGCGGCACCGATGGGCACAGATAAGGCGGCACTGATGGGCAAAGATGGGCACAGATAAGATGGCACGGATGGGTGGCACGGATAAGTGGCACGGATGGGTGGCACGGATGGGCACTGATAGGTACCACTGATAGATGGGACTGATGGGCACTGATAGGTGGCACTGATAGGTGGCTCTGATAGGTGGCACTGCTGGGCACTGATGGGCGGCACTGCTGGGCACTGCTGGGCACTGATGGGCGGCACTGGGGTGCAGCACCTTTGAGGCAGATTGTGGGCACTGTGGGTGGCACTGTGGGTGGCACTGTGGGTGGCACTGTGGGCACTGCTGGGTGGCACTGACGGGGGGCACTTACTTTTATTCAGGATGGCACTGCAGGGGGCAGGTGGGCACTGGCAGGGGGCAGGTGGTTGCTTGTATTGCTGGCCGTGATCGGGACTGATGTCCCGATCACAGCCGCCGGTGATCGGCTTTTTCTTTTTTGAAGTTTTAGTCCTGTGCTGTTACTAATGCTGCCCAGCTCTGCCCTATTGTTGTGTACAGATGACTCACCTGCAGACCCTGTGTTTACATGTAAATACTGGCATTCATATGTAAATAGCAGTGACATGCATATGTAAATAGCTGAGGCCAACAGCATTGATATGTAAATAAAGGCAGCATTCATAGGTATATCATGCCCCCTGCAGTGAGGAGAAGATGTGCTGTAACCTATAGCAACCAGTGAGCAGTATTACTGTACAGCAATCTCTAGCAGCCAATCAACAAGTAGAAATGTGCTGTAACCTCTAGCAACTAATCAGTGAGCCTTAAGGAGTGCTGTAACCTCTAGCAACCAGTCAGTAAGCAGTAATGATATGCTGTAACCTCTGGCAACCAATCGCAATCGCTGCCTGATCTGATACAGTAAACTGATTTTAAGTCTAGCTGCTATTTATTGTATGTCTCAGAGAAGGTGGAGAGCGAAACTGCATGGGGGGGGGGAGGGGGGCCCTAAGAAAATTTTTTCCCAGGGTCCAATCAATATTAAAGATGGCCCTGACTCCGCTCCTACAGCACCTCAAAGATACTGCTTGCAGGAGAGGAGAGGCGCTTTACGGGCGCATTGCAGGCTCTATTTTTAGCGCTATAGTGCCTGTAAAGCACCTCAGTGTGAAAGGGATCTAATGGGGAGAGTTCTGATGGGGACACTGATGTAAGGGGTGACTAATTTAAAGGGAAACTCTGGTGGGGACCCTAATGTAAGGGGAGGGGGGAGCTCTGTTGGAGACACTGATATAAAGGGGACTCTAATGGGGACACTGACATAAGGGGTGACTCTGATGGGGACACTGACATAAGGGGATACTCTGATGGGGACACTGATGTAAGGGGTGACTCTGATGGAGACACTGACATAAGGGGTGACTGATGGAGACACTGACATAAGGGGTGACTCTGATGGAGACACTGACATAAGGGGTGACTCTGATGGAGACACTGACATAAGGGGTGACTCTGATGGGGATACTGACATAAGGGGATACACTGATGTAAGGGGTGACTCTGATGGAGACACTGACATAATAGGTGACTCTGATGGGGATACTGATGTAAGGGAGGCTCTGATGGGGACACTGACATAAGGGGTGACTCTGATGGGGACACTGATGTAAGGGAGGCTCTGATGGGGACACTGACATAAGGGATGACTCTGATGGGGACAATGATGTAAGGGGGACTCTGGTGGGGACACTGACGTAAGGAATGACTCTGATGGGGACACTGACGTAAGGGGGATTCTGATGGGGACACTGACATAAGGGGTGACTCTGATGGGGACACTGACATAAGGGGTGACTCTGATGGGGACACCGACGTAAGGGGGCACTCTGATGGGGTCACCGACGTAAGGGGTGACTCTGATGGGGACACCGACGTAACGGGTGACTCTGATGGGGACACCGACGTAACGGGTGACTCTGATGGGGACACCGATGTAACGGGTGACTCTGATGGGGACACCGACGTAACGGGTGACTCTGATGGGGACACCGACGTAATGGGTGACTCTGATGGGGACACCGACGTAACGGGTGACTCAGATGGGGACATCGACGTAAGGGGTGACTCTGATGGGGACACTGACGTAAGGGGTGATTCTGATGGGGACACTGACGTGAGGGGTGACTCTGATGGGGACACTGACGTGAGGGGTGACTCTGATGGGGATACTGACGTAAGGGGTGACTCTGATGGGGACACTGACGTAAGGGGTGACTCTGATGGGGACACCGACGTAAGGGGGCACTCTGATGGGGACACCGACGTAAGGGGTGACTCTGATGGGGACACCGACGTAACGGGTGACTCTGATGGGGACACTGACATAAGGGATGACTCTGATGGGGACAATGATGTAAGGGGGACTCTGGTGGGGACACTGACGTAAGGAATGACTCTGATGGGGACACTGACGTAAGGGGGATTCTGATGGGGACACTGACATAAGGGGTGACTCTGATGGGGACACTGACATAAGGGGTGACTCTGATGGGGACACCGACGTAAGGGGGCACTCTGATGGGGACACCGACGTAAGGGGTGACTCTGATGGGGACACCGACGTAACGGGTGACTCTGATGGGGACACCGACGTAATGGGTGACTCTGATGGGGACACCGACGTAACGGGTGACTCTGATGGGGACACCGACGTAATGGGTGACTCTGATGGGGACACCGACGTAACGGGTGACTCAGATGGGGACATCGACGTAAGGGGTGACTCTGATGGGGACACTGACGTAAGGGGTGATTCTGATGGGGACACTGACGTGAGGGGTGACTCTGATGGGGATACTGACGTAAGGGGTGACTCTGATGGGGATACTGACATAAGGGGTGACTCTGATGGGGACACTGACGTAAGGGGTGACTCTGATGGGGACACTGACATAAGGGGGTGACTCTAATGGGGACACCTGATGTAAGGGGGACTCTGATCTAAAAGGGAACTGCAATGGGGATACTGATTTGGGGTGGGTGGCTGTAATCTGGACTTTGATTGGGACTCTGACATAAAGGGGGCTCCGATCAGAAAGGTGCAGACTGTTATTTCTGACCTTTAGTAACAGCTCGTGATTATTTGGAATTTTGTTGTCTTACTGAAGTCCTTTCTCTGTGGCTCCGATTCATATCACGCGGGTTGGTTTTCTCCTGATTTAGCCGTGACAGTAATACGTTTCTCTCGGTGACAATAAAATGTTTTCATAATTGTGTAAGTTGGGATAATTCTTCTATAGGGTGTCCCCATCATCCTTTCCTGATATAGTCCAAGGGGGCGGCGACACATTTACTTGGGTAATCTATTTATGTCAAGCGCCTACTAGAACCATCCTAGAACATATCCTCTTCTACATTCACCCCTCTCTGATAATCGTTTTTTTTTTCTGGACGCATAAAGATTACTAATTCGCATGTCGGCTCTCCGGGATTCAGGTGCTTTGGAGTGCAGCTGGCGCAGAGTCTTTATCCTCGGCTGATGAAAGGTATAAGAAGTATCAGACAGCCTCATATCTGCTGAGAGATGAGATGTTCCGGCTCCTATTTCCCTTTACCCAATTTTGGAGACAAGTAAGGACAGAACATTCCGGTAACCAGCTGATGCTCTTCATGTGTATGACAGCAAAACGTTCTTCCCGCCTCCGACAGCAACAATACGAATCGTTCAATGACTGGTGACCAAGGAGGGTAATATAATATCATCGTTCATGAAAAGTTCACTCGTGACTTTATTATTAATGGAAGTAAAGATGACACGATAGTTTTCCTGACCTGTGCAGTTTTGGGGTAAATAACTAAAAGTCCATCTACACCAGACTTTCCCAACCCTCTCAACACAGAGGAACCCTTGAAATGGTTCTCCAGTCTCCGGGAACCCCCTGCCGAAACTCCTGATACATTAGTGTGATGGTCGGTGGGAAGAAATGGTCCTCACACTTCTGGTGACTGGGAAGACTTACCTCCTAAAGGCCCGTACACACGGTCTGACTTTTTGACAACAAAGCTGTTTTGGAGCAACATCCGACTGCGCGTGTACGCTCCATCGGACAAACTTTTTCTGTTTTCATCGGACTTTTGTTGGCTGTGCGAACGGACAAACTTTCTGGCAACAAAAGTCCGATGGAGCAAAGTCCGACCGTGTGTAGGCATGTACTGGCCATAGGGACTATAGGGAGTTTCCCGGTGGGCCGATGGCTCAGTGGGCCGGTTTCAGTGACAGCCAGTGGTATCACTAGGGGGGACTTTTGGGGCTATAGCCCCGAATCTGGGGCCCATAGCCCAGAGTCAGTCCAGGAGTCCCCAACCACAGGGTCCTGGCCCACTACCTGCCCTCTTTCTGGTGACCCTGATGTAAGGAGGGGCTCTCTGAGGACCTGGATGTAAGGGAGGCTCTGTGGGGACCCGGATGTAAGGGGATGGCTCTCTAGGGACCCTGATGTAAGGTGGATGACCTCTGGGGATACTGATGTAAGAGGGGCTCTCTGGGGACCCTGATGTAAGGGGAAGGCTATATGGGGACCCTGATGTAAGGAAGGGCTCTCAGGGGACGCTGATGTAAGGGGGGCTTTTTTGCGCAATTGCGTACAGTTTATATACTGTTTTTTGCGTGTTTGCAAAATTAAAGTGGGCCGGTCTGGATGAAGTCCAGGGCCAAATTTTTGTCCCAGTCCAGCCCTGACCGTGTGTATGCAAAAGCATCGGACTTTTGTACAAGGTACAAACACGCATGCTCAGAACCAATGCAAAAGATCAGACTACAATACAGAAGTTGACCAAAGGTGGCGCTGGAGTCATTGAACGTCCTCTTTTGAAGTGGCGTCAGTACGTTGTGACGTCACTACGTTCGTGTTTGTTGTCAAAAAGTCCGATCGTGTGTATGCAATACAAACTTGTGGACCACGCCCTTTGTACAAAAGTCCAAGGGAAAGTTTGTACAAAGTCCGATCGTGTGTATAGGGGTTTACAGAGAGCTAAAAAGCATCAATGGTGTCGGTGGTAGACATGTGCAAAAGGAAAAAAATAGTTTAGTTTAGTTTCGTTTTAATTCGTTAATTCATTAATTTCGTTTAGTTATAATTTGTTAACTTCCTTAACCACTTGCCGACCAGCGCACGCCGATGTACGTCGACAGAATGGCACGGGCAGGCAAATGGGCGTACCTGTACGTCCCTTTAAATTTGCCGCCCTGCCATCGGGAGCGCGCCGGCGGCGGCGCGCTCCCGCGCTGGTCGGGACCCCCCCGTGAGCCCGGTCGCGGGACCCGCGGACTCGATCGTCGCGGGCATCCCCGCGATCGTCTCACGGGGGCGGCCGAATGGAGAAGTGCCGTTGTAAACAGTATTTCTCCATTCTGCCTAGCAACTAGTGACGCTGATCTCTGCTCCATGTGATTGGAGCAGAGATCAGTGTTCACTAAATGAAAGCCCAACCCCCCCACAGTTAGTAACACACCCCTAGGAACACTTAACCCCTACACTGCCACCCACTGGTTAACCCCTTCACTGCCAGTGTCATTTACACAGGAATCAATGCATTTATATAGCAGTGATTACTGTATAAATGACAATGGTCCCAAAAATGTGTCGAAAATGTCCGATGTGTCCGCCATAATGTCGCAGTCACAATAAAAATCGCTGATCGCCGCCATTACTAGTAAAAAAAAAATAATAATAAAAAATTATTAATAAAAATGCTATAAAACTATCCCTATTTTGTAGACGCTATAACTTTTGCGCAAACCAATCAATAATCGCTTATTGCGATTTTTTTTACCAAAAATATATAGAAGAATACGTATCGGCCTAAACTGAGGGAAAAAAAATGTTTTTTTATATATTTTTGGGGGATATTTATTATAACAAAAAGTAAAAAATAATGCGTTTTTTTTCAAAATTGTCGCTCTATTTTTGTTTATAGCGCAAAAAATAAAAACCGCAGAGGTGATCAAATACCACCAAAAGAAAGCTCTATTTGTGGGAAAAAAAGGACGTCAATTTTGTTTGGGAGCCACGTCGCACGGCCGCGCAATTGTCAGTTAAAGCGACGCAGTGCCGAATCGGAAAAAGTGGTCTGGTCTTTGACCAGCAAAATGGTCCGGTCTGTAAGTGGTTAAATTCGTTTTCGGATTTCGTTTAGTTTTCTACCGAATTCGAAAAAATCGGCCACATTCGAAAATATTTCTACCGGATTCGAAATTATTTCAACCGCATTCGAAATGATTTGAACCGCATTCGAAATTATTTCAACCACATTCGAAATGGTTTGAACATGATTCGAAATTATTTCAACCGCATTCGAAATGGTTTGAACAAGATTCAAAATTATTTCAACCGCATTCGAAATGGTTTCAACATGATTCGACATTATTTCAACCGCATTCGAAATGATTTCAACATGATTCGAAATGATTTCAACCGCATTCGAAATGATTTCAACATGATTCGACATGATTTCAACCTCATTCGAAATTATTTCAACCTCATTCGAAATGATTTCAACATGATTCGAAATTATTTCAACCTCATTCGAAATGATTTCAACATGATTCGAAATTATTTCAACCTCATTCGAAATGATTTCAACATGATTCAAAATTATTTCAACCGCATTCGAAATGGTTTCAACATGATTCGACATTATTTCAACCGCATTCGAAATGATTTCAACATGATTCGAAATGATTTCAACCGCATTCGAAATGATTTCAACATGATTCGACATGATTTCAACCTCATTCGAAATTATTTCAACCTCATTCGAAATGATTTCAACATGATTCGAAATTATTTCAACCTCATTCGAAATGATTTCAACATGATTCAAAATTATTTCAACCGCATTCGAAATAATTTCAACATGATTCGACATGATTTCAACCTCATTCGAAATGATTTCAACCGCATTTGAAATGGTTTCAACATAATTCGAAATTATTTTAACCACATTCGAAATTATTTCAACATGATTCGAAATTATTTCAGCCGCATTCGAAATGATTTCAACATTATTCGAAATTATTTCAACCGCATTCGAAATTATTTCAACCTCATTCGAAATTATTTCAGCCGCATTCGAAATGATTTCAACATGATTCGAAATTATTTCAACCGCATTCGAAATTATTTCAGCCGCATTCGAAATGATTTCAACATGATTTGACATTATTTCAACCGCATTCGAAATGGTTTCAACATGATTTGAAATGATTTCAACCGCATTCGAAATTATTTCAACATGATTTGACATTATTTCAACCGCATTCGAAATGGTTTCAACATGATTCAACATTATTTCAACCGCATTCGAAAATATTTTGTGACCCGAATTTAGGGCCATTTATCTCAGGGTCACTTGGTGCTAGAAACTCCAAATTTGGTATGCAAACACAATAGTACTAGCACTCCAACATATCGATGGAGTTTCTAGCATTAAGTGACCCCGAGATACATGGCCCTAAACTCGGGTCACAAAATATTTTCGAATGCGGTTGAAATAATGTCGAATCATGTTGAAATCATTTTGAATCCGGTATTGAGTCGAATTTCGGCCGTATTGTAATTCGGTAATTCGGATGCATCCGAATGTCCGAATAATGAAAATTCGTCCGAATTTCGAATCGGAACGAAACTAAATGCACATGTTTAGTCGGTGGGAACTTATCCGAAAGGCAGAAATGGCTCAATTCTGAAAGAACCCCTAGCAACCTCTGGAGGAACCCTACGGTTTCCACGGAACCCTGGTTGAGAATCACTGATCTACACTATATGGCTGAAAGTACAGTGCCTTGCGAAAGTATTCGGCCCCCTTGAACTTTTCAACCTTTTGCCACATTTCAGGCTTCAAACATAAAGATATAAAATTTTAATTTTTTGTGAAGAATCACCAACAAGTGGGACACAATTGTGAAGTGGAACGAAATCTATTGGATAATTTAAACCTTTTTAGCAAATAAAAAACTGAAAAGTGGTGCGTGCAAAATGATTCGGCCCCTTTACTTTCAGTGCAGCAAACTCACTCCAGAAGTTCAGCGAGGATCTCTGAATGATCCAATGTTGTCCTAAATGACTGATGGTGATAAATAGAATCCACCTGTGTGTAATCAAGTCTCTGTATAAATGCATCTGCTCTGTGATAGTCTCAGGGTTCTGTTGAAAGCGCAGAGAGCATCATGAAGACCAAGGAACACACCAGGCAGGTCCGTAATACTGTTGTGGAGAAGTTTAAAGCCGGATTTAGATACAAAAAGAATTCCCAAGCTTTAAACATCCCAAGGAGCACTGTGCAAGCGATCATTTTGAAATGGAAGGAGTATCAGACCACTGCAAATCTACCAAGACCTGGCCGTCCCTCTAAACTTTCAGCTCAGACAAGGAGAAGACTGATCAGAGATGCAGCCAAGAGGCCCATGATCACTCTGGATGAACTGCAGAGGACTACAGCTGAGGTGGGAGAGTCTGTCCATATGACAACAATCAGTCGTACACTGCACAAATCTGGCCTTTATGGAAGAGTGGCAAGAAGAAAGCCATTTCTCAAAGATATCCATAAAAAGTCTCGTCTAAAGTTTGCCACAAGCCACCTGGGAGACACACCAAACATGTGGAAGAAGGTGCTCTGGTCACATGAAACCAAAATCAAACTTTTTGCCCACAATGCAAAACGATATGTTTGGCGTAAAAGCAACACAGCTCATCACCCTCAACACACCATCCCCACTGTCACACATGGTGGTGGCAGCATCATGGTTTGGGCCTGCTTTTCTTCAGCAGGGACAGGGAAGATGGTTAAAATTGAGGGGAAGATGGATGCAGCCAAATACAGGACCATTCTGGATGAAAACCTGTTGGAGTCTGCAAAAGACCTGAAACTGGGACGGAGATTTATCTTCCAACAAGACAATGATCCCAAACATACAGCAAAATCTACAAAGGAATGGTTCACAAATAAACCTATCCAGGTGTTAGAATGGCCAAGTCAAAGTCCAGACCTGAATCCAATCGAGAATCTGTGGAAAGAGCTGGAAACTGCTGTTCACAAACGCTCTCCATCCAACCTCACTGAGCTCCAGCTGTTTTGCAAGGAAGAATGGGCAAGAATTTCAGTCTCTCGATGTGCAAAACTGATAGAGACACCCCAAGCGACTTGCAGCTGTAATCGCAGCATAAGGCGGCTCTACAAAGTATTAACGCAAGGGGGCCGAATCATTTTGCACGCCCCACTTTTCATTTTTTTATTAGTTAAAAAAGTTTTCAAAGATCCAATAGATTTCGTTCCACTTCACAATTGTGTCCCACTTGTTGGTGATTCTTCACAAAAAAAAACAATTTTATATCTTTATGTTTGAAGCCTGAAATGTGGCAAAAGGTTGAAAATTTCAAGGGGGCCGAATACTTTCACAAGGCACTGTATGTGAAGCCGCCTTCCCGGCCAAATGATGGAGTTCAGGTTTACTGGTAATAATTCAGCGTACAAAGATGTTTTAGACCAGCCATTCCCAACCATGGAATTCGTAAGGTTCCTCCAAAAGGGGTTTCTTCAGCTGTGGCTGGTTGACCTCCTATTTCATGGTTCCAGGTCCAACACCACATGACGTAGCCAAACTGCATGAACCCAATGATCTTTTTAGCTATATCTGATGCCACGTAGACACGAGCGGAACGTCTGACAGAAAAAGTCAGATGAAAGCTTTTCATTGTATGTTCCGATCGTGTGCATGCCTCATCAGACTTTCTTTTTTTTTTCCAAAAATTCTGACGGACCCAGGAATAGAACATGTTCTAAATATTTCTCACGGAACCAATTCCTAAGGGGAAAACTGCTCGTCTGTATGCTGTTCCGATGGACCAAAAACGACGTGGGCTCAGGAGTGCATAACAGTGCGGGGGTCAGTAATGTGTAATGCACATAGTACAGGGCTCAGGAGTGCATAACACAGTGCGGGGGTCAGTAATGTGTAATGCACAGAGTGCTGGGCTCAGGAGTGCATAACAGTGCGGGGGTCAGTAATGTGTAATGCACATAGTACAGGGCTCAGGAGTGCATAACACAGTGCGGGGGTCAGTAATGTGTAATGCACAGAGTGCATGGCTCAGAAGTGCATAACAGTGCGGGGGTCAGTAATGTGTAATGCACAGAGTGCAGGGGTCAGAAGTGTGTAATGTACAGAATGCAGGTGCATATAGCACAGAGTGTAGGTCTCGGGACAGCATTACATATGAAGAGTTCAGGCATCAGGTGTGCACGATGTAAAGTGTGCCAGGGTCATTGGGTGTCTGCCGGCTGCCAACCTCTAATTTCAGTTTGGAGATGAAGTCTTTAAGTGCTTCACAAAAATCCAATTATTTTGAAGTGTTTTTTTCTGAATCTTGCTAAATGTCATTGTAAAGTGATGTTCCTTTTACAACTTGGATTAAACAGCTCCTCGTGTGTGAAGCCTTCACAAGGATGACGGAGGAGGAGGAGGAGGAGGAGGAGGCATCTCACAGCTTTGTGATCTGAAAGGCAGAGATGAAATGTTGCGCTTCCCTTGAACCTTTTTAGGAACAGAGGGGACTACGGATGTCACTAGCAAACATGGGGCCCCATGACAACATTTTCCTTGGCCCCGCCGACTACAGATGGGTAGAATTTCAAATGATAAATACTTAGGAAAAGAATGTTCTCTGGGTCAATTCACACCACATGCGGTGGAACGGCGTTCGGCGGCTATTCCAGCGCAGTCCCACCACGTGGGTGACATTCTATCTATCCATTGGCCTAGCTTAGCTCTCTCTCCGTGGTGGGTAACAGCATCACCTGTGGCAATGGGTGTCACTGATCCTGATATAAAATATATCTAAATCAGGGACTTCTATAAACTTTAGCTTCTAAAAAAACTTTTTTTTTTTGTAGAATTACATTAGGCACACCGGTAATTCAAGCCTGTAGCAGAAGCTCAGAGGGCAATAAATCTACTGTATACTGCTAGGATAGAAAACTGGCTTCACAGAGGGGGATCTATGGCTATAAATGAGGACTGACTTCAGCCCTATACCAGCCCCCCTAATTGGGCACCCTCCAAACCCAGGTCCCATAAAAGCTGCATGGTCCTCCTCAACCCCCAGACCACAAGTCGGTAGCATGGGCCTTTTCTCAAACCCCAGACTCCATAGAACCTGCATAAACCCCCCCCCCCCCCCCCCACAAAACCCCAGGGTCCATAACAAACACACAGGCCACCATAAAACCCTAGGGTCCATAACAACCACACAGGCCACTTTAAAACTCCAGGGTCCATAAAAGCCACATGGGCCACTATAAAACCCCAGGGTCCATAACACCCCAGGGTCCTTAACATCCACACAGGCCACCATAAAACCCCAGTGTCCATAACAACCACACAGGCCACTTTAAAACTCCAGGGTCCTTAACATCCACACAGGCCACCATAAAACCCCAGGGTCCATAACAACCACACGGGCCACCATAAAACTCCAGGGTCCATAACAACAACACGGGCCACCATAAAACCCCAGGGTCCATAACAACCACACGGGCCACCATAAAACCCCAGGGTCCATAACAACCACACGGGCCACTATAAAACCCCAGGGTCCATAACAACCACATGGGCCACTATAAAACCCCAGGGCCCATAACAACCACACGGGCCACCATAAAACCCCAGGGTCCATAAAAGCCACACGGGCCACTATAAAACCCCAGGGTCCATAACATCCACACAGGCCACCATAAAACCCCAGGGTCCATAACAACCACACGGGCCACTATAAAACCCCAGGGTCCATAGCAACCACACAGGCCACTATAAAACCCCAGGGTCCATAACAACCACACAGGCCACCATAAAACCCCAGGGTCCATAACAACCACACAGGCCACCATAAAACCCCAGGGTCCCACATGGGCCACCATCAAACCAGTTATTCAATTTACCTGTCAGTGGTCACAATGCTATGGCTGATCAGTGTGGGTATATCTATATTGTAGATAGACACCTTTTTTTTTTTTTTTACTTTTGGGCATAATTATATTTTAAAGTTCTGTTTAACCACACTTGGATTTAGGCTAAAGCTGCCTTGTGCTCCTACCTTATGCCCCCAGTGCAAGCAGCTTCCTCTGGGGGCACCTGAGCCCTTGCTCTACTTGTCTACTCATACACAGAGCTACGGCTCGACCCCCTTCTCTCCTCATTGGCTCACTGGCTGTGATTGACAGCAGCCTCAGCCAATGAAGAAGGAGAGTCCCCGGAGAGCTGAGGCAGTCATGCACATCGCTGGATTGCGATGGCACTCAGGTACGCATGAATAGGGGGTAGCCGCGGTGGCCGTGAATATGAATCTATTCATAAAGGGGGGTTGCAGCCGTAGATAGAGGGGGCGGCGCCAGGGCGCCCCTAATGGATGCCACTGCTCTTATGCATAGAATGCATGAAGGTTAAAAACCTTGTGCCTTTACAACCACTTTACTTCCCGCTGGCAGTACATCATATGACGTCATGGACTTTGAGTGGGGATATCTGGATAATGGCTGCAGCTACAGGCATCATCCAGATATCTTTTTTTTTTTTTCGCATAAGAACAATCATAGCGTCAGTTCAGCCACTTGATCGTTCTTTCCGGCAGCAACCGATTCATTCTCCGGCTCACCGATCGCACGGGTGAGTCGGGAGAAGCACTGGAGGGCGGCGGGAAGGTGGCGGGAGGGCTTCCCCTCCCTCTGCCCTCCGGGGGCCTCTCCCGATTCACCCGTGCGATCGGTGAACCGGAGAATGAATCGGTTGCCTTGCCCGAAGTTTACCATAGAGATTTCTGTTGACCAGATGGTCCCCAGTCATCTCTATGACCCTCAGAGGCCCGTGCGGGACGTTATGACATCACGTCCGGGCCGGCGGGAAGTAAACAAAGCCAAGGACAGGGCTGAAAAGGCTGGGAGATTTTTTTTTTTCCACCCTGGAGGAGAGATGTGAGGTCTTATTGACCCCACATCTCTCCATAAAGAGGACCTGTCATGCACTATTCGTATTACAAGGGATGTTTACAATACTTGTAATAGGAATAAAAATGATCGAATTTTTTTTTTTTTTAAAGAAAGTGTAAAAAAAAAAAAAAAAACAATAAAAATGTTTTTTAAAGCACCCCCGTCCCTGCGTGCTCGCGCACAGAAACAAACACATACGTAAGTCGCGCCCCCCCCCCCCCCACATATGTAAAGGCGTTCAAATCACACTTGCGAGATATCGCCACATGCGTTAGGGCAAAAGCAACAATTATATCCCAAGACTTCCTCTGTAAGACCCCTTTCACACTGGGGCGTTTTTCAGGTGTTTTTCAAGCGCTTTAGCGTTAAAAAAAGCGCCTGTAAAGCGCTTGAAAGAAGCCTCATCTGCAGTCCCAATGTGAAATGTCAGCGCCCGAAAAACGCTCGTAAAGCGCCGCTTAAACTAGCAGTGCTTTACCAGCGTTTTTTGAGCGTTAATGGGGCGCTTTTAACCCCTGCTAGTGGCCAAATAAAGGGTTAAAAGCGCCCACAAAACGCTGCTGCCAATAGCGTTTTTCAGGCGTTTTTCGGGCGTTTTACAAGCGCTTCCCATTGATTTCAATGGGAAGGGGCGTTTTAGGAGCGTTGTATTCACCGCTCCAAAAGCGCTGCAAAGAAGCTGCTTGCAGGACTTTTTTTGACGCTCTGCCAGCGCAGCGCCTTGGTGTGAAAGCACTCGGGCTTTTACATTGGGATTGCAGTTGCAGCTTCTTTCAGGCGCTTTTTTTAACGCTAAAGCGCCTGAAAAACGCCCCAGTGTGAAAGGGATCTTGGAGTGAAAGCACTCGGGCTTTTACATTGGGATTGCAGTTGCAGCTTCTTTCAGGCGCTTTTTTTAACGCTAAAGCGCATGAAAAACACCTGAAAAACGCCCCAGTGTGAAAGGGGTCTTACTCTAAATATGTAACCTGTAAAAAAAAATTAAAGCGTCGCCTATGGAGATTTTTAAGTACCGAAGTTTAGCACCATTCTGTGTGCGCAATTTTAAAGCGTGACATGTTAGGTATCTATTTACTCGGGCGTAACATCATCTTTCATATTATACAAAAAAATCGGGCTAACTTTATTGTTTTTTTTGTTTTTTTTTAATTCATGAAACAGTTTTTCTTTCCAAAAAACATGCGTTTGAAAAATCGTTGCGCAAATACCGTGTGACATAAAAAGTTGCAACAACTGCCATTTTATTCCCTAGGGTCTTTGCTAAAATAAAACAAAAAAAAACATATATGTTTGGCCAGGAGGGGAAGTGGTTAATGATAGCTTTTTTACACAGCCATATATTGTAACATGCCGGGAATGTAACCATACTTAGATTTTAGTGATTGGATTTTCAGTAGATCGACTGTAGAATTTCATTTTATTTTTTCTTATTTATTTCATAAAAATCCTGTTGATGAGTATTGTGACTATGGATTGTTGTGGTGCCCCAAGGGGGGGGGGGTTTTGGGGGGAGGGTGGAGCTCTAGTAAAAGTGCAGTGCGATCCTTTAAGCCTCGCTGTTGGTCATCCAAAGAAGGCGAGCGCAGTCGCATCATTGGCGGGAGCCTTTGGGTTCGGTAAGGAAACAGCCGCACTCCGTCTGCGATAAAATGAGATAAAAATGTTAATCGTCGCATTTAGTGGTTTGAAAAGCTTCTCATTGTAAAACAATATCCCGCCCCTTGTGCTAATGGCACATTCAGCATCCTAGGTAAGTGCCTGTCGCTGTGTGATTGAGGGTCCTTTATAATTAAATTGGGATAATGAAGAGGTTCTGCTGATGAGTAGATGGTTTCTACAGTAAATATACCGCCTGTCTTCCTATATCTCACTGTAGTGGAGCGCATGGTTTGCGGGGGTGGGGGCAGAATTGGGGCATTCATTGATGCTCAGGGTCTCCTGCTGGTACATTTTCTATGTTAATGTCCCAACAGGCTTTCATCGCCCCCCCCCCCCCCCCCTTAAGGAGCCCTCCATAGCCCGATCCTCATCCACGACTCGTATCTGGGGTAGCTTTACTCATCAAAAGACCGATCATAAGAAACGTATACAGAGGAGCAAGAAATACTGTAACTCCAATATATCATCCCTGTGGCTTTTTGGGTTCAACTTGCCATGTGCAATGCTCTCCATAAGTAATCACCTCTTTGGGCTTACCCCTCCAAATGTCCCCCAAATGCATTGTAGACCCTTGAGGGGCCTGTGTGTTGTTGTTTTTTTTGTTTTGTTTTTTTAACTGCGAATCGGTCCTTGAATGAACTTTGCCATTCATTTTAAAATTAATTTTCCTTTGTAAATATCAGTGGTGCTCTCTGTACACCACAGAAATGTCACCCTTCACAGGCAGGTTGAAGACACCCCAGACAAGTTATAAAAAAGTATTGGACATTTTTAATGTTTCACCACGGCTACTGGCCGTTTTTTTGTTGTTTTCTTTTGCCATTGGTATGTGTTTTCCAGGGCAGAGAAATCAGGACCTTCTTCCTCCTGCTGGTGACCCCTCTAGTGATATAAAGATCTATATAGAGGAATCAGGACCTCCTTCCTCCTGCTGGTGACCCCTCTAGTGATATAAAGATCTATATAGAGGAATCAGGACCCCCTTCCTCCTGCTGGGGATCCCTTTAGTGATATAAAGATCTATATAGAAGAATCGGGACCTCCTTCCTCCTGCTGGTGACCCCTCTAGTGATATAAAGATATATATAGAGGAATCAGGACCTCCTTCCTCCTGCTGGTGACCCCTCTAGTGATATAAAGATCTATATAGAGGAAGCAGGACCTCCTTCCTCCTGCTGGGGATCCCTCTAGTGATATAAAGATCTATATAGAGGAATCAGGACCCCCTTCCTCCTGCTGGGGATCCCTTTAGTGATATAAAGATCTATATAGAGGAATCAGGACCTCCTTCCTCCTGATGATGACCCCTCTAGTGATATAAAGATCTATATAGAGGAATCAGGACCTCCTTCCTCCTGCTGGTGATCCCTCTAGTGATATAAAGATCTATATAGAGAAATCAGGACCTCCTTCCTCCTGCTGGTGATCCCTCTAGTGATATAAAGATCTATATAGAGGAATCAGGACCTCCTTCCTCCTGATGATGACCCCTCTAGTGATATAAAGATCTGTATAGAGGAATCAGGACCTCCTTCCTCCTGCTGGTGACCTTTCCAGTGATATAAAGATCTATATAGAAGAATCAGGACCTCCTTCCTCCTGCTGGTGACCCCTCTAGTGATATAAAGATCTATATAGAGGAATCAGGACCTCCTTCCTCCTGCTGGTGATCCCTCTAGTGATATAAAGATCTATATAGAGGAATCAGGACCTCCTTCCTCCTGATGATGACCCCTCTAGTGATATAAAGATCTATATAGAGGAAGCAGGACATCCTTCCTCCTGCTGGTGACCCCTCTAGTGATATAAAGATCTGTATAGAAGACTCAAGACCTCCTTCCTCCTGCTGGTGATCCCACTGAGGATATAAAGATCTATACAGGGCCGTCTTTAAGGCATGGCAAAAGGGGCAGCTGCAATGGGCCCAGCCATTTTTGTGGGGCCCAAAGCAGCCGTTAGCAATAACCTCATGTAAAATCCTCCAGGCTGGTTGCACCCTTCTGGAGGAGCTGGGGTCCCTTGATCGGGACAGTCTCTGAGACTTGGGGGATGTGGATGCAGGAGTGCAGGTTATGCCGCATACACACGACCGAATTGTCCGCCGGACCGCATTACGCCGGACAATTCGATCGTGTGTGGGCTCCAGCTGACTTTTTCATCGTAAAGTCCGGCGGACTTAGAAAGTAGTTTTGCATCAAAATTTGTCTGCTTGGCTTTCAGCGGACAATCCGTTCGTCAGTGTGCTAGTCCGGCGGACTAAGAATGACGCATGCTCAGAAGCAAGTACGAGAAGGAAGCTATTGGCTACTGGCTATTGAACTTCCTTTTTCTAGTCCCGTCGTACGTGCTGTAGGTCATCGCGTTAGAAATCGCCGGACTTTCAGAGTGTCCGTGTGTGGCCAAGTCCGTTCATTAGAAAGTCCGGCGGATTGTTTGCCGGATTGTTTGCCGGACTAAGTCTGCCGGACAATTCGATCATGTGTACGCGGCATTAGGTTAGGCGTAGCATCCCCATCAAGCCCGCCCGGTCAGTGGCACTAGGAGGGCCCGAGGTTGTGCGGGGCCTGAGAGAGCAAGGAAGTACTCAAGAGTCCTCCGATGCAAAGGGAGAGCCAGGGCGGCCAATTGTGCATGCAGGGATCCGACGACAACCGCAAGAGCTACAGGATGGCATTTGTACACTGTGTGTATGGCATGGGTAGCTGGCCTAGTAAAGTGGCCTGTTCTGCACGTGACGTGGCTGGAGGAGAGACTGCCCGATGGGGGAGACTGACCGCTTGGGTGGTGGAGGCCCGGTGTTCACTGGTGCTGGCAGCGAGGGTTCGGTGGATCCTGGTAAAGGAGCAACGAGGGTCAGTTTATGTGGCCATAGTTATGTGTGTGGAAATAGAGGCTCATTTAGAATTAGCTAAAAATCTTTCTCTACATCTCATGCTCGGTGCACTTGTGACAGGTTGCAGTTAGACAATCGAATTCATCCATTCCCCCTTCCCATCACAGACATCTGTCCTCATCACACTCACGCTCTCTTTCCTGAGCTATAGCCTGCTTGCTGATCAGTAAGACAGATAAAGAAACAGCAAGGAGCAGAAACTGCGGAAGACCAGAAACGTTGCAAGGTTCTAAAGTATATGCTTTGCTAAATTGCTTTGTATCCAAAAAGTAGGTTGACTGTTTAAAAGGTTAATGCAATGTATAACGGAAATATACCGCCTGTTCGCTTGTGACGCAATATATTGAAATTATATACACTGTGTAAACCGTTTTACCGTACACTTGATTTTCGGATGCGAGTCCGTCAGGTGCCACGCTCTGGCCAGAGTGGAATAAATCCTGGTATCCCTTAACCGCTTCCCGACCGGCGCACGACGATGTACATTGGCAGAATGGCACGGATAGGCAAATTGGCGTACAGGCACGTCCATTTAAAATTGCCGCCGTGCCATCGCGTGCGCGCCACCGGCGGCGCGCGTGCCGGTCGTGACCCCCATGAGTCCGACCGCGGGTTCCGCGGACTACCCGCGATCGTCTCACGGGAGGGAGAACGGGGAGATGCCAATGTAAACAGCATCTCCCCGTTCTGCCTAGCAACAAGTGACACTGATCTCTGCTCCCTGTGATTGGAGCAGAGATCAGTGATCTGTAAATCACAGCCACGCCCCCCCCCCCCCACAATTAGAAACACGCCCCTAGGACACACTTAACCCCTACACTGCCACCCCCCTGGTTAACCCCTTCACTGCCAGTGTCATTTACACAGGAATCAGTGCATTTGTATAGCACTGATTTCTGTATAAATGACAATGGTCCCAAAAATGTGTCAAATGTGTCCGCCATAATGTCGCAATCACAACAAAAATCGCTGATCGCCGCTATTACTAGTAAAAAAAAAAAAATTAATAAAAATGCCATAAAACTATCCCATTTTGTAAACGCTATAAATTTTGCGCCAACCAATCGATAATCGCTTATTGCAATTTTTTTTTTGCCAAAAATATGTAGAAAAATACGTATCGGCCTAAACTGAGGAAAAAGAATTTTTTTTTATAGATTTTTTGGGGATATTTATTATAGCAAAAATTAAAAAATAATGAGTTTTTTTCAAAAGTGTTTTTTTTTTTGTTTATAGCGCAAAAAATAAAAACCGCAGAGGTGATCAAATACCACCAAAAGAAAGCTCTATTTGTGGGAAAAAAAGGACTTCAATTTTGTTTGGGAGCCACGTCGCATGACCGCACAATTGTCAGTTAAAGCGTCGCAGTGCCGAATCGCAAAAAGTGGTCTGGTCTTAAGCCAGCAAAATGGTCCAGGGCTTAAGTGGTTAAAGAGTCTGTGTCCGACAAAGCCATTTACCGATATTTCATCTTCTACATCACTGGTGCAGCACCAAAGCCAAGGAGGAGGACTGCGGAGAGCCCCGAGACCGGGAGAATAAGGCATCCGGCGCCATCTTGTATGCTCCGCCCTGCGACATGTCAGCTAGTGTTGAGTAGTCGCAAAGGCTCGTGGAGGAGCATGGCAGGGGGTTGGGAAGATCCCCGGGCTTTAGAGGAGCGGGTGGTCCTGGATTTGCCCATGGAAGAGTGAAGAAAGTCCCCTAAATATGCTGAGAGAGAGAGCAAAGAATCTAGATGTCCATACAGGTCGGCTTCTGGTCACGCCCCGTTAGAGAATCTTAGTGAACAAACAACATCATGCAGGCCACCAGACAGGTCAGGGATAAGGTTGTGGAGAAGTATAAAGCAGGGTTAGCTTATAAAAAAAAAATCCCAAGCTTTGAACATCTCACAGGGCACTGTTCAATCCATCATCCGAAAAATGGAAAGAGTATGGCACAACCGCAAACCTACCAAGACATGGCCGTCCAACTGCAAACCTACCAAGACATGGCTGTCCAACTGCAAACCTACCAAGACATGGCCGTCCAACTGCAAACCTACCAAGACATGGCCGTCCAACTGCAAACCTACCAAGACATGGCCGTCCAACTGCAAACCTACCAAGACATGGCCGTCCAACTGCAAACCTACCAAGACATGGCCGTCCAACTGCAAACCTACCAAGACATGGCCGTCCAACTGCAAACCTACCAAGACATGGCCGTCCAACTGCAAACCTACCAAGACATGGCCGTCCAACTGCAAACCTACCAAGACATGGCCGTCCAACTGCAAACCTACCAAGACATGGC
Organism: Lithobates pipiens; assembly: GCF_037356315.1. Lineage (NCBI taxonomy): Eukaryota > Metazoa > Chordata > Amphibia > Anura > Ranidae > Lithobates > Lithobates pipiens. The sequence continues at coordinate 330,686,351 of NW_027507785.1, read as the reverse complement.
CGTCCAACTGCAAACCTACCAAGACATGGCCGTCCAACTGCAAACCTACCAAGACAAGGCCGTCCAACTGCAAACCTACCAAGACATGGCCGTCCAACTGCAAACCTACCAAGACATGGCCGTCCAACTGCAAACCTACCAAGACATGGCCGTCCAACTGCAAACCTACCAAGACATGGCCGTCCAACTGCAAACCTACCAAGACATGGCCGTCTAACTGTAAACCTACCAAGACATGGCCGTCCACCTAAACTGACCGTGACCAGGACCTCCTTCCTTGGCAAAATCTACTGCAACAGGCAATTTTATAATTTGCTTCAAACAATGGAGGAATGAGACATTGAATGAGACAAAGGAGACAGGTCCTGTTTAATGATGCAAACACTTTGCTCTGCAGAAATACAGGTCGTTTCTTTGGCGGTGTGCAGCTTCTTTCAGAGGCTAGCCTTGCGCCCATGAAGTGGACTTGTTAGCCCCGTTACATACTGGCACGCTTATCGCACATTACCTTCTGTGTTGTGGCAGCTGCCTCCTCTGTCACATTAACCTCAGTATTATAGAAGGACCTCCAAGGATTCAGACCTGAGCCTTCCTAGCGTCACTCAGTTGCGTGCAACCTCTTGTGGCGCCGGAGGCGATGGCTGTATCAGATCCCAGATAATTGATAGATAACACCCCAGTCCTTGAAAAGCCCTTCAAGCGGCAGGAGAGGCCAGTTTACCATTGTCCCGACTGACCCCCTTACATGTCCTTGGAGAGGAACGTGGTGTACAAGTGATGAAGAATAGGGCTTCAGCTGGAGGGGGACAATCTACTGTACAATCTATTTCCAGAAGAAGAACGGTCAGGAGGGACATTACACTGCTGGATTAATCACATAAATTAAAATGAATATAGAGGACTTTTATATCAAATTAAAAAAGGAAAAAAAAATCTTAAATCTTATATAAGCTTTCGAGAACTCTCACTTCAATTTATTTTAAGTGTTCTGCCCTCCAGCAGACAAAGTACATGTAGAACCTCTCTGTTTCCAGGTAAATGCTTGGAGCCTAGGCAAGCACTAGATATCAAGTCCAGATCTCCTTGCTAGCTATGTTGTCGAATGGCTACTGGGGGGGGGGGGGGGGGGGGGGGACGGACGGACTCCAAGCACAGCACTTGAAAGAAAGAAAGAAGTTGATACCCCCTTTGCATTCCTCTTGCCGCTTGTCTAATACATGTGTTTGGGGCCAAGACAAGTGCCAGTTATCAAGCCCTGATCTCCTTGCTAGCTACGTTGTCGGAAATCTATGGGGGGGGGGGGGCTCCAAGCACTTGCCTGAGACAAGAAGCAGCAGGAGGAATGCAGACAGACAGAAGGCTGCCTCTGCATTACTTTTTCCGCTTTTCTCAGGCAAGTGCTTGGAGCCAAGACAAGTGGCAGTTATCAAGCTCAGATCTCCTTGCTATCTACATTGTCGGTTCCAGTTCTGGGGGGGGGGGGGGGGTCTTTCAGACAATAGGCGGCAGGAGGAATGCAAACAGGCAGAAGGCAGGCACCCCCTTTGCATTCCTCTTGCCACTTTTCTCACGCAAGGGCTTGACGCCGAGACAAGTGCCAGCTGTCAAGTCCCGATCTCCTTGCTAGCTATGTTGTCGAACAGCTATGGGGGAGGGGGGGGGCTCCAAGTACTTGCCTGAGGCAAGTGGTAGCAGGAGGAATGTAGACAGACAGAAGGCTGACATACCCTCTGCATTCCTCTTGCCACTTGTGCTTGAAGCCGAGACAAGTGCTAGTTATCAAAGCCCCAATCTCCTTGCTAGCTATGTCGACATACAGCTTCAGAGGGAGGAGGGGGCGCCCTGGCCAACCTGGTAGGCAGACTTATAGACCATATAAGAACATAGGGGCAAAATACTACAACCCAGGGTTGGTGCAATGATTTTAGACACCCTAGGCGAAACCTAATTTTGACACCCCCCCCTTGCCTCCACCCACCTTTTCCCTGCCCATGTAAACCCCACCTTTTTACTGAAGCGCCCTTCAAATTCAGCCTCACCAGCACCCATTAAATGCAGCCAAACCAGTGCCCATCAAATGCAGCCTCACCAGCACCCATAAAATGCATCATCACAAGCGCCCATAAAATGCATCGTCACAAGCGCCCATAAAAATGCAGCCTTACCAGCACCCATCAAATGCAGCATCACCAGTACCCATCAAATGCAGCGTCACCAGCACCCATCAAATGCAGCGTCACCAGCACCCATCAAATGCAGCCTCACCAGCGCCCATCAAATGCAGCCTCACCAACGCCCCTCAAATGCAGCCTCACCAGCGCCCATCAAATGCAGCCTCACCAACACCCCTCAAATGCAGCCTCACCAGCGCCCATCAAATGCAGCCTCACCAGCGCCCCTCAAATGCAGCCTCACCAGCGCCCATCAAATGCAGCCTCACCAGCGCCCCTCAAATGCAGACTCACCAGCGCCCATCAAATGCAGCCTCACCAGCACCCATCAAATTCAGCCTCACCAGCGTCCATTAGTGAATTTTGCTTGCTTCTATTAATTCAGGAGTTGGGACATAGACACCGTCCCCCGCTTGCTGAGACTTAGTTGCTTTCTGCAGAGAGAAAAGAGTAGGAACACAGTGGCATGGCGCCCTAGGCAGCAGGGCACCCTAGGCAGCTGCCTAGTTTGCCTAGTGGCAGCACCAGCCCTGCTAAAACATACATGTAATTTGTCCCCTGTGGGAGAGAACACCGAAAAAGTTGAAGTGAGGCTCCTCCTTTAAACTATTAAAGGACCTTTCTGAAATGTTGGTGTTATATCTTTCACTTGGTGTAAATGCAACTCCATGCTGTTTGCATGGAGTTGACTTTTAATTCACACCACAAAGACCCGGAGGAGAGAAGACGAGGCTCCCCCGTATATCGTCGATGAACAGACATTTTCAGCAGTCCGTTATGTAGCTGTCATGAGCTACAGAAGGTCGTTGACGTTCAAGAGATTGTTGGCCGTTATTCTCAGCTGTAATCAGAAGTGTCCCTGGTTCCTGACAGCCCAGGCTGCCTTTCCTGGGCCTCCCTCCAATGGCAGAGCTCCGGCGCTTCATTTTCACACAATAAATGTGACATGTTCGCACTTTTCACGTTGGCGGCTATAGAGGACAATCTCCCTGGCAACCATTTCCTAAACAAAAAAAAAGGTAGACGAAGGCTGCCAGCGCCATGCCTGGGAACAAAATAAAGCAATTGTAACATAAGTCAGAGTGGATCCCACCCGGAACGGAGAGAGAGGCGCCGCACTGTACGCCAAAACCGCACTGGGAAAAAGTCATCGACCGCCATGCTGACCTATTCACAGCACTATAGATTATTTAATAAATACAAAGAATTTTTAAAAATCTAACTAAACCTTACATTTCTTACTCCACCCCTATTACAGCCTTGCTGTGGCTCCCGCCTAACACGCTCGCCCACCCTATTTGAGGCCTTGGATGACGCATAGCTTGAAACTCTGGGACTCAATTCATTGCCCAGGCCAATTGATCTCTCCTTTTTTTTACCTCAACTGCCAATTCTCAGCAATCCACTTTTTTTCCTTGGGCAGGAACAGGAGCGATCGTTCGTATGGTTGGTGGACTATCCATGGCCTTATGTACAGGAGCTTCCAGCTCCTTTTCCAACCTAGACACATGCGATTCATTTTGCACGAATTTAAAAATTTGTACGAATTTCCGTAAATTCGTACATTCAGGAGGATCCGAAATACGAATTGCTATGCTTTCCGAATTTTGTCCGAAATACCAAATTTACCTTTTTACAAATTTCGGATCCAAATTCCGTTACGGCGGAAACGTGACCGGTTTTTGTTGACCAATCAGAGGCTTTCTTCTGCTGCTGAGTGGGGGTTGGGAAAATTACCTTTTTTAATATGGGAGTGGGAGAGACCGGTACTGGTAGTCGATGGGAGATTCAGAATCGGGAAAAAATAAGAATTTTCGTTAAATATGATTATTCGTTATGATGAAGTTAAAAACCCAGGACGTCAGCACAGCACAGGGATGGTAGGAGGCACCTCATAATGAGCACAGCACAGGGATGGTGGGAGCCCCTCATAATGAGCACAGCACAGGGATGGCGGGAGCCCCTCATAAGGAGCACAGCACAGGGATGGTGGGAGCCCCTCATAAGGAGCACAGCACAGGGATGGTGGGAGCCCCTCATAATGAGCACAGCACAGGGATGGTGGGGGCCCCTCATAATGAGCACAGCACAGGGATGGTGGGAGCCCCTCATAATGAGCACAGCACAGGGATGGTGGGGGCCCCTCATAATGAGCATAGCACAGGGGTGGTGGGAGCCCCTCATAATGAGCACAGCACAGGGATGGTGGGAGCCCCTCATAATGAGCACAGCACAGGGATGGTGGGGGCCCCTCATAATGAGCACAGGGATGGTGGGGGCCCCTCATAATGAGCACAGGGATGGTGGGAGCCCCTCATAATGAGCACAGCACAGGGATGGTGGGAGGCCCTCATAATGATCGCAGGGATGGTGGGAGCCCCTCATAATGAGCACAGGGATGGTGGGAGCCCCTCATAATGATAAATTCATCATAACGAACATTCGTAATTGTTTTTACAAAAATTTAACGCACCTAACGAAAATATGTATTTTGTACGAATCCAAATTGAATTTCGGACACGAGTTACGAAATACGAATTAACGGCTAATACGAAACAGAACGGAACGAAACTCATTTATTGACGGCGCAGATGTCTATTCCAACCTGAGCATCCCTACAAGAACACCACAACACACCCAATTCTAAAAAAAAAAAAACTACCAACATCTTCCGACACTGGATATTGCCCTTCCGTAGCCATTCTACCTTTCCACGTTACGAAAAACCATATTTGAACAGATCTGATTACACACTCCCAGTGTGGCCCAGACTCATGTCTATTCTGTATGACACACTAATTGGCAGGGCTGGACTTACCATTGGGCTTGACTGGGCTCAAGCCCATGGGCCCCGCCCAATAGGGGGTCCCGCAGGCCCCCCGAGATACACAGCTGAGTGTACTCGGCTTGACTCCGCTCACAGTCACACCCAGTCCCGCCCTATGATGGGCATAACACAGGGCCTGAGCATGACTGTGAGCCGAGTCGAGTAGACTCGGCTACTCTCGGCTCCGCTCGAGACTGTGAGAGGACCCAAGAGCCGCCGAGAGGACCTGAGAGCCGCAGAGATACACAGAACTCTGTACTTTGGCGGCGCCATTTTTAAACTTCAAGACTACAATGACAAGGCTGCAAATGACACTGGACAAGGCTGCAGATGGACACTGATAAGGCTGCATTGATGGGCATTCAAATGTAAGTTTTTTTCCTTAAACTTCCCTCTAAACTTGGGGTACGTGTTATACGCCAATAACTACGGTAATGTATAGAAGGTAGGGCCCGAAAGTGACTCAAGCCCAGGGGCCCCCACCACCCTAAGTCCTGCCCTGGCTGTCTCCTATGGCAACAGTCTTTAACAGTTCCTAACACAAAGCTGAACAGTTTCTTTCTATTCCACTACAATCACTTCTTGTAGTTCTTCAGCCCACTGAGCTCCCGATCTCTCACTAGACCCTCTGATTCACTGCCACTGAATCCCTTGAGCTCCTCCAATCTTCACGGTGGTATCTTCCTCAAGTGTCACCCCCGCCTCTCTGCTGGGTCCCTAGCTTGGCACACTAGATACCTCTCAAGCTTCACCCCACTGGCATGCTCGGTCCCTGGCTTGACACACAAGGCTGCTCTGCAAGCGTCACCTCCGCTGGTTGGGTCCCTGGCTTGATACCCACTGAAGTTTCCTGATTCTTCACCTTCCCTGGTTGGTGAGAATACTGCTCCGGTACTTTCTTCGGTTACTCACTGTGGTCCCTGGTAAGGTGGGTGGTCCCTTAGTAGCGACCGCCTTCCTTCTACCTCCGACCATGACAGGTTCTCCGGCCGGCAGAACCGACACTTCTGGTTGGACTGCAAGCCGCAATCCCAACCCTCAGCTGCTCTCTTGATTTTGGATAGCCCCTCAGACAGCCTGGCAGCCAGATGTGCCCAGGATAGGCCCAATCTCTGCCCAAGCAGCCCGGGCAATGCAACACATGTCCACTCAGATAGCCGTCCAGGTGGCACAGAACCCAGATCCCCTCACCTCACCCAAATATATAGGCTCTCCCAGCAGACCAAGGGACCCAAGAAAATCTCTGCCCATTGGCTGAGATACCTCATACATCCATAATATGACCTTGGGTTGCCCTTCTCATCTAGTACCACCAAGTACCCAGCCACCTAGTGGTAGAAAAGAAGAAGAGACGAGAAAAGTGCAACAAGGCCAAACTTGATAGATCTCTAACAATCGACCAGGACAACTACTCCTGGCAAGTAAATTTGTGAGGAGCTCCCTGCCTAAATCCCAGGGTGCTACACATGTATCTTAGAAATTAAATACAGGCAGAGGGTCTAGGCTTTCCCTCCTCTATCCCAAACTAAAAAAGTGTTACCTTTACATGGACAGTAATACCAATATTTATAAGTTACAAAAATCCCAGCTGATGGGGAGAGAGATCACCTCATCAGTTGGCTACTGCTTCTTCACTGTCCAGTCACAAGCTAGGGGTGGGGAACGGCTCTTTCACTGACCAGTCACGGGCTAGGGGAGGGGAACTGCTCCTTCACTGACCAGTCACAGGCTAGGGGAGGGGAACTGCTCCTTCACTGACCAGTCACAGGCTAGGGGAGGGGAACTGCTCCTTCACTGACCAGTCACAGGCTAGGGGAGGGGAACTGCTCCTTCACTGACCAGTCACAGGCTAGGGGCGGGGAACTGCTCTTTCACTGACCAGTCACAGGCTAGGGGAGGGGAACTGCTCCTTCACTGACCAGTCACAGGCTAGGGGAGGGGAACTGCTCCTTCACTGACCAGTCACAGGCTAGGGGAGGGTAACTGCTCCTTCACTGACCAGTCACAGGCTAGGGACGGGGAACTGCTCCTTCACTGACCAGTCACAGGCTAGTGGAGGGGAACTGCTCCTTCGCTGACCAGTCACAGGCTAGGGGCGGGGAACTGCCCCTTTGCTGTCCAGTCACAGGCAAGGGGCGGGGAACTGCTCCTTCGCTGTCCAGTCACAGGATAGGGACGGGGAACTGCTCCTTTACTGACCAGTCACAGGCTAGGGGAGGGGAACTGCTCCTTTACAGACCAGTCACAGGCTAGGGGCGGGGAACTGCCCCTTCGCTGTCCAGTCACAGGCTAGGGGCGGGGAACTGCTTCTTCACTGACCAGTCACAGGTTAGGGGCGGGGAACTGCCCCTTCGCTGTCCGGTCACAGGCTAGGGACGGGGGAACTGCTCCTTTACTGACCAGTCACAGGCTAGGGGAGGGGAACTGCTCCTTCACTGACCAGACACAGGCTAGGGGCGGGGAACTGCTCCTTCACTGACCAGTCACAGGCTAGGGGCGGGGAATGGCTCCTTCACTGACCAGTCACAGGCTAGGGGTGGGGAACAGCTCCTTCACTGACCAGTCACAGGCTAGGGGCGGGGAATGGCTCCTTCACTGACCAGTCACAGGCTAGGGGAGGGGAACTGCTCCTTCACTGACCAGTCACAGGCTAGGGGCGGGTAACTGGCCCTTCACTGACCAGTCACAGGCTAGGGGCGGGGAAATGCTCCTTCACTGACCAGTCACAGGCTAGGGACGGGGAACTGCTCCTTCACTGACCAGTCACAGGCTAGGGGCGGGGAACTGCTCCTTCACTGACCAGTCACAGGCTAGGGGCGGGGAATGGCTCCTTCGCTTTCCAGTCACAGGCTAGGGGCGGGGAACTGCCCCTTCACTGTCCAGTCACAGGCTAGGGGCGGGGAAGTGCTTCTTCACTGACCAGTCACAGGCTAGGGGCGGGGAACTGCTCCTTCACTGTCCAGTCACAGGCTAGGGGAGGGGAACTGCTCTTTCACTGACCAGTCACAGGCTAGGGGTGGGGAACTGCTCCTTCACTGACCAGTCACAGGCTAGGGGCGGGGAATGGCTCCTTCACTGTCCAGTCACAGGCTAGGGGCGGGGAACTGCCCCTTCGCTGTCCAGTCACAGGCTAGGGGCGGGGAACTGCTCCTTCACTGACCAGTCACAGGTTAGGGGCGGGGAACTGTTCCTTCACTGACCAGACACAGGCTAGGGGTGGGGAACTGCTCCTTCGCTGTCTGGTCACAGGCTAGGGGCGTGGAACTGCTCCTTCACTGACCAGTCACAGACTAGGGGTGGGGAACTGCTCCTTCACTGACCAGTCACAGGCTAGGGACGGGGAACTGCCCCTTCGCTGTCCAGTCACAGGCTAGGGACGGGGAACTGCTCCTTTACTGACCAGTCACAGGCTAGGGGCGGGGAACTGCTCCTTCACTGACCAGTCACAGGCTAGGGGCGGGGAATGGCTCCTTCACTGACCAGTCACAGGCTAGGGGAGGGGAACTGCTCCCTCACTGACCAGTCACAGGCTAGGGGCGGGGAACTGTTCCTTCACTGACCAGACACAGGCTAGGGGTGGGGAACTGCTCCTTCGCTGTCTGGTCACAGGCTAGGGGCGTGGAACTGCTCCTTCGCTGTCTGGTCACAGGCTAGGGGCGTGGAACTGCTCCTTCACTGACCAGTCACAGGTTAGGGGCGGGGAACTGTTCCTTCACTGACCAGACACAGGCTAGGGGTGGGGAACTGCTCCTTCGCTGTCCGGTCACAGGCTAGGGACGGGGAACTGCTCCTTTACTGACCAGTCACAGGCTAGGGGAGGGGAACTGCTCCTTTACTGACCAGACACAGGCTAGGGGCGGGGAACTGCTCCTTCACTGACCAGTCACAGGCTAGGGGCGGGGAATGGCTCCTTCATTGACCAGTCACAGGCTAGGGGAGGGGAACTGCTCCTTCACTGACCGGTCACAGGCTAGGGGCTGGGAACTGGTCCTTCACTGACCGGTCACAGGCTAGGGGCTGGGAACTGGTCCTTCACTGACCAGTCACAGGCTAGGGGCAGGGAACTGCTCCTTCACTGACCAGTCACAGGCTAGGGGCGGGGAATGGCTCCTTCGCTGTCCAGTCACAGGCTAGGGGTGGGGAACTGCCCCTTCGCTGTCCAGTCACAGGCTAGGGGCGGGGAACTGCTTCTTCACTGACCAGTCACAGGCTAGGGGCGGGGAACTGGTCCTTTACTGTCCAGTCACAGGCTAGGGGAGGGGAACTGCTCCTTCACTGACCAGTCACAGGCTAGGGGTGGGGAACTGCTCCTTCACTGACCAGTCACAGGCTAGGGGCGGGGAACTGGTCCTTCACTGACCAGTCACAGGCTAGGGGCGGGGAATGGCTCCTTCGCTGTCCAGTCAAAGGCTAGGGGCGGGGAACTGCCCCTTCGCTGTCCAGTCACAGGCTAGGGGCGGGGAACTGCCCCTTCGCTGTCCAGTCACAGGCTAGGGGCGGGGAACTGCTCCTTCACTGACCAGTCACAGGTTAGGGGCGGAGAATAGCTCCTTCACTGACCAGTCACAGGTTAGGGGCGGAGAATGGCTCCTTCACTGACCAGTCACAGGCTAGGGGAGGGGAACTGGTCCTTCACTGACCAGTCACAGGCTAGGGGCGGGGAACTGGTCCTTCACTGACCAGTCACAGGCTAGGGGCGGGGAACTGCTCCTTCACTGACCAGTCACAGGCTAGGGACGGGGAACTGCTCCTTCACTGACCAGTCACAGGCTAGGGGCGGGGAACTGCTCCTTCACTGACCAGTCACAGGCTAGGGGCGGGGAATGGCTCCTTCGCTGTCCAGTCACAGGCTAGGGGCGGGGAACTGCCCCTTCGATGTCCAGTCACAGGCTAGGGGCGGGGAACTACTTCTTTACTGACCAGTCACAGGCTAGGGGCGGGGAACTGCTCCTTCACTGTCCAGTCACAGGCTAGGGGAGGGGAACTGCTCCTTCACTGACCAGTCACAGGCTAGGGGTGGGGAACTGCTCCTTCACTGACCAGTCACAGGCTAGGGGCGGGGAATGGCTCCTTCGCTGTCCAGTCACAGGCTAGGGGCGGGGAACTGCCCCTTCGCTGTCCAGTCACAGGCTAGGGGCGGGGAACTGCTCCTTCACTGACCAGTCACAGGTTAGGGGCGGGGAACTGTTCCTTCACTGACCAGACACAGGCTAGGGGTGGGGAACTGCCCCTTCCCTGTCTGGTCACAGGCTAGGGGCGGGGAACTGCTTCTTCACTGACCAGTCACAGACTAGTGGTGGGGAACTGCTCCTTCACTGTCCGGTCACAGGCTACGGGTGGGAACTGCTCCTTCACTGACCAGTCACAGGCTAGGGGCGGGGAACTGCCCCTTCGCTGTCCAGTCAATGGCTAGGGGCGGGGAACTGCTCCTTCACTGTCCGGTCACAGGCTAGGGGTGGGGAACTGCTCCTTCACTGACCAGTCACAGGCTAGGGGCGGGGAACTGCCCTTTCGCTGTCCAGTCAATGGCTAGGGGCGGGGAACTGCTCCTTCACTGTCCGGTCACAGGCTAAGGGTATGGAATTGGCTCCTTCACTGGCCAGTCACAGGCTAGGGGTGGGGAACTGCTCCTTCACTGACCAGTCACAGGCTAGGGGCGGGGAACTGCCCTTTCGCTGTCCAGTCAATGGCTAGGGGCGGGGAACTGCTCCTTCACTGTCCGGTCACAGGCTAAGGGTAGGGAATGGCTCCTTCACTGGCCAGTCACAGGCTAGGGGGTGGGGAACTGCTCCATCACTGTCCAGTCACAGGCTACTAGGGGTGGGGAACTGCTCCTTTACTGTCCAGTCACAGTCTAGGGGCGGGGAACAGCTCTTTCACTGTCAAGTCACAGCCTAGGGGCGGAGAACTGCTTTTTTTTACTGTCCAATCACAGTGTAGGGGCGGGAGGTGACCAGGTCATACTATTTAAATGCTGGAGAGAAAAGTCAGGTCAGTAAGCTCTGTGGGCTGGAGACGGAATAGAACTCTCAGAAATAAATGGAAAAATAGAAATCCTTTAGAGCCGTATTTTTTATGTGTATTTATTTTTTTACTGCTCACCTGAGTTCAGCTTTCATCCCGATAAATCCAACATGGAAGATTCTCCGGCAGTAATGTTCCACGCAGAACATCTTATAAATATGAACTCGCCTGTAATTCTTCCTAATGAAAGAAAACTTCACTCTTGATAAAAAAGAAAAGTAGCGTCAGGAAAAGTAACACAGCGTCTGGAGAAGATATGTAATTCAATGTCATTAAAGATGACCTTTCCCTCCGCAGGCAATCAATTTACTGCAACTCCAAAAATATTTCAAATTTCTCTTCTTTGCAACCATGGCAACTGTTTGTAGACAAGGCAACCCCAGAACCCTCAAACCCCAGGACCCCCTCACTGGCAGAATACCTCCCCCAGAATACTGTTTTGGGGTCAAATTGTGAGCTGCTTAGTGCGTGAACCTTGGCGGCATCCCCTGCAACGTCCTTATGTTTACTGCGGGGGGCGTTTTATCTTTGCTGAGATAAGAATGCTTCACAAGCAGAAGGACAGGAGACCTAGGCATTCTTTTATATAAAATCTGCACAACCATTTAATCTGTAAAAAAAAAAAGAAGAAAAAAAAAGCATTATGGCCACTAGATGGAGAGGAGAAGCATAAAAAAAAACATACGTCTTTGTAACAAAAGATACAATGTAACAATTCTAGAGAACACTGGAGGGAAATAACAAATAGATCAGGGGGTGGGCAACCTTTTGAGCGCAGTGTGTCGAAAAATGTTTTCAAAGAAATTGAGCGTGACGATTTTATAACAAAAAAATGTGAACGTCTCACCCCCCATCACGAAAAGGATTTTTTATATAGTAAATGCTGTAAACTACTTTAGTAGTGAGAAATTAACATTCTGCACTCTCCCGCCTCAGATCAGCCCCAGTTCCTGCACCTTCACACCTCAGATCACTGTCCCCCCTGCAAATCCAGTCCAACCCTTCCCCCCCTGCAAATCTGTCCCACCACTGTACTACCCTGCTCATCTCCCCACCAATGTACCCCCTTTCTCATCTGCCCCACCACTGTAACCCCCTGCACATCTGCCCCGTCACTGTACCACCCTGCTCATCTGCCCCACCAATGTACCCCCTTTCTTATCTGCCCCACCACTGTAACCCCCTGCACATCTTCCCCACCTCTGTACCCACCTGCTCATCTGCCCCACCACTGTAACTCCCTGTACATTTTCCCCACCACTGTACCACCATGCTCTTCTGTCCCATGACTGTAACCCCTTGCTCATCTGCCCCACCAATGTTCGCCCTTTCTCATCTGCCCCACCACTGTACCTCCATGCACATCAGCTCCACCACTGAACCATCTTCTCATCTGTGCTAACACTGAACTTATCTGCTCATCTGCCCCACCACTGTAACTCCCTTTCTCATCTGCCCCACCACTGTAACTCCCTTTCTCATCTGCCCCACCACTGTAACTCCCTTTATCATCTGCCCCACGACTATACCCCCTGCACATCTGTCCCACCTCTGTTCCCTGCTCTTCTGCCCCACCACTGTAACCCCCTGCTTATGTGTTCCACCAATGTACCTCCTTTCTGCTCTGCACCCCTCTGCACATCTGCCACACCTCTGTACCCCCTGCTCCTCTGCCCCACCACTGTAACCCCCTGTTCATTTGTCCCACCAATGTACATAATTTCTCCACTGCTCCAACATTTAACCCCCCCCCACTCATCTGCCCCATCACTGTACCCCCTGCTTTTCTGTCCCACTGCTGAACTCCCTTATCATCCCTCTCACCACTGTACCTCCTGCACATCTGCCCCACCACTGTACCCCCTTGCTCTTCTGTCCCATCACTGTAACCCCATGCTCATCTGCTCCATCAATGTACCCCTTTTCTAATCTGCACCACCAACCCCTCTGCACATCTGCCACACCTCTGTACCCCCTGCTCCTCTGCCCCACCACTGTAACCCCCTGTTCATTTGTCCCACCAATGTACATAATTTCTCCACTGCCCCAACATTTAACCCCCCCCCCACTCATCTGCCCCATCACTGTACCCCCTGCTTTTCTGACCCACTGCTGAACTCCCTTCTCATCCCTCTCACCACTGTACCTCCTGCACATCAGCCCCACCACTGTACCCCCTTGCTCTTCTGTCCCATCACTGTAACCCCGTGCTCATCTGCTCCATCAATGTACCCCTTTTCTAATCTGCCCCACCAATGTACCTCCCTGCACATCTGCTCCACCGCCATATCCCCATGCTCTTCTGTCTCACCACTGAATCACCTTCTCATCTGTCCTAACACTGAACCCATCTGCTTATCTGCCCCACCACTGTAACCCGCTTTCTCATCTGCCCCACCAATGTACCTCCCACACATCTGTCTCACCTCTGTAGCCCCTTGCTCTCCTGCCCCACCTCTGTTCCTCCTGCTCTCCTGCCCCACCACTGTAACCCCCTGCTCATCTGCCCCACCAATACACCTCCATTTCCATATGCCCCACTGTTCTACCCCCTTCTTTTCTTTCCCAACACTGAACCTCCCTGCTGATCTGGCCCAACGCTGCACCCCCTTGCTCTTCTGTCCCACTACTGAATCCCCTTCTCATCTCTTCCATCACTGTACCTTTCTGCACATCTGCCCCACTGCTGTCTGCTCATTTTCCCCACCGCTGTACCCTCTTCTCTTCTATTATATGTGAGATGAAAGGAAGCAGAGACAAGACACATTTACCTGTCCTGCGTTATATCAGAGGGGGGCGGGATCACTCACATGCCATTGGGGAAGCCAGGCTTTCCCATTTGTGGCAGAGGGGGCGGGGTCAGGTGACGGGTGGCCCCGCCCTCCTCATATAAGAAATGTCAGGCTGCCGGGATCCCCGCAGTGTCCCCGCATCCGCAGGATGGATAAACTGCGCTGCACTGGAGGGAGAGGGAGAGATCAGCCATCGCTGGATCAGATCAGCCATCGCTGGCCCCCGGAGAGATGATCATCCATCACTGGATAACAAGAGTGGATTACCACCGCTGGAATCTTATTTATTTATTTATTTATTTATTTTTAATAAAGGAATTTTTCAACGGTGTGTGTGTCTTTTTTAACATTCTTTTACACTTTCTTTGTGATATTGGTAGGGGTAATGTTGTACCCCCTTACCATTTCAAACAGGGGGGCTGGAATCTGGGGGTCCCCTTGTTAAAGGGGGCTTCCAAATTCTGATAAGCCCCCCGCCCGCAGACCCCCACAACCACTGGCCAGGGTTGTGGGGATGAGGCCCTTGTCCTCATCAACATGGGGACAAGGTGCTTTGAGGGGTCACAGACCCCCCAAAGCGTCCTCCCAATGTTGAGGGTATGTGGCCTGGTACGGTTTAGGGGGGGTGCTCTCTCGTCCCCCCCTCTTTTCCTGCAGCCTGCCAAGTTGCGTGCTCGGATGAAGGGTCTGGTATAGATTTTTTTTAATTTGACGCAGGGTTCCCCTTAATATCCATACCAGACCTGGTATGGATATGACCGTTCTCTGTATTAAGGGGAGCCGACAATTCATTATAGCCACGAGTGATTTTAAATGACCTTTTCTCCTGCAGAAATGACACTTTGTGCAGGGACAGTTCTAGATCTAAGCACAGGAAACATGCGCCCCTTCACAGGCATACTATAGACACCCCCCAGGTACGAAATTTAAAGCAATATTACACTTTTATTGTTTCACTTTAAGCATTATTGAAATCACTGTTCCCGAAAAAAACGCAGTTTTTAAAACTTTTTTTGCATTGATCCATGTCCCCTGGGGCAGGACCCAGGTCCGCAAACACTTTTTAGGGCAATAACTTGCATATTAGCCTTTAAAATTAGCACTTTAGATTTTGAACGTTCGAGTCCCATAGACTTTAATAGGGTTCTAAAGTTCACACGAAGTTTAGGTCTGTTCGCAGGTTCTGCTGCGAACCGAACCGGGGTGGTTTTCGGCTCTTCCTTATTGGTAGGTTGCCATTCATGGCGTCCTTCGAAAGTTGCCTGGCTGCTTGGTGCTTTGTCTTTGGTTATAATCAAAGCTGTTGTCCTAGAAAAAGGTATAGAGATTAGGAATCTTTTTTTTTTTTTTTTTTTTGTCTTTCACTTGCCACATGCTTGTTCTGGGTCTGTAGGCTTATACCGGAGAAAACATGTATCGGAGCGACGGGGACATTTTTTTTTCTCACCAAAATAGAAGAAATTTTGAAGGTAGCAGACGGGACAGAGGAGGGGGAGGGGAGGTGAGTGATGGGCGCACCTTTATGTGAGCACAGTAATTGCTCATTTTTCTTCCTGTGATTACGGAGCGTCTTAATGCATCGCTCATTTCATTAGCCGGCTCTGAAAGGCGCCGAGTGCCGGGAAATGACGGTGGTGCATTTTCGCAGCACTATTAGGACAAAGCAATCCGCTGCGGGGTCTTCGACAAATTTTCCGACTGAAGAGCTGAAAAATAGAGAAAAACAGATTTGTGAGGATATTAATCCCGCGGGGAGCTGATCACATAAAAGGGATGTATGAAAGGAAAGAAACCAAGAGTTATCTGGATGAACAGCGATATTATCCGGGGCGCCAAATTCACTTCAAGTCCAACTGAACCTTCAAGCTGAACCCCGGGGGATAAAAATGTAAATTTACACACAAATATATATATATATATATATATATTTCTCGATACCAAAGGATAGAAATTCATGAATGGTGTATGGGTGATGTATCGTCTGCCCCCATTCCTGATACCAACCCTCTAGGTTGCCCAATAAACCTTAGAAAAGGAATAGGCGACACCATCTGGATTGTAAAGGTGCCGTAGCGGCCCCTTTATTAAAGCGGAGGTCCACCCTAAAATGGACCTTCCGCTCATCGGAATCCTCCCCCCTCCGGCGCCACAATTGGCACCTTTCAGGGGGGAGGGGGGTGCAGTTACCTGGATGATCCAGGTAACTGCACCCACTTCCGGGATAGCTCTCTGCGGAAAGGGGCGTAGATTACGCCCCTTTCCGCAAGTGCCCGCCCCTTTCCGCAAGTGCCCCGCTGCCTGCTGGGAAAACACACAGATCCCAGAGGCAGCGGGGAGCGTCCTTATTGCGCAGCGCGGCTCGCGCATGCGCAGTAGGGAACCGGGAAATGAAGCCGAAAGGCTCCATTTCCTGATTCCCATACCCAAGATGGCGGCGGCAGCACCCGAGAAACGATCCACAGATCGGCTTCGGGTGCCGACATCGCGGGCGCGCTGGACAGGTAAGTGTCACTATTTTAAAAGTCAGCAGCTGCAGTATTTGTAGCTGCTGGCTTTTTAAAAAAAAAAAAAAAAAAACGCGGAGTCCCGGCGGACTCCCGCTTTAACCACTTCAATACCGGGGGGGCACTTGAACACCTTCCTGCCCAGACCAATTTTGAGCTTTCAGCTCTGTCGCACTTTGAATGACAATTACGCGGTCATGCTACACTGTACCCAAATGAAATTTTTATAATTTTTTTTCCCACAAATAGAAATTTCTTTTGGTGGTATTTGATCACCTCTACGGTTTTTATTTTTCCTAAACAAATAAAAAAAGACCAAAAATTTTGAAAAAAAAAATTGTTTTTTGTTTTTGTTTCAGTTTCAAATCTTTGTAAATAAGTATGTTTTCTCCTTCACTGATGGGCACTGATGGGGCTGCACTGACAGGCACTGATGGGCACTGATGAGGTGGCACCAAAATGAAGTGGCACTGATGAGGTGGCATTGATGGGCACTGATATGTGGCACTGATAGGCGGCACTGATAGGTGGCACTGATGGGTGACACGGATGGACACTGATAGGTGGCACAAATTGGCACTGATAGCTGGCACGGATTGGCATGGATAGGCGGCATGAATGGGCATGGATAAGTGGCACAGATGGGCATGGATGGGCACTGATAGGTGGCATGGATGGGCACTGATAGTTGGCATGGATGGGCACTGATAGGTGGCACGGATGGGCACTGATAGGTGGCACGGATGGGCACTGATAGGTGGCACGGATAGGCACTGATAGGCGGCATTGTATTGTATTGTTTTGTAATGATTGATGCCAATCAGTGCCAAACAATAATGCATGCCAATCAGTGATGCCCATTGTGGGCACTGATTGGCATCCATTGTGGGCACTGATTGGCATCCATTGTGGGCACTGACTGGCATCCCTGGTGGTCTAGGGTGGCATACCTGGTGCTGGCCATCCCTGGTGGTCTGGTGGCATCCCTGGTGGTCCAGTGTGGGCATCCTCGGGGGGGCGGCTGCGCTGATAATCGATCAGCACAAACCCCCCTGTCAGAGGAGCAGCCGATCAGCTCTCCTTTACTCTGACAGACGCAAGTGAGGAAAAGCCGATCAACGGCTCTTCCTATTTACACTGTGATCAGCCGTGGAGACTCTTTACCGAGATCGTAGTTGCAGGGTGTCAGAATGACACCCCGCAACAACAATCGCCGCGATGCGTGCCCCCGGGGGTGCACAGCGGCTCAATATCCTGAGGATGTCATATGACACCCAGTTAGGATTTTAAAACCACTTTGCAGCCGTCATTTGCCTATGGGGCGGGCAGCAAGTGGTTAATAACATTTTATATATAAAATAAAGTCCTTTTATATAACCCAACTTTTTGTACCCAGCTTAAACGGAATGCTATGTCTAAGGTTCATGAAGGAAGGTTTTCTATCGCATCGGCTGTACCACCACCAACTAGGCATCCGGCCCCTGCCGCGATTCCACCACTCAGGGACAAACTATTATCCAATTTCTTGCAGCCCGATGGACCATCGCCATTATTTCCATGATGGGAAGGTACCCATACTGAGATAGGCCCAACCCGTTCCACACCACATATTGTATTCCTTGCAACATTCCGACCTTCAAGAACCTGAGACCCCTGCCATAAACGCCCACTGGGGAAACCTCACGGGTAGGTGGACCACCCACAGCCTCAAGGCCCCCCTGGAGACCCAGAAACCACATGTCTACGCCCACCACTGACAGGTGTACATCGCCTCCCCTCAAATAAAGGGCACTGTCTCCTCCAGCTCCCCATGGCAAACAACCAACCCCCCCCCCCCCCCCCCCCATTACGGACAACAAATTTTGCCACCGCTTTATTGACCTTATCCTGGTCTTGTTGATATGATGTACAGATGGTGCCCCCCTCCATGCTGCCCTGCCAATGATATCTGACCAGACTAGTCGACCTCAAGGGGAGAATATCCCACTTAATGTCTCAAATTAGTTCTCTGGACACCCTAATACTGAGGTCATTACCACCCACATTAGCAGCACATCGGGGAGGTTGGTCCATCCTAGCGTACTGCTGAATAACCGGTAGTACCCAGGGGGACCACAGCATCCCTGGATCCCGTTCCACCGAACCACTGCCTCATCCTGGGGGAAACCCAACTGCTTGCCTTCCGGTCTAACTAATGCCCTCTTAGCCCCTTAGTGGACATACAAGTGGCCCAGGATCCACATCAAGCACACTGGGTCTGAAAAACATAAAGCACAAGAAACATAGAAAAAACAATAAAACCATGTACACACCCTCCACTCACAAAGACCCCCACCAGTTAATCCACTGCCAGATAAGGCCAGACAAAGAAACATCCAAACAGACAATACCGACAGAAGATTCTACCCTGCACACCACTGACCCAAATCTAAAAAAAAAAGATACGCCCCCTCCCCAACCTTAAAGAAGGTGCGGACGTACGTACAATCGAAAGCGATGAGATTCCCAGCCACCAATCCGCTGTAAGGTCTGGTCTCTCAAACCCCAACGCGCCGCCCTGTGGCTGCCCCAATCCTAAAAGAATGTGAGGAATATCCCCTTATCGAAAAACCTCCCACCGGCAGACATTTTTTGAACCCCGACTTAAACTGGTACCTTGATTATGCCGACCCATCCTCGTGGATCAAGAAAGGACCAGGCCCGTCAGGCCGCAATAACAACCAAGCCCTTACAACAACGACCGGGCATATCGCCCAGCCCGCCACTCCGCCAATTTACCACTCTAGCCCCTTTTCCCATCTGGTTGGTTTTTGATTTGCGCGGGGCTTTTTTTTCAGCAGGAACTAGGGGGAACTCAGTTCCACCACCTCTGGCTCAGGCCTTCTGCTCCCTGCTCACCACTATCACTTGGTAACACTGAAGTCCAGCTTCTGCGTTTACAAGTGATGGCTTATCTCCCATTAGCTCCCACAGGTCCGATCTCCTGCGCAGATCCCACTGAGTGCCGGACAGGGACAAGGGAGATACAGAACAGGTGCCCAGGGTTTAGTGCAGTCATGGGCAGGAGAGGGTGCGTGGTAGGCGGCACCCTCTGTGGTCTCAATTTTTTCGCCGTGTCCAGTTGTTGATGCTCCTACTGCATGATCTCCCTTGCAAGTGACTGTAGTATAGTTTAGTATAGTATGCTGGGAGGTACTACAGCCAGATAGGTGTTTCAGCTTAAAATTGCAACAAAGGTAAAACATATGACAGATGGTGGAGCTTTTTAAGGAGGGGGGAGAAGATGAGGGCCGTGGAGGGAGGGGGTTGTATGCGGAGGGAAGAGCTACCATTTGATGCCATTTGGCGGGTATGTGTGTGTGGCGGGCGTGGTTGAGCTCCTGCACCTTTTCTCTGAGAAAAAAAGCCCTGGATTTGCGAATGAGCAGCTTAACCGCGTCGCCCTGCACCGTCACGTCCGCCAAATCCAACCCAACTACCTCCTTAAGCCCCATACACACGAGAGGACTTATGTCCGACAGACATCCGAAGGAGTTCTGCCGGAGTTCTGCCGGAGTTCCGACAGAGTTCTGACGGACTTTTCGACTGAGCGGACTTGGCCACACACAATCACACTAAATTTCAACGGATTCAAATGTGATGACGTACGACTGGATTCGAATAAGGAAGTTCATAGCCAGTAGCCAATAGCTGCCCTAGCGTCGGTTTTAGTCCGTCGGAATAGCATACACACGAGCAAATTTTTCGGAGGGACCGGGTCCGGCGGAGTTCCGTCTGAAAAATTTGAAGCATGTTCCCTTTTGTCCGTCAGACTTTTGCGAATCAAAAGTCCGTTGCAGCCCACACACGATCGAATAGTCTGACGGAATCATTCCGTCGGACTTTGGATGTTGAAAAGTCCGCTCGTGTGTACGGGGCTTTAGAAGGACTAACCAATTCGCCTACCCGTAACGCCCCAAAAAAATGCCAAAACAAAAGCCGTCCTGCACAATTGTACTTTAAAGGGGGGAAAACAGACCCTGGACAGAACCCCCCCGACAACACTTCCAGCATACCCAGCGACACAGATCGACGAGAATCTGGCCTGCCCCAACCCTTCCTGTAACCCTTCAAGGCCATCTGTACCATAAAAGACATAGAAACATCCTCCACACATACCAATTTAAACAAAAAGGCAAGGCCCATTATCTTTGCAGCTATAAGTACGCACTTTCCGTAGTGTGAAACGCGTCGGATCTTGCTGTGGCTTGTACAGTGGGATCCCGATTTTTTTTTCCCCTTTATAAAGGCACAAGTGCGGCTGTCCAGAATTTTCCGTTCATTTTCATCCGCCATCTTCCTGTTAACCGAAGCGACAGAAACCCCCTCTTCGCAGTTCGTACCTAGAAAACACAGCAACACATGTAACCTATGCTCGTCGCAAGAACAACCCCCAACGCTACTTACCGGCTTGTGCCTTTCACGCCAAACCCGCTCGTAGGTCCGCCAAGTAGCATGCGCTACTGACTTATGAACCAACGCCATTATGGTGTCAAAACCAGATCCCACAAATGACTGGTGCATGGGACTCCAAGCCGCTCCGCCTCTGGTGCCAACTGCCACAACCTGTCCCACTGTAGGCGAGAGAGCGCATCAGCCCCCCCCCCCCCCATTCTCCATCCCCGGGACATGAACAGCAAACACAAAAACATTCAATTGCAAACACTCCAGCGCCAAATGATGCAGCAAACGGACCACCGGCAAGGAAGAGGCGGACAATGAGTTAATGGAATGCACCCTCCCAGATTGTCCCAGTGAAATCTAACCTGCCGGTCCCTAAATTCTGATCCCCAAAGCTCCACGGCCAACACTATGGGAAACCATTCCAAAAATGTCAGGTTATCCTCCGGCCATTTTTCCGCACACCACCGGCCCTGAAACTAAGCGACCGTCACCGCGTCCGTGTAAAGATCCAGTTCTGCTGCCAGGACCGCAGGCGCCATCCAGAAAGACCTACCCTTGTACTGTTCCAAAAACATGATCCCATACCAACAAGTCCTCCCGGTGTTCCCGACTAATACAAACAAAATGATGCGGAGCCTTGACCCCCCCCGCTGTGGCAGCTGCCGGCAACACGCTTGCCCCATGGGCATAATTTCGACATGCGAGATTGCCCCAATAAGGACCGCAACTCTCGCAGCTGCACTTTGTAGCATCGAACAACCCTGGCAACCGTCCTCTAAGGGGTCCTCAAGCTTATCGCTCCGCAACCGGCACTCCATCAAGTTGGTTCCAATGATGATTCCCAAAAATGTCAACACCGTGGTGGGCCCCTCTGTCTTACCCTGTGCCAACGGAACCCCAAAAACTTGAAAAATATATTGTAAAGTGGCTAACAAAATGAGACCAGGCCGAAACCCCCCGGGGGGGGGGGGGGGGGGGGGGGAGCCTAACACCAAAAAAATCATCCAGTGCAAAATGGAACCCAGGCCTGACAAGTCATTGATGACCCATTCCAGAAAGGAACTGAACATCTCAAAATAGGAACAGAAAATGGCGCAGCCTATCGACAGGCTCCGGTCGACCCAGAAGACCCCACCCATTACAAAAAACTACAGGAGCGGGCGGAGACAAGACCAGTCCCCCTGCACAAGGAGAAAGAGAGCAAAGCTGTGGGAGGGGCCCAGAAGGCCCCGCCCACTGCAGAAAACTACAGCAGGGGGCGGAGACCAGACCAGTCTCCCTGCACAAGGAGACTGTGGGAGGGGCCCAGCAGACTCCACCCTCTACAGGAAACTAGTGGAGGGGGCGGAGACAAGGCCAGTCACCCTACACAAGGAGAGTGAGCAGAGCTCTGGGTGGGGCCCAGCAGACTCCACCTTTTACAGGAAACTACAGGAGGGGGTGGAGACAAGACCAGTCTCCCTGCACAAGGAGAGAGATTAGAGCTGTGGGAGGGGCCCATCAGGCTCCACCCACTGCAGAAAAGTACAGGAGGGGGCGGAGACAAGACCAGTCCCCCTGCACAAGGAGAGCAGAGCTGTAGGAGGGGCCCAACAGGCTCCACCCACTACAGAAAACTACAAGAGGGGGCGGAGACAAGACCAGTCCCCCTGCACAAGGAGAGAGAGCAGCAGTGAGTGGTCTTTGTTACAGGAAGTCTCACACTGGATTATTGCACAGATCTGAAGGAAATACACAAAGCTCTCCGAGATTCCAGAAGAAGACACATGATGGATGGATTTTCGATATCCAAAGTGATTGTAATGGTTCACATTTTTTAAAATAAAAATAACAAACATGTTGTTATACTTACCTGTGTTAGGGTTTTGCACAGAGCGGCCCGATCCTCCTCTTCTGGGGTCCCCCACCGGTGTTCCTGGCTCCTCCTTTTCATTGGGTGCCCCCACAGAGAGCTGCTTTCTATGGGGACACTCGTGTGTGCACGCTCCTGAGCCTCGCTGCTGCGTCCATTGACACAGACAGCAGGACCTGGCCCCACCCCCCATGTCACTGGACTTTATTAACAGCAGTGGGAGCCAATGGCTCCTGCTGCTATCAATCTATCCAATGAGGACGGAGACAGTGGCTGGAGCTCCTGGGCTCGTGCACGTTGCTGGAACGGATGGGTTCAGGTAAAAAAAGGGGGGGCTCTGGGGGGACAGCTGAAGCACAGAAGGTTTTTCACCTTAATGCATAAAATACAAACCTTGAGGCTTTATAACTCCTTTACATATCAGTTTAAATCTGATGAATATATTCCAGGCAACTTTTTTTTTTTTGTAATAGAATGCAGCCAAAGCCTGAAGTCTCTCCCCTGCCAGCCTGCTTCAGAGAAGGAACCTTGATCCCTGTGTGGAAGCAGCAGTCTCTCTGCAGAAGTCCAACACACCACCTGCTGAGTCAGAGTTAGAGATCTTCAATCAATATGAAGCATGAGATTTACTGACTGGGGACCAATAGGATCGCCTATATTAAATTACTGGACATTAGAGTGTAAGCTCCTCTGGTACAGAGCAGTGGTGTCCCATTTTATTAGGGGTGCACGTGCACCGCTACCCCCCATCCATGCATCCGGCCCCCTGATCTACATAACAGTGCGCTGGACTATGGATTCCAATGGGGGGGGGGGGCTCTAATAGACTTCAAAAAGCACTGCGCCCGAAGCCCACCCGGTTGTGTGACAATAGCAAATTAACATTTGCTATTGTAACTGATTCTCCTCCCGGCCAATCAGAAAGCGAGTCATGAAACCCATCACCCAATTGGCTAGAAGGAGATCCGATCAGATTGGACACCAGGAGGAGGAGGGAGGAGACGCCAGGGAATTGAGACAGCAGCCGCCACCGCCTGGAGCTCTGCCCACCAGATGGGGTAAGTGCGGGGCCCTGACTGACTGACCGATGGGGGGGGGGGGGTTCCACCCGTGACCGCCATGAGCCCCCCCAAAAAAAAAACAGCCGCCACTGGTACAGAGACTGATGTGACTGTGGGGGGGAGGGGGGCATTAGAGTGTAAGTGTTCTCTGTACAGCACTGCGGTATATGTCAGAGCTATATAAATATATAATAATAATAGTGTGTGACTGTGGGGGGGGGGGGACATTAGAGTGTAAGCTTCTCTGCACAGAGACTGATATGACTGTGGGGGGGGGGGGACATTAGAGTGTAAGCTCCTCTGGTACAGAGACTGATGTGACTGTGGGGGGGGGGGGGGGGAGGGGACATTAGATTGTAAGCTCCTCTGGTACAGAGACTGATGTGACTGTCTCGGTGTTCTCTGTACAGCACTGCGGTATATGTCAGAGCTATACAAATGTATAATAATAATAGTATGTGACTGTGGGGGAGGGGACATTAGAGTGTAAGCTCCCATGGTTCAATGACTTAGGTCAGGGGGGTGTCACTCATCTCTTGTATATCGGACACATCAGATTCCATTTGCAGCTGACAAACAGTTTTTTGTCTTCTACTCCTTCAGCTGAAATCTGTGTGTGGCAATCAGCGGAGGTCTTTGTGGGGCGGGCGCCCCCCCGGCCCCCCCCCCGTCTCGTCATGTCAGGTATTGTCAGGCGGAGGAACGCTCCATTGTCGGGATATTATGACATCTGCCGCTCTCAGGCAATCAAGGCCATTTTTCTAGTGCCAGCTAAGTGATCCCGAACTTCCTGCAGAGGAAACCTTTCCATCTTCAGTCTGCACTTCACTTCATGGGATGGGCCCCTCCAATCGGCAGAGGTCACACACCTTCCGGCCCTCCCCGCCCGGGGACAGGAAATCATGGGACCGTTCAGATCTTATTTTAGAGTTAAAAATAACTTCACTTTCATTGAGAAAAAAAAAACAGTTCCTTCTGAAGTAAAAGCTGTTTTTGTCTCACCGTGTCCTGGGCGGACTGATTCTGAATGGGAGGGTCTGGGTTCATTATAATCACCTGATGCGCTCTCAGTGTTCTGATGCGGACAGTTGCAGGGTCTGCATCCCTTTTTAGAAGTATCTCCTCAAAACTGAAATTCCTATTGCAGGGGATGCCTAAAATCTGACTTGCATCTGAGTGCAGACTTCTATGCAAGACTTGAATGCAAGCAGTTTCCTACATTTTGAAGTGGTATCCGTCTCTTGCCGTTCCTGTACAGCACAGCTGTAGCGGGAAGGGAAGAAGCAGCACAGGGAGCCAATCAGTTCAAGTGCTGATGGGAAGGATGCTGATGGGAGGAGACAACAGAGTGACCGAGAGATGAGCTCATCACTGTGCGCTGTCACAGGCTGGGGGGGGGGGGGGGGGGGTTCCAGGAGCACTTGGACTCAGAGGAAGTGGGTTTACTGATGTTGATCATCAGAGTGAGTACATCTAGTGGCAGAAAAAAGTACTGCAGGGGATTGAGGTGAATTCATTATCCAAGAATTGTATCTTACTATGCCGCAGTTATACTGTATGTAATTTCGAGTAATAAATAGCGGGAGGCCCGCCGATTGGCCGGGGGGGGGGTGATGGGGGAGCCAATCAGCAGATCCGGCGGATGCAGGCCACCAGCCAATCGTTCCCCAGAGAGGCAGAACGGTGGTCTGCCTATGTAAATAAGGCAGATCGCTGTTCGGACAGGGAGGAACATAGTGATCCTCAAGCTGCAGTGTGCAAGAGGGCTTAGGGGGTGCAATCCGCGATCGCAGCGCTCCGGGAACTCTTCATAATGCCGAGCTGTAATGCAGCCGATCGGCGGAGCGCGCACTCTGACCAGGAAGATTACCCGGCATTCCAGGCTACGTCTCCGGCACAGGGATCTGATGAGAGGTCTCACTTCTCTGCCAGGTTCACAGCGCTGCGGGTTAGAAATCGATCAGCTGAACTCGCACGATTTCAACCCGGCAATGCAGTCCGACTTTCGGGGAAGGGGGAGGGGGGAAAGGTTTGCCACCTGCCCAGGATTCACCCGGACAGTCTGGGTTTTGAATCATGTGTCCGGGTTGCAGGCGGACTGAAACCCGGACACATGATTCAGAATCGACTGTGGCTCCACAAGTAACCAAGATAGTCGCACACAAATCTGTTCCCACCCGGGAGCTGTCTGGGGGCAGGATTGGCATCACTGGGTGGGGGGCAGGAGGTTGATGTCAGCGAGAGCAATTTGGCCACACCCACTGTTCGCTGCAGTTCAGTGGAGGAGGAGCCTGGGGGGAAAAAAGTATTGCAATACTTTTAACAGGCACAGGATGGCACCGGGGGGCCCGCACTAGCAATGGCACTGGCTGTCATATTGGGACTTTGTAGGGTTTGTTTACCCACGTTTGTTGCTAGGGGTGGGGGTGGGTAAACACAATCCTTGCACAGTCCGAATCTGTCGCTCTCAATCAGGAGCGCTGCAATGGCACGAGTGTGGAGCTGGAGGGGGAGAGAGAGCACAGCCCTGTGCTAAGCTGACAGGAGTGGTGAGGTTGCGGTCACTACTCCTGTCAGCTTGTAGCATCAGAAACTCTCATTGCGGCACACCCCACATCACATAATACCAGCGCCCCCAGGGCAGGTGCCCCTCCTGCCCTCCCCCCACCCTCTTTGTCCCAGGCCCTGGAAGCAAGAAAGGGTCTATCCTAACTATCTCAGGTTCTAACCCAACTACCTCAGGCATCCTCATGAAACACTCAGTTGTGCTGCAGTGCAAGGAGCATGCCGACAGGGGGAGAGAGCAGAGTGACAGAGAGATGAGCTCATCGGCTTGCTGCTTCTCATTTGACTGTCCAATCATGGCCTGGGGGTGGGGCAAGACTTGTAAGAGTTACTGAACTGCAGGTGAGAGAAATAAGGTCAAAATGGGAAAAGCTCCCCTGAGTGGGGTTTTTAGGCAGCAAAGAAAAAAATTGGATAAGCAATGTGTAGAAAAATCGGTATTTATTAAGATGAAAAACGCTGATAATTAAAACATGAGCTCCAGTGAGAAATTGATAATAAAAAGAGAACAAAACGGATACAATATGGCAGTCAATAATTTCATAACAGCATTATACAATAAATGTCTGAAATATGAAAAATTTGCCTGCCCTAACGCGTTTCAACCCTTACTGGGGGCTTCTTCAGAGGGATCGTCTGCAGGGGAAGTATATAACAATTAATTTATTACGCGCACTATAAACATTTTATAATAACACAGGGTGCGGACAATTAGTAGAATTACCCCATATACTGTATCCAAAGAGAGAAAAAACTTTTTTTATTACTAACGCGTTTCAACCCTTACTGGGGTCTTCTTCAGAGGGATCGTCTGCAGGGGAAGTATATAACAATTAATTTATTACGCGCACTATGAACATTTTATAACAACACAGGGTGCGAACAATTAGTAGAATTACCCCATATACTGTATCCAAAGAGAGAAAAAAACTTTTTTTATTCCCACATGGAGAGCCTCTTCCTTAAAAGGGAAAAGCCCTTGACTCCAGAGTCGGGGTCCCGGATTGCTCCACAGATGCCACAGTCGAAGGAAGGCCAAAAAAAAACGCAGCATGGCTTGCGGGAGGTCACACGCTGTAGGTCACGCTCTTTGCTAGAGAAATTAGGTCTCCCTCCCTGCCAGACCAGGCTGTGCTGTGCGGCAGAGCTGTGTATATCTCAGGACTGGATGGACAGAAATGCAAATCTTTATATAATAATATTCTCCCTTTTTATATGTGTTTCATATTTTTTATTTTTATTTTTATGACGCTCGGCTCCAACCATGATGGGTAATGTCCACCAAGGGCTCACAGTGCATCTGGGTGGAACCCGGACGCACAGCCTGGCTTCTGGACACGTAGAACTGACATCTTCCCCGGCAATTTCCTTTGGCTGCTGATCGTCGATGAGAAACACAAAGTTATCAGCAGAGTTTGCTTGGAGTCGATAATAACGCGTTGCCTTCATTTGTCAGCCGCGGCCGTTCGGGGACTGTCCATCTGTCAATGTCGCGAGCTCTTTTCTAACAATGGCCGTAAATTGCTTCATTTTCTTGGCTGGACGGGAAGGCGTCTTCAGAGCCGGCCCCGGGATCGCTCGCAGCGCGTGCCGGCTGAATGGAAGGCGATAATTCATTATTTATACCGCGCGCCGCACATAATAATCGTTACTTCGCATTTCCATGAGAGAAGACGTGTGAAGATATATTTCGTCTCTTGGCAGAGAACGGCACACTGAATTATCCCCAAGATCTTCTCGGAGGCCAATCTCTGAGAATATCGCCACACACACAAAGGCAGGGCTGGACTGGGACAAAAATTTGGCCCTGGACTTCATCCAGACCGGCCCACTTTAATTTTGCAAACACGCACAAAAACAGTATATAAACTGTACGCAATTGCACAAAAAAGTCCATAGAGAGCCCCCCTTACATCAGGGTCCCCAGAGAGCCTCCCCTTACATCAGGGTCCCCAGAGAGCCTCCCCTTACATCAGGGTCCCCAGAGAGCCTCCCCTTACATCAGGGTCCCCAGAGAGCCTCCCCTTACATCAGGGTCCCCAGAGAGCCTCCCCTTACATCAGGGTCCCCAGAGAGCCTCCCCTTACATCAGGGTCCCCAGAGAGCCTCCCCTTACATCAGGGTCCCCAGAGAGCCTCCCCTTACATCAGGGTCCCCAGAGAGCCCCTCCTTACATCAGGGTCCCCAGAGAGCCTCCCCTTACATCAGGGTCCCCAGAGAGCCTCCCCTTACATCAGGGTCCCCAGAGAGCCTCCCCTTACATCAGGGTCCCCAGAGAGCCTCCCCTTACATCAGGGTCCCCAGAGAGCCTCCCCTTACATCAGGGTCCCCAGAGAGCCTCCCCTTACATCAGGGTCCCCAAAGAGCCTCCCCTTACATCAGGGTCGCCAGAGAGCCTCCCCTTACATCAGGGTCCCCAGAGAGCCCCTCCTTACATCAGGGTCCCCAGAGAGCCCCTCCTTACATCAGAGTCCCCAGAGAGCCTCTGTCTTACATCAGGGTCCCCACAGAGCCCCTCCTTACATCAGGGTCCACAGAGAGCCTCCCCCTTACATCAGAGTCCCCAGAGAGCCTCCCCACTTACATCAGAGTCCCCAGAGAGCCTCCGCCTTACATCAAGGTCCCCAGAGAGCCTCCGCCTTACATCAAGGTCCCCAAAGAGCCTCCCCCTTACATCAGACTCCCCAGAGAGCCTCCGCCTTACATCAAGGTCCCCAGAGAGCTCCTCCGCCATCCGGGTCCCCAGAGAGTCTCCCCCTTACATCAGGGTCCCCAGAGAGTCTCCCCCTTACATCAGGTACCCCAGAGAGTCTCCCTCTTAAATCAGGGTCCCCAGAGAGTCTCCCCCTTACATCAGGGTCCCCAGAGAGCCTCCCCTTACATCAGGGTCCCCAGAGAGCCTCCCCTTACATCAGGGTCCCCAGAGAGCCTCCCCTTACATCAGGGTCCCCAGAGAGCCCCTCCTTACATCAGGGTCCCCAGAGAGCCTCCCCTTACATCAGGGTCCCCAGAGAGCCTCCCCTTACATCAGGGTCCCCAGAGAGCCTCCCCTTACATCAGGGTCCCCAGAGAGCCTCCCCTTACATCAGGGTCCCCAGAGAGCCTCCCCTTACATCAGGGTCCCCAGAGAGCCTCCCCTTACATCAGGGTCCCCAAAGAGCCTCCCCTTACATCAGGGTCCCCAGAGAGCCTCCCCTTACATCAGGGTCCCCAGAGAGCCCCTCCTTACATCAGGGTCCCCAGAGAGCCCCTCCTTACATCAGAGTCCCCAGAGAGCCTCTGTCTTACATCAGGGTCCCCACAGAGCCCCTCCTTACATCAGGGTCCACAGAGAGCCTCCCCCTTACATCAGAGTCCCCAGAGAGCCTCCCCACTTACATCAGAGTCCCCAGAGAGCCTCCGCCTTACATCAAGGTCCCCAGAGAGCCTCCGCCTTACATCAAGGTCCCCAAAGAGCCTCCCCCTTACATCAGACCCCCCAGAGAGCCTCCGCCTTACATCAAGGTCCCCAGAGAGCTCCTCCGCCATCCGGGTCCCCAGAGAGTCTCCCCCTTACATCAGGGTCCCCAGAGAGTCTCCCCCTTACATCAGGTACCCCAGAGAGTCTCCCCCTTACATCAGGGTCCCCAGAGAGTCTCCCCCTTAAATCAGGGTCCCCAGAGAGTCTCCCTCTTAAATCAGGGTCCCCAGAGAGTCTCCCCCTTACATCAGGTTCCCCAGAGAGTCTCCCCCTTACATCAGGGTCCCCGGAGAGCCTCCCCCTTACATCAGAGTCCCCCAGAGAGTCTCCCCCTTACATCAGGGTCCCCAGAGAGACCCTCCTTACATCAGGGTCACCAGAGAGAGGGCAGGCAGTAAGAGCTGCCTGCCCACTCTTCAGCTCTCCCATGCTGCCCGCCACATGGCTGCAGAGAGCCCATGGCCCGGTAGTGGGCCGGGACCCTGTGGTTGGGGACTCCTGGTCTGACTCAGGGCTATGGGCCCCAGATTCGGGGCTATAGCCCCAAAAGTCCCCCCTAGCAATGCCACTGAAACCGGCCCACTGAGCCATTGGCCCCCCGGGAAACTCCCGGTAGTCCCGATGGCCAGTACATGCCTGCACAAAGGATTATTTTTTCCGTCCCACTGAACTGGGCTGGACCGGCGAATCATCTATGGCAGTTGTAGACTCCTCCGGGGTTTGGAACCATTGCATGATGCCTACATGATTGGGCCTTCTATGTCTGCAGCCACCTTGAAACTGCCCATACAGTTGCTTGAAAAAGTATTCATACCCCCTCGAAATTTTCCACATTTTGTCATGTTGTAACCAAAAAGCGTAAATGTATTTTATTGGGAGTTTATCCGATAGACCAGGGGTCTCCAAACTTTCTAAGCCAAGGGCCGGTTTACTGTTCTTCAGACTTTGGGGGGGGGGGTGGCCTGGGGCCATCGGGAGTACAAAATGTCCCAGCCTCAGTGGGAGTAAACAAACCCCCTTCACTGATGTCAGTGGGGGGGAGGGAGGGGGGAATTGAGCCCCATTGTTGGTGTCATTGGGACCCATTGTTGGTGTCAACGGGAGGAACTGTGCCCCATCATTGTTGTTATTGGGCACCATTGTTGGTGTCAATGGGAGGAACTGTGCCCCATCATTCGTGTCATTGGGCCCCATTGTTGGCATCATTGGGCCCCATTGTTGGTGTCAGTGGGAGATACTGTGCCCCATCATTGATGTGATTGTGCCCCATCATTGGCATAATTGGGGCCCATTGTTGGTGTGAATGGGAGGAACTGTGCCCCATCATTCGTGTCATTGGGCCCCATTGTTGGTGTCAATGGGAGGAACTGTGCACCATCATTGAAGTGATTGTGCCCCATCATTGGCATCATTGGGCCCCATTGTTGGTGTCAGTGGGAGATACTGTGTCCCATCATTCGTGTCATTGGGCCCCAATGTTGGCATCAATGGGAGGAACTGTGCGCCATCATTGGTGTGTTTGGGCCCCATTGTCGGTGTCATTGAGAGGAATTGTACTCCATCGATGGTATCATTGAGAGGAATTGTGCTCATTTTGTTGGTGTCATTGGACCCCATTGTTGGGGTCAATGGGGGGAACTGTGCTAATTTTGTTGGTGTCATTGGACCCCATTGTTGGGGTCAATGGGGGGGAACTGTGCTCATTTTGTTGGTGTCATTGAGCCCCATTGTTGGGGTCAATGGGGGGGAACTGTGCTCATTTTGTTGGTGTCATTGAGCCCCATTGTTGGGGCCAATGGGGGGAACTGTGCCCCATCATTGGTGTCATGGGCCCCATTGTTGGTGTCAATGGGAGGAACTGTGCCCTATCATTGGTATCATTGGGAGGAATTGTGCCCTTTATTAGTGTCAGTGAATAAAATAGCACCCCAAGGGCTGGATAAAAGAATGCAAAGGGCCACATCCATCCCCTGGCCTGCAGTTTGGAGACCACTGTGATAGACCAACACAAAGTGGCACATAATTGTGAAGTGGAAGGAAAATGATAAATGGCTTTCAACATTTTTTACATATAAATATGTGAAGAGTGTGGGGGTCGGGGGGATTTGTATGGCACAGACACAATGTAATGACAGAAAACCCAACTGACCTTCATGAGAACCCGAACGTCCACCGCCATCTACATCCCGGAGTGTCAACAAGGCAATTACATGCTTCGCGGAAGCCTATTACTGTTGCACTTGTTAGATGTTAAGGTCACCGCGGTGATGGCGCATAAGAGTGGAGCAATTAGGACGACAGGTACCGATTCATCCTTTAAGATCAATTGAAGTTTTTATTTTTTATGTAAGTTAATTTAACAAATATTACCGACTCTCGGCTGTGAAGAGAGGTGGAGGGTGGTGACAGAAGGGGTCTCTCTTCTTGTCGAGCTGTAAAAATAATACATTTTTAAAGGGCAGTGTGTTTAAGTGAAGCTCTTGTTTTAATGGTGACGTTCCTAAAGGGGCACTCTGGCTGGAAGACACAACCAGGGAGGCCTGACTCAGACTGGTCATAGATGGTCCGATAATATTAAGCCATGCTCCAAATTTCCTGCACTTCATGGACTTATTGGACTGTTTGAGTTAAATCAAAGAGACATTGGGGTTGATTTACTAAAGGCAAATCCACTTTGCACTGCAAGTGCACTTGGAAATGTAGTCACTGTAGATCTGAGGGGAAGATCTGAAATGAGGGAAGCTCTGCTGATTTTATCAGCCAATCATGTACAAGCAAAAAGGCTGTTTTTTTATTTTCCTTGCATGTCCCCTTCAAATTTACAGCGACTGCACTTCCAAGTGCACTTGTAGTGCAAAGTGGATTTGCCTTTAGTAAATAAACCCCCCTGTCATTTTGCATGCAGGCATGTACTGGCCATCGGGACTACCGGGAGTTTCCCGGTGGGCCGATGGCTGAGTGGGCCACTCTGATGTAAGGGGGATGGTGATGGGACACTCTGATGTAAGGGGGATGGTGATGGGACACTCTGATGTAAGGGGGATGGTGATGGGACACTCTGATGTAAGGGGGATGGTGATGGGACACTCTGATGTAAGAGGGCTGCTGATGGGACACTCTGATGTAAGGGGGCTGCTGATGGGACACTCTGATGTAAGGGGGCTGCTGATGGGACACTCTGATGTAAGGGGGCTGCTGATGGGACACTCTGATGTAAGGGGGCTGCTGATGGGACACTCTGATGTAAGGGGGCTGCTGATGGGACACTCTGATGTAAGGGGGATGGTGATGGGACACTCTGATGTAAGGGGGATGGTGATGGGACACTCTGATGTAAGGGGGATGGTGATAGGACACTCTGATGTAAGGGGGCTGCTGATGGGACACTCTTATGTAAGGGGGCTGCTGATGGGACACTCTGATGTAAGGGGGCTGCTGATGGGACACTCTGATGTAAGGGGGCTGCTGATGGGACACTCTGATGTAAGAGGGCTGCTGATGGGACACTCTGATGTAAGGGGGCTGGTAATGGGACACTCAAAATGTAAGTGGGCCGGTCTGGATGAAGTCCAGGGCCACATTTCTTTCCCAGTCCAGCCGTGTTTGCATGCATGAATGAATGAATGAATGAAATACTTGTATAGCGCACAATGCGAACTGAATCGCCTCTAGGCGCTGTGGCGAGCTTTGATCATCTGCCAAAAGAGGAAGGTCTTGAGTTTTTTCCTAAAAGCCAGGTGATTTTCTTCCAGGCGGATGTTGATTGGTAGAGCATTCCATAGCCGAGGCCCTTGGACAGCGAATCTCCGATCCCCCTTGGATTTATACCGGGCTTTGGGCACGAGGAGGAGGTTTTTGTTGGCTGATGGAAGACTGCGGTTTGGTGTGTAATGATTTATTTTCTCCATTAGGTATTGCGGAGCTTCTCTATGCACGCATTTGTGGGTGAGGCAAAGGGTCTTGAACGTGATCCGATTTTTTACGGTTAGCCAATGTAAGCTCCTCAGTGAAGGAGAAATGGATTCCCAGGGTTTTTTTCCTGTTATCAGCCTTGCCGCCGTGTTTTGGATCAGTTGTAATCGCGCAAGTTGATATTGTGGTAATCCTATGTAAAGCGAATTTGCGTAGTCCAGTCGTGAATTAATGATTGTTCCAACTACCACTGCTTTGTCATTCTTTGGGATAAAAGGGATGAGTCTGCGAAGCATGCGCAGCAGGTGGTGAGATCCACTGACTACAGATCCTATTTGCGCATCCATTGACATTTGTGCGTCTAAAATAACCCCGAGACTCTTGGCTTTGGTCTTTGGGGAGATAGTCTGCCCAAAGACGGTTGGTGGAGACCAGGAGGTTTTGGTTGCGGGCTTATGATTTGGGTGTAAGATAAGAAGCTCTGTCTTTGATTGGTTCAGCTGGAGGGAGTTGGTGGTCATCCAGTCCTCTATTGATTTGAGGCAGTTTTCAAGTTGTTGTTGGTGATCTTTTTTTCCATTGATCCGGAAATAAAGTTGCGTGTCATCAGCGTAAGAGTGGAAGCAGAGATCTGAGCATCTGATGATTTGAAGGAGTGGGCGAATGTAAATGTTGAAGAGAACGGGTGACAACGGAGAGCCTTGAGGGACTCCGCAGGTGACTGCCCGAGTTTCGGAGAGGAATTTTCCTAGTTTCACTGTCTGTGACCGATTTCCTAGGAAGGACGCGAACCATTGGAGATCTATGTCTTGGACTCCGGCTACTTCTGTGAGGCGGACGAGTAGAGTATTGTGATCTACTGTATCAAACGCTGCACTTAGGTCTAGCAGTACGAGGAGACACGGCTCTCCGTCATCTGCTGCTTCGAGGGCGTCATCCCAAATCTTGAGAAGAGCTGTTTCTGTTCCATGACCCGGGCGGAAGCCTGATTGCAGCGGGTCCAGGAGTTTGTGAGTATCCAGGTGAAGTTGTAGCTGATGTACTACAGCTTTCTCTATGATCTTAGAAATGGTGTTGAGGCTTGTAATCGGCCTACGGTTGTTTGGATCCTGAGGGTCCAGGTTTGGTTTCTTGAGTAGAGGTTTGACGATGCCTTGTTTGAGGATGCTGGGAACAATCCCTTCGTGGAATGATCGGTTTATGAGGTGGGTTATGGTTGGAGCCACGATGTCGGAGCATTCTTTCAGTAGTTTTGTGGGGATGATGTCAATAGGTGAGGTACTGTCACGCAGTTTATTAATGATGTTTTCTGTGGTGTCTACGGTAATTGGGGATAGTGAAAATTTCGGCGATTGTGGAATGTTTGTGTAGATATCCTCTTTATGTATTTGCTGGCTGAGGTTGGATGTTTTCTTCTGACAAATTGATTCCCTGATGGTTTTGACTTTATCAATGAAAAAATCCGACAGTTTGTCACAGTAATTCTGGGATTCACTTTCTGGGGGTTCTAGGCACACCGGATTCATTGATTGATTGACTAGTTTAAACAATTCCCGTGGTTGGTTTGCGGCCGTTGAGATTGTATATGAGAAGTGATCCTTTTTGGCTTTAAAGATTGCTTTCCGATAATTCTCTGTGAGACCTTTGTAGTTAAAGTGGTTTTGCTCGGTGGGATTTCTTCTCCATGTTCTTTCTGCTCTTCTGCGTTCTTGCTTTAGTACGGAGAGGGAGCTATTAAACCATCCAGCATTTTTCTTCCTGATGAGAGCCCTGCGTTTTGGTGCTACCGATTCTGCTGATTGCAGTAATGCCTTGTTCAGGGAGTTGAGTGTTT
The DNA here is from genome assembly GCF_037356315.1 of Lithobates pipiens. Lineage (NCBI taxonomy): Eukaryota > Metazoa > Chordata > Amphibia > Anura > Ranidae > Lithobates > Lithobates pipiens. The sequence goes on along the minus strand of NW_027507785.1, from coordinate 330,650,906 downwards.
CCTCCGTAGAGTGGTTTAAGGTTATTGTAGTTATCTTGTTGGATAGAGTGGATTTGAAGGATTCGAAGTACAGTTTTTTATGTGATCTGGTCCAGTGCGTTGTTGTTACAGGTTTCCATTTTTTCGTGGGTGATGTTGGTAGCGATTTTGAATTTGATGGCGTGGTGGCATGGCAATGTTATGTTGTCGAGTATGTTGACGTCAATGTTCTGTTTGAAAATGAGGTCCAGGGTGTGTCCTGACCCATGCGTGGGAGTCTTTATCAGTTGCTGGAGACCCAGTTCTTCTAGTTGATGCAGGCAGTCGGGATGCGGTCTTTGGGCTCATTTGCCCACAGGTTGAAATCTCTGAGTGCCAGGAAATTTTTGAATTTTAGGGTGTTGCGAAGGATTCCGTGAGGGGTGAAAGAAGATTGGACTTTGGTCCCGGTGGTCTGTAACACAGTAGAATATGAGTGGTGTCATGGGGTGTTGATTGGAGATGTAGCGTCAGGGTTTCCATAAAAGGCACTGGGTTCTGTGATGATGGTTTGGGGAGCCCCAGGTGAGCTTTAAAGATCACTGCTAGGCCTCCTCCTTTTTTCCCAATCCGGTGTTCGGTTAGGATCCTGTAGTTTTTCGGCACCAATTCGGTGAGGATGGTGTTGTAGTCAGAGGTTAGCCAGCTTTCGGCTAATCCCCTGGTACAACCTCCACCAACACAGGCTCTTCTCTATCCAGATGGAAGAATTCCTCCACTAGCTCTGGCTTATTGTGCAAAGACTCAGGGAACTTGGGGGGGGGGTGAAAGTGGTGGTGCGAGCTTACCTGGTTGCGGTGGTCCCCGTTAACTGTCTGGTTCTGGTGAATCTGGCTTGCTGTAAGCCTGACGTTTCTGGAGAGTGGTCCGGTTTCCCCTTGCAGTGGGATCTTTACAATGGAGGGGAGGATGGAGGTAGGATAGCGGGAGGAGAAAATGTTTTTTTTTTAATGTGGTTCTGCCGCAGCCACCAGTCTAAGCGTGGCTAAATGTTTGCCCATTAGGGGTTATGACAGGGTGGCTGCGGTGTGGCCACTTTATGGGTTATTCAGGGTTGCTTGAAACAGGGGTGGGAAGTTGATCATTTTCCACCGAGAATGGGTGGACCAAGATGGCCGCCGGCAAGGCCGGAGCCCCGGGCTTTCCTAATTCACGTCCCGGGGCCCGGGGGGCTGCGTGGCGTGGGAGCCCTGGACTGCCGAGGTTCTGGGGGATGGTGCAGGCGGCTGCAAGGTGAGTGACTGCGGTACGACCAGACTAGGCCGGAGCCGCAGTATTGCTTAATGCCTACCCGAGTGGGTGGCAGGTAGTCCTCGGCTGCGGCGGAAGATAGGAGAGGTGGACAGGTGACTAGGGGGGATTGTTCCCAGCCCCTGTGTCTTTATCCTCATTGAAGCCGGGTGAGGATGCAGGTTTGTTGGTGGCTGGTGGGAGCCTGGGGGAGAGCGGGGAGAGCTGAGAGAGCCGAGGGAAGGGGAGATTGTGGCTGGAGCTGGTACGGAGCCTCTAGCGCACGTCTGCTCTGCTGCTCTGCTGAGTATCTTTTTGGCTACTTTGTGGTAAAGCAAGGATATGAAAAAACGTGTAGTATATTAATGAACTTTTACTAAACAGGAAAGTAGTGATACACTAAGAAGTGATGTAACTTCTGTTATAGCTGGTCTGCAATCTCTGTAGCAAACAGGACTTGAGGTATCAAAGCAAATGTTTTGTAAATTAAGCGGTTTGTTTGTTTTTATTGTAATTATGTAGCACTTTGAGGTCTTTTGATGGAAAGTGCATTATAAATAAAATTTATTATTATTATTATCTCAAGCAATTGCAGGAAACCAAGTTCTTGCTATTTATCTCTTGTAGTGTGGCCTCTAGTGTTATACCCTGGCAGAGTCTTCCTTGGTCTTGTGGAGTCCCTTCTGGCAGAATCTTCCTTGGTCTTGTAGAGTCCCCTCTGGTAGAGTCTACCTTGGTCTGTCAGAATCTTCCTTGGTCTTGTAGAGTCCCCTCTGGTAGAGTCTACCTTGGTCTGTCAGAATCTTCCTTGGTCTTGTAGAGTCCCCTCTGGTAGAGTCTACCTTGGTCTGTCAGAATCTTCCTTGGTCTTGTAGAGTCCCCTCTGGTAGAGTCTACCTTGGTCTGTCAGAATCTTCCTTGGTCTTGTGGAATCCCCTCTGGCAGAGTCAGCCATCTTCCCATCTTAGCCATCTTCCCAATGCCGGACAAAGTAACAATGTCTTGGGGGGGGACATTAGAGTGTAAATGTTGTTTTATTAAAAAATCATACAAACATACAGCTTATTAATAATAACATATTTACACAAAAATAAACAACAACTAAACAAAAAACAAAAACAGGCGTGCTTACATCAGCAAGTAAATAAAACGTTTCCTGAGAAGATAACATATTAAGAAACATATTTTAATGATAAAAAAAAAAAGAAAAAAAGACTACAAACCCCGAACCTCAACTTAAACACAATCCAGGCTAAGAAACCTTCTGAAATTTAATCCTCACCAGGATGCGATTCCAAAACCCCCCCATTAATCCCTTCCCCCACATCATTCCCCCCCCTCCCCCGCCTTCCACATCATTGAGCTATGATTAAACACTGTTTGTAGTGTGAAACTTGTAAGCTCTTTTGTCCGTTCTGCTGTGGCATGTATTTTTGATGACATTTTTTGAATAAAAGGCAAAAATTTCTTCGGAGTGCGGCTATCCAGAACTTCTTCCGATTTTGATTGCTATATGCATTGCCAGCACCCGGGCTTCTAAACTGGAGGAGAGGTTTTCTACTTTTGTTTGACCTACGTGGAGCGGTGATATCCCCTTCTCTTGCACATCAGTCACTCCGACTTCCACATTATTCACCTTGCATTCTGCACCAGCCACCCTCATTCCCTTCCCACCTCCCCCCGACCATCATCCAATCCATCCCTCACTCCACCTCTCTGTGTCTGCTGACCTCCAGCCGCACTTCTGCCATGCCGAGGAGGAGGGGTTGGCACCACCATACACGCTGGTCCAGCACCCTCCACTGCCTTCACTACACTAGGAGAAACAATGCGTGTAGACTTGACAACCACACTCTCTGATGCTGACTGGGAGACCACAGACTGGGGGGGCACTGACACCAAAGAGGGCCTCACAGACACAGATTCTGATGGGACAGAGACACTAGGATACCCTGGTACAACCTCCACCAACACAGGCTCTTCTCTATCCAGAGGGAAGAATTCCTCCACTAGCTCTGGCTTATTGTACAAAGCCTCAGGGTACTGTCTATAAGGGTGACCAACCTTATCACATAGGTTACATTTAATGATGTTACAGTCCCTCGACTGATGCCCCAGTTCCCGGCACAAAGAGCACTTCTGTTCTGAACAGTTAGAAGAGAAATATCTCTTGACTCCACATTAATGGCACAGCTTAGGTTGACCAGGGTAGAAGACAGCAATCCTATCTCTACCAATGAAGGCCGGGGAGGGCAAATGCTGGACCACTTTCCCACACACTCAACCTCATTAACACCAACCACCCACCCGTCCAGATTCCTCCACAATCTTTATTGGGGGACACAACGTTTCACCAAATCTCCTCAACCAGACCCATTAATCCTCAGGGGGGGGGGGGGGGCATAGACTCATTCCTTGTCAGGATAGTCACATTCTTAATCAAGTGTTGACGTGAGACATTGGGGACAAGCCCCTTTCCAGCCCGGCTGGCCCCCATATACATGCTCATATCGCTCTCAAAACAGATCCAGTGATTCTGGACGCACAAATGACAAATCATATTCAAAGGAACCAGCCGGACTGATAAGAGCATAAATATCCTCCGCCTTAAATCCCATGGCTAGGATCTTATCCACAACCTCCCTCCTGATAGATGGAATACCTCCTCCTTCCCACCTGAGCTGTACCACATTCCTGCGTTTAACGGAAGAAGACGCGTTAGGTGAAAGTCGCACAACAGGCTCCCTTCCACCACCAGCAGCATGACTTTGTCCCAACACAGCCTTAGCATAATTCCTAACTGGGACAGATCACACATTACCTGGCTGCATAGGAATATTACTGGCTGCATAGAAACCTCTGAAATCTGATTTGGTAAATTGCCCACCAGTTGATCCTCCCTCCTTCCCTCCAGCACAACAGTCCCGCTCACCATAGTCCCAGAATTACCACAGATACCAGCAGTCCCGTCATCAAGTAAAGTCTTCTGTTTAGAAAAAAAACTCCAGCTGTTTAAGCGTTCATACGGCCCTCCTGCTCTGCAGTTTGTGTGTCAGAGCTATATAAATGTATTATATATACATTAGAGTGTGAGCTCCTCTGGTGCAGAGACCATTGTGGACATGAAGAGTGAGCTACACATGGGGCATATCTGTAATCTTTAGTCCCCGGAATAGGAATGGGAATATTTTAGGAATACAATGCTTCGTATTGCTGATAAAAGAAAGCCAATGCAGAAAACACGCTTAAGGCATCATGAAATGGCGCAGGCCTTTGAGCGATAACGCCGTCGCTCCCAGCAGACGGGACGTGAAATTATTACACCGTGAATGTGATTAGGAAAAAGATGCACGCGGGAATAAACTGATGTCATTTAGATCGAATAAAAAAAGAATAATTAAAGCGAGCGCGGAATGACTGAGAGGAATCGGAAACGCAGATGGCGCAGCCTAAGGATAACTGGCTACGGCGGGGGTACATCTTCACCGCAAATAGCAGATGGTGTTGTAGAAGAAATAAACTTGAAAACGCATTATTAGCTACGAATGATAACTTCTTTCAACAAAAAGATAAGCCGATCGAACGCAGCCTTCCGCCGTTTAAAGCAGAACTCTAGGTTAGACACCATTAATGCAACTCAGTATTCCCTAATGCCTCCTTCATTGCGGCTTTTGTAAATGCAAAAAGTATAAGTGCCTGAATTCAGTCCGGTGTCAGCCTCTTGCAAGCCTGCACAGCAGAGCTCAGACCGAGAGAGGGAAAAGCAGCACAAGGAGCCAATCATTTGCAAGGAGCAAGCTGATAGGAGGAGGCAAGTGGAGTGACTGAGAGATATACTCATTAGTCTGCTGTTTCTCTTCCCACTATCCAATCACCAGGGCTGGGGCAAGGGGGTGGGCAGGAGGGGAGGCTGCCTTGGGCACTGTGGCATCATGTGAGGTGGGGGAGGGGATTGTTGTTGTGTGGGGGAATTTGGGGGGGGGAGCAGCAGGGAGTAAGTATTGTTCTAGCAGGGGAATATGGGGGGGGGGGGCTAGGATAGGTGATTGGGGGGATTTGTGTTGGGTGCAGGGACGGGGGAAAAGGATTTGTGCTAGAAGAGGTGATATGGTAGAGGGCAGTGATGGTAAACCTTGGCACCCCAGATGTTTTGGAACTACATTTCCCATGATGCTCTGTGTATCTGAGGTGCCAAGGTTCTCCATCACTGGTATAGGGGATTTGTGCTAGGAGAGAAAAATGTATTTATTTTTGTGGGGGGGGGGTTGGGGATTTGTGCTAGTAGGGAGGATGCTTGGAGGGGAATCAGTATGCTAGGAGGGGAAATGTATTTTTGGGGGGCGGTGGATTTGTGCTAAGAAGGGGGATGGGAGGATTTGTAATGGGAGGGGGGATTTTGCATGGGGGGTGTACTCAGGTGGGAAATTAGAGGTTTTGTGATTTTTTTTTGGGGGGGGGGGGTTTCTGCCAGGGGGATTTAAATGGACAAAGATTTGTGCTGGGAGGGGCAATTTCAGCAAGGGGTGTATTTGTCCTGGGAGGAGGGGCAATTTATTCTTAGGGGGTAAGCATGCAAATTAGTACTCAATTTGAGGGGGGATCAGATTTTTGCTATCACATAATGTTTATACATCTGGGGGGGGGGGGGTGCAGTTTGATATGTTTGCCCTAGGCTCTAGATGGCCTTGTCCTGGCACTGCCAATCACTGGCTGTGGGCCGGATCAAGACTTGTAAGTGTTACTGAACTGCAGCAGAAAAAAAACAGGTCTCCTGCCTTGTCGGAGGACAGGACCTTGCTGTGTAAATCTCAGGACTGGATGAACAAAAATTACACTTTTTTTTTTTTCGCCTAGAGCTCCGGATTTACTAATCGAATCTACTTTAATGCGGAGCTCAAGTGGGACTAAATGGGGCTGTTTTAATGCGGCACTTGCGTCAATGAAAACGGAAACCCAATGGCGCGACCGACCACGCAATGGTCACAGGGCTACAGACAGCGACTTCACACTAATATGAAGAATAAGTGGTATTCTCTGAACACGCAGGAGAAGACAATATGATGCCGGAGGGATGAGGAGGTCTGTGAATTCCCAGATAACATGAATTATGGATGAGCCATAGAGAAGAGCGAAGGATTTAGAAGAATATCGCCGAGCTCCATCTCATGAATAAGTCATGACTTTGGCATTGTAGCGCACGCCACAAATCTCACCCTGAATATCAGATATGTTGTGTATTGTTCTTGGGGGGGGGGAAACAATCGGCTCTTCAGCTATGATCGACGAGCGGATGTGTCGCAGCCATTGGCGCCCTCCTTGGGGGAGGAAGAATTACAATTTCAGCTGTGATTTATGGTGCGCTAGAAGGATGGAATGATACCAAGCAGGGTCATAAGTACGATTTATGGGGCCCCGTAACATAATCTGATGGGCTCCCCTCCCAACTGCCAATGTCAATTGCATCATCAACGTTACTGATCCACACACAAAGTACATCGAATTCGAGGACAGCCAATGGGAACGCTGCGAACTTCGTTGAAATGTAGCAGAATGTAGCCCTTATAGTTAGGATTCCCTTTTTCAGTTCAAGGGCATCTTCAGTTTGGAGGTGTAAGCCCTTGTACACACGGTCGGAGAATCCGTCGGAATGTGTCTGGCCCCCTTCATTGTGAGCGGAGGACTCGGCGAGGCAACATCTGAAGAAGAAGAAGAACAGAAGAACGGAAAGCGGCGGCGGCGCTGTCGACAGAAGACCGGGCCACCGCCTGTAAAAGAGCTATAAGAAGGCGCGGTGGCCCGGCAGAAGAACCGAAGAGGGGGACAAGAACCCCGAAGTCGGAAGAAGAGGCCGCAACGGCGAGGAAGAAAGCCGGACTCCTCCGCTAGTAAAAGAGCTACAAGAAGATAGCGGAGGAGTCCGGCGAGAAGACCCCCGAAGACGGAAGACCCCCGGAGCTGTGCAATAAACTATTTTATCTCGTGTGTTGTGTTTTTTTTTGTACTTTATTTTACAGGTGAATGGGTAGGGGTACATTGTACCCCATACTCATTCACATAGGGTGGGGGGCCGGTATCCGGGGGCCCACTTATTAAAGGGGGCTCCCGGATTCCGATAAGCCCCCCGCCCGCAGACCCCGACAACCAACGGCCAGGGTTGTCGGGAAGAGGCCCTTGTCCTCATCAACATGGGGACAAGGTGCTTTGGGGTGGGGGGGGGGCGCGCGGCCCCCCTTCCCCAAGGCACCCCCCATGTTGAGGGCACACGGCCTGGTACGGCTCGGGGGGGGGCACTCGCCCCTCCTTTCCTGGCTGGCCGGGTAGCGTGCTCGGACAAGGGTCTGTTGTGGACTTTGGGGGGACCCCCACGCCGATTTTTTTTGGCGTTGGGGTTCCCCTTTCAAGTCCATACCAGGCGACGGGGCCGGCGGCGTCTCCTTTGCGGGCCCCGCCTACCTGGAGACGCGCTCGAAATGAGCGGACTTTCCTCCGCGTGTGTGGGCGAGTCCGTTCATTTCAAAAGTAGGGCGGATAGTACGGCGGACTTAGTCGCCGTATTAGTCCGCTGAAAAAGTGCCGTGTGTGGACAAGTAGCCCGTTCGGAAAGTCCGACGGACAGTCTGGCGGGAAGTCTGCCAGTCTAAGTACGTCGGACAGACGGCTACGTGTGTACGCGGCTTTAGACATGTGCAAAAGGAAAAATTTTGTTTAGTTTCGTTTCGTTTTAATTCGTTAATTAATTAATTTCGTTTAGTTATTCGTTGAATTCGTTAAATTTGTTTTCAGATTTCGTTTAGTTTTCTACCGAATTCGAAAAATCGGTCGCACTCGAAAATATTTCTTCCCGAATTCGAAATGATTTCAACATGATTGGAAACTATTTCAACCAGATTCGAAAATATTTTGCGACCCGACTTTAGGGCCAAATTTGGAGATGTTGTAGTGCTAGTTCTATTGTGTTTGTATACCAAATTTGGTGTTTTTCTAGCTATAAGTGACCCCGAGATACGTGGCCCCAAAGTCGGGTCGCAAAATGTCATTCTCTGCTGCAGAAAAGTGCTTGACATTTTGTGACCCGACTTTTGAGGCCCCCCCCGTAACTCGGGGTCACTTGGAGCTAGAAACCCCAAATTTGGAGATGTTGTAGTGCTAGTTGTACTGTGCTTGCATACCAAATTTGTTCTAGCTATAAGTGGCCCCTGAGATACGTGGCCCCAAATTCGGGTCGCAAAATGTCATTTTTCGAATTTGATTCGAATTTCGTTTGAATTCGTTAGCATTGTAATTCGGTAATTCGGATGCATCATTTTTACAGCCAATGTAAGCTCCTCAGGGAAGGAGAGATGGATTCCCAGGTTTTTTTTTCCTGTTATCAGTCTTGCCGCCGTGTTTTGGATGAGTTGTAAGTGCGCAAGTTGATATTGGGGTAGCCCTATGTAAAAGGAGTTTGCGTAGTCGAGTCGTGAATTAATAACTGTTCCAACTACCATTGCTTTGTCCTCTTTAGGAATAAAGGGGATGAGTCTATGTAGCAGGTGGAGGAGATGGTGGGATCCGCTGACTACTGATCCTATTTGTGCATCCATAGACCTCTCTGAGTCAAAGATGACTCCAAGACTCTTGGCCTTGGCCCTTGGGGAGATGGTCTGTCCAAAGATGGCAGGTGGTGTCCAAGGGGTCTTGGTTACCCATAAAGGACCCCTTCCTTCTTTCCTCCATACACAAGCGGCATCCTTATGTCCTTTGTACAATTCTTGGGATAAAATGTTCACTTCTATTGGTCTCGGATACATTTGGTCAGCGCAGTTTTTCTGTCCTTCCATAGAAGCTTCCAATGCCTTCCGCTCCGAACCGTCTCCATATCTCCAAAGTCCTTCTAAGGAGCTCAGACCGTGCAAACTTTATTTATTAGGAAAGCCGTCGCGGCCAAAGACCGGATTTGAACATTCGATGTATCAGCCGCTAAATTCTGTAATAACAGATTATTAAATTCCGTGGCTGACGTCTCAAAAAACTGTCAGATAAGAAATCCTCATCCTTCTTATCTAAATGCTTTTCATTTCAAATCCCGTCTTGTGTGTTACAAAAAGTCTCTCCAGCAAGTTGTTTTTATTTTATTACTTTTCTAAAACTTTGTGTGCCAGACTGAAGGAAGGTTTGAAAGATTCACATCTTGACACATGTCAGAACTGTGTGTACTACATGAACACCCCCCCCCCCCCCCGGGCTTGAAACATGGAACTGAGCTATAGTCTATGAGATTTAGTTGTCTGCATCGGTAAAGGAATGTCTCATTTAAGCTGCCTCCCTAATTTCTTCAAATACAGAGCATCTGGAAAGTATTCACAGCGCTTCACTTTTTCCACATTTTGCTAGGTTACAACCTTATTCAAAAATAGATTAATTTAAACTCATTATATTCTGCAAAAGAAGTTTGTTTGAAATCTTTGCAAATTTATTAAAAATAAAAAAGGAAATAAATCCCATGTACATAAGTATCACAGGCTCCTCCCATGTACATAAGTATCACAGGCTCCTCCCCTGTACATAAATATCACAGGCTCCTCCCATGTAGATAAGTATCACAGGCTCCTCCCATGTACATAAGTATCACAGGCTCCTCCCATGTACATAAGTATCACAGGCTCCTCCCGTGTACATAAGTATCACAGGCTCCTCCCATGTACATAAGTATCACAGGCTCCTCCCATGTCCATAAATATCACAGGCTCCTCCCATGTCCATAAATATCACAGGCTCCTCCCATGTCCATAAGTATCACAGGCTCCTCCCCTGTACATAAGTATCACAGGCTCCTCCCACGTACATAAGTATCACAGGCTCCTCCCACGTACATAAGTATCACAGGCCCCTCCCACGTACATAAGTATCACAGGCTCCTCCCATGTACATAAGTATCACAGGCTCCTCCCATGTACATAGGTATCACAGGCTCCTCCCCTGAACATAATTATCACAGACTCCTCCCATGTACATAAGTATCACAGGCTCCTCCCATGTACATAAGTATCACAGGCTCCTCCCATGTACATAAATATCACAGGCTCCTCCCATGTACTTAAGTATCACAGGCTCCTCCCATGTACATAAGTATCACAGGCTTCTCCCATGTACATAAATATCACAGGCTCCTCCCATGTACTTAAGTATCACAGGCTCCTCCCATGTACATAAGTATCACAGACTTCTCCCATGTACATAAATATCACAGACTCCTCCCATGTACATAAATATCACAGACTCCTCCCATGTACATAAGTATCACAGGCTCCTCCCCTGTACATAAGTATCACAGGCTCCTCCCATGTAAATAAGTATCACAGACTCCTCCCATGTACATAAGTATCACAGGCTCCTCCCATGTACATAAGTATCACAGACTCCTCCCATGTACATAAGTATCACAGACTCCTCCCATGTACATAAGTATCACAGGCTCCTCCCATGTACATAAGTATCACAGACTCCTCCCATGTACATAAGTATCACAGGCTCCTCCCCTGTACATAAGTATCACAGGCTCCTCCCATGTAAATAAGTATCACAGACTCCTCCCATGTACATAAGTATCACAGGCTCCTCCCATGTACATAAGTATCACAGGCTCCTCCCATGTACATAAGTATCACAGACTCCTCCCATGTACATAAGTATCACAGACTCCTCCCATGTACATAAGTATCACAGGCTCCTCCCATGTACATAAGTATCACAGACTCCTCCCATGTACATAAGTATCACAGACTCCTCCCATGTACATAAGTATCGCAGCCTTTGCTCAATACTTTGGTGAAGCTCCTTTGGCACCAATTACATCCTCCAGTCTTGTTGAGTATGATGTATGATGTATGGTGAGTATGATGTATGATGTATGGTGAGTATGATGTATGGTGAGTATGATGAGTATGATGTATGATGAGTATGATGTATGATGAGTATGATGAGTATGATGTATGATGAGTATGATGAGTATGATGTATGATGAGTATGATGTATGATGAGTATGATGAGTATGATGTATGGTGAGTATGATGTATGATGAGTATGATGTATGGTGAGTATGATGTATGGTGAGTATGATGTATGATGTATGGTGAGTATGATGTATGATGTATGGTGAGTATGATGTATGGTGAGTATGATATATGATGAGTATGATGTATGGTGAGTATGATGTATGGTGAGTATGATGTATGGTGAGTATGATGTATGATGAGTATGATGAGTATGATGTATGATGAGTATGATGAGTATGATGTATGATGAGTATGATGCTACAAGCTTGGCACACCTATTTTTGGGAAGTTTCTCCCGTTCTTCTTTGTAGGACCTCTCGCGCTCCATCAGGTTGGATGGGGGAGGGTCGGTGCTCAGACATATTCAGATCTCTCCAGAGACGTTCAATCGGGTTCAGGTCTGGGCTCTGGCTGGACCACTGAAGGAGATGCACAGAGTTGTCCCGTAGCCACTCCTCTGTTATCTTGGCTGTGTGCTTCGGGTCGTTGTCCTGTTGGAAGATGAACCTTCGCCCCAGTCTGAGGTCCAGAGCGCTGTGGAGGAGGTTTTTATCAAGGATGTCTCTGTACATTGCGGCATTCATCTTCCCCTCGATCCTGACTAGTCTCCCAGTGCCTGCCGCTGAATAACACCCCCACAGCAGGATGCTTCCACCACCATGCTTCACAGTAGGGATAGTATTGGTCAGGTGATGAGCGGTGCCTGGTTTCCTCCAGACATGACTATTGTCATTCAGGCCAAAGAGTTCAATCTTTGTTCATCAGACCAGAGAATTTTGTTTCTCATGGTCTGAGAGTCCTTCAGGTGCCTTTTGGCAAACTCCAGGCGGCTGTCATGTGCCTTTTACTGAGGAGTGGCTTCCGTCTGGACACTTTACCATACAGGCCTGATTGGTGGAGAGCTGCAGAGATGGTTTTTCTTCTGGAAGGTTCTCCTCTCTCCAAAGAGAAAGGCTGGAGCTCTGTCAGAGTGACCATCTAGTTTTTGGTCCCCTCCCTAAGGCCCTCCTCCCCCGATCCCTCAGTTTGGCCAGGCGGCCCGATCTAGGAAGAGTCCTGGTGCTTCCAACCTCCTATTTACAGATGAAGGAGGCCACTGTGCCCATTGGGACTTTCAATGCTGCAGACATTTTTCTGTACCCTTCCCCCGATCTGTGCCTCCATACAATCCTGTCTCCGAGGTCTACAGACATTTCTTTGGACTTCATGGCTTGGTTTGTGCTCTGACATGCACTGTTACCTGTGAGACCTTCTATAGACAGGTGTGTGCCTTTCCAAATCACGTCCAATCAACTGAATCTACCACAGTGCCCATAGTGCAGTGACTTACAAACCCCCACCCCGCCCCCATCCCTCTTCCCTGAATCCCCCCCCTCCCATCACAGACTGGAGCTCTGCTCAAGGTACTCTCTGCTCACCGAGCTGGGCATCTCTTGCTGCACCTACCCCAGGTACCTGAACTGTCTGGCATGGGAGAGCGGAGGTGGCTTGATCGGGGCTGGCCAGGGGAGGAGAGCCTCCTGTGGGGCACAGGTCCAACCTCTATGGCGTACACATCCATGCCGAGGAAGGAGGCCAGCCTGCGTTCTATCCTCCTAGTCCTCCTCATCTCACACTTGGTGGGACTCCTGCGCGGACTTGTTACTCCTCTTTACCAGGAAGCCTTTAGGCATGTTTGCAGCTGAAGAGGTGCACCGCCCCTGAGTGGAAGTGAGGTGACAAACTTAGACTACACTTGGCGGTGGTAGGGGGCGGTGTGGAAGCTTAAGTATCTTCACTGTTGCTCAGGCTCAGCTGATTCTGCACAGCCCATCCCTAGTAACCAATTGCACAGCATCCTTGGTTGCTGGGATGCTGATGGCCAGGTCACAGTGTCATTGGGTGCTGTGCCAGCATCCTAGCAACCAAAAGGGGAAAAATGGGGTTGTATTCGGGGAAGGTTGTGGTTGTGTCAACCTGGGGGCTACCAATTACACACTGTTGGTCAAAGTGGCACAGTGCCTTGGTTGCTAGGATGCTGGTGGTTAGGTCACAGTGTCATTGGGCGCTGTGCCAGCATCCTAGCAACCAAAAGGGGACAGCGGGGGTGGGGGGGTAGCATGGAAGCTGAAGTATCTTCACTGTCTCTGAGTTGATGCTGCACTGCCCAGTCCGCCAGTGCCCTAGCAACCAATGAAATACAGCTGCACAGTGTCATTGGTTGCTAGGATGCTGGCGGCCAGGTCACAAGGCCATTGGGGAGCTGTGCCAGCATCCTAGCAACCAAAAGGGGAAAAATGGGGTTGTATTCATGGAAGGTTGGGGTTGTGTCAACCAGGGGGCTACCAATTACACACTGTTGGTCAAAGTGCTACAGTGCCTTTGTTGCTAGGATGCTGGTGGTTAGGTCACAGTGTCATTGGGCGCTGTGCCAGCATCCTAGCAACCAAAAGGGGACATGGGGGGGTAGCATGGAAGCTGAAGTATCTTCACTGTCGCTCAGTTGATGCTGCACTGCCCAGGCCACCTGTGCCCTAGCAACCAATGAAATACAGCTGCACAGTGTCATTGGTTGCTAGGATGCTGACGGCCAGGTCACAAGGCCATTGGGGAGCTGTGCCAGCATCCTGGCAACCAAAAGGGGAAAAAATGGGGTTGTATTCGGGGAAGGTTGGGGTTGTGTCAACCAGGGGTTACCAATTACACACTGTTGGTCAAAGTGGCACAGTATCTTGTTTGCTAGGATGCTGGTGGTTATGTCACAGTGTCATTGGGCGCTGTGCCAGCATCCTAGCAACCAAAAGGGGACAGCGGGGGTGGGGGGGTAGCATGGAAGCTGAAGTATCTTCACTGTCTCTGAGTTGATGCTGCACTGCCCAGTCCGCCAGTGCCCTAGCAACCAATGAAATACAGCTGCACAGTGTCATTGGTTGCTAGGATGCTGGCGGCCAGGTCACAAGGCCATTGGGGAGCTGTGCCAGCATCCTAGCAACCAAAAGGGGAAAAATGGGGTTGTATTCATGGAAGGTTGGGGTTGTGTCAACCAGGGGGCTACCAATTACACACTGTTGGTCAAAGTGCTACAGTGCCTTTGTTGCTAGGATGCTGGTGGTTAGGTCACAGTGTCATTGGGCGCTGTGCCAGCATCCTAGCAACCAAAAGGGGACATGGGGGGGTAGCATGGAAGCTGAAGTATCTTCACTGTCGCTCAGTTGATGCTGCACTGCCCAGGCCACCTGTGCCCTAGCAACCAATGAAATACAGCTGCACAGTGACATTGGTTGCTAGGATGCTGACGGGCAGGTCACAATGCCATTGGGGAGCTGTGCCAGCATCCTAGCAGCCAAAAGGGGAAAATGGGGTTGTATTCAGGGAAGGTTGGGGTTGTGTCAACCAGGGGTTACCAATTACACACTGTTGGTCAAAGTGGCACAGTGTCTTGTTTGCTAGGATGCTGGTGGTTATGTCACAGTGTCATTGGGCGCTGTGCGAGCATCCTAGCAACCAAAAGGGGACAGCAGGGGTGGGGGGTAGCATGGAAGCTGAAGTATCTTCACTGTCGCTGAGTTGATGCTGCACTGCCCAGTCCGCGTGTGCCCTAGCAACCAATGAAATACAGCTGCACAGTGTCATTGGTTGCTAGGATGCTGACGGCCAGGTCACAAGGCCATTGTGGAGTTGTACCAGCATCCTAGCAACCAAAAGGGTAAAAATGGGGTTGTATTAAGGGAAGGTTGGGGTTGTGTCAACCAGGGGGCTACCAATTACACACTGTTGGTCAAAGTGGCACAGTGCCTTGGTTGCTAGGATGCTGATGGCCAGGTCACAGTGTCATTGGGTGCTGTGCCAGCATCCTAGCAACCAAAAGGGGACATCAGGGGGGGTAGCATGGAAGCTGAAGTATCTTCACCATCGCTCAGTGGATGCTGCACTGCCCAGTCTACCTGTGCCCTAGCAACCAATGAAATACAGCTGCACAGTGTCATTGGTTGCTGACGGCCAGGTCATAAGGCCATTGGGGAGCTGTGCCAGCATCCTAGCAACCAAAAGGGGAAAAAATGGGGTTGTATTCAGGGAAGGTTGTGGTTGTGTCAGCCTGGGGGCTACCGATTACACACTGTTGGTCAAAGTGGTACGGTGCCTTGGTTGCTAGGATGCTGGTGGTTAGGTCACAGTGTCATTGGGCACTGTGCCAGCATCCTAGCAACCAAAAGAGGACAGCGGGGGGGGGGGGGGGGAGCTGAAGTATCTTCACTGTCGCTCAGTTGATGCTGCACTGCCCAGCCTGCCTGTGCCAGCCTGGGGGCTACCAATTACAAAACTGTTGGTCCAAGTGGCGCAGTATAAGAGGGGTGTACCGGGGGTCGGTTTGATTAGTATGCTCAGATGACTGGTTTGTATTAATTAGGGCTGGATGTTTTATTTGCACGCTTTCACACATGGCACTCACAGTCGTGCAGAGATGATGGCGAGCACGCCGGTTCTCCGATGACCCTTTACAGCGAACAAATAAAAGCCCCGTTCGTTTCTTTGTCCAGTCTCTCCTCTTTGTGATCCGACGCTTTGATTAGCACGCATGCTGAACCCCGGGCCTTTCAATACATTTTTAATGAAAAGCTGTCAAAATTCTTTGGAGACTTAATGGAACAAATTACTCGGAGCGCGTTTCCTAATTGCGTGCATTTTTATTGTAAGCATTTTCCGTGTCATACAGAAGACTTCAGTGGGGTCAGCGAGGAGAGAAAAATATGCCACAAGTTTCACTGTGGCGAAAACAAAAAAGTTTACGGGGTGTGGGGGGGGGGGGGGTGCGTTTTCTAGCTGGATCTCAGTTGCTCCTCTGTGACCGCGCTCTGCGCGTTACGTCATTCTAAGGCTACGTTCGCACTCCGCGCGTGTCGCAGAATTGCGCACTCTCCGCACATGCACAGAAACGTGCTGCCGCTTCCTAATGGCAGCCCGCGCATCTGCGAACGCACGCATTTCTGTGCGTGGCCGAAACGCATGTTGGACGCACGACCGTGCAGTTTGGTATGGCACCATTTTGCAACAGGGTCAAGGACTTCTTTTGCGCATTTCTTGCGTGCAGGGAAGCACACGGAAAACAAATGGGCTGTGCTACAAGCGGTGCGCCGTTTCGCCTGTATGGAGGGAATCAACAGGGACTTGAAAAAGTATTCATACCCGTTGAAATTCTCCACATTGTTGTCATGTTACAACCAAAAACGTAAAATGTATTTTATTGGGGTTTTATGTGATTGATCAACACAAAGTGTCACATAATTGTGAAGTGGAAGGAAAATGATAAATGGTTTTCAAATTATTTTTACAAATAAATATGTGAAAAGTGTGGGGGGAGGGGCATTTGTATTCAGCCCCCTTTACTCTGATACCCCAACTAAAATCGAGTGGAACCAATTGCCTTCAGAAGTCACCTAATTAGTAAATAGAGTCCACCTGTGTGTCATTTAATCTCAGTATAAATACAGCTGTTCTGTGGAGCCCTCAGAGGTTTGTTAGAGAACCTTCGTGAACAAACAGCATCATGAAGGCCAAGGAACACACCAGACAGGTCAGGGATAAAGTTGTGGAGAAGTATAAAGCAGGGTTAGGTTATAAAACAAAAATCTCCCAAGCTTTGAACATCTCACGGAGCTCTGTTCAATCCATCATCAGAAAATGGAAAGAGTATGGGCACAACTGCAAACCTACCAAGACATGGCTGTCCACCTAAACTGACCGGGCCGGGCAAGGAGAGCATTCATCAGAGAAGAGCCAAGAGGTCCATGGTAACTCTGGAGGAGCTGCAGAGATCCACAGCTCAGGGGGGAGAATCTGTCCACAGGACAACTATTAGTCGTCTCTCCACAAATCTGCCCTTTATGGAAGAGTGACAAGAAGAAAGACATTGGAGAAAGAAAGTCATAAGAAGTCCTGTTTGTAGTTTGTGAGAAGCCATGTGGGGGAGGGGGCAGCAAACATGTGGAAGAAGGTGATCTGGTCAGAGGAGACCAAAATTCAACTTTTTGGCCTAAAAGCAAAATGCTATGTGTGGGGGAAACTAACACCGCCCATCCCCCTGAACACACCATCCCCACCGTGAGACATGGTGGTGGCAGCATCATGTGGTGGGGAGGGTTTTCTTCAGCAGGGACAGGGAAGCTGGTCAGAGTTGATGGGAAGATGGATGGAGACAAATACAGGACAATCTTAGAAGAAAACCTGTTAGAGTCTGTAAAAGACTTGAAACCGGGGCGGAGGTTCCCCTTCCAGCAGGACAACGACCCGAAACATACAGCCAGAGCTACAATGGAATGGTTTACATCAAAGCATATTCATGTGTTAGAATGGCCCAGTCACAGTCCAGACCTAAATCCCATTGAGAATCTGTGGCCAGACTTGAAAATTGCTGATCACAGACGCTCTCCATCCAATCTGACAGAGCTTGAGATATTTTACAAAGAAGAAGAATGGGAAGAAATGTCCTCTCTAGATGTGCAAAGCTGGTAGAGACACCCCCAAAAAGACTTTTAGAGAAAGGGGGTTCTACAAAGTATTGACTCCGGGGGGCTGAATACACCCCCTGAGCCTCGACTCTCTGGGGACTTTCCCTTCTCATTGGCTGAGACAGCACTGGGAGCCATTGGCTCCCGCTGCTGTCAATCACAGCCATTGAGCCAATGAGGAGAGAGAGGGGACGGGCAGTGTTGCCAACCTCCCGCAGCATTTTATACTGACAAAACATGGAAAATTTACTGACTGATAAAAATAGTTTTACTGACAACCTGAAAAATCCTATTAAAAACGAAGACCGATATTTCAACAGTATAAACACGATATAGAAACACTGACAATATCCAAAACAAGTCATTTGCCTGGTTTACATTTAAAAAGGCAACGCAGCCAGGGCTGGACTGGCCTACCGGGATACTGGGAAATTTCCCAGTAGGTCAGCAACCCTGGGGCCAATTTGAGGGGTGTGGCACCCGTACAAATATGGCTGCAGGCCCGGGCAATATGTCAACTGTGCATGCACTGTGACGTAATGGCAACGGGTGGCGCCATTTAACAAATGAAAGGCAGCAGTGGCACTCATCTCTGTGAGATCTCGGTGGTGGCACGTGCCTCATCACAGCCCGGTAAGACCAGACCCCTCCACAAGCCTCTGACTACCTTCTGTGCCATGTCCGCAGCCTCTGCATCTCCTGTACCATGTCCGCAGCCTCTGCATCTCTCTCCTGTACCATGTCCGCACAGCCTATGACCACCTCCTGTACCATATCAACAATCTCTGCATCTCCTGTACCATGTCCACAGCCTCTGCATCTCCTGTGCCATGTCCGCACAGCCTATGACCACCTCCTGTACCATATCAACAATCTCTGCATCTCCTGTACCATGTCCTCACAGCCTATGCATCTCCTGTGCCATGTCCGCACAGCCTATGACTACCTCCTGTACCATATCAACAATCTCTGCATCTCCTGTACCATGTCCTCACAGCCTATGACCACCTCCTGTACCATATCAACAATCTCTGCATCTCCTGTACCATGTCCGCACAGCCTATGACCACCTCCTATACCATATCAACAATCTCTGCATCTCCTGTACCATGTCCGCAGCCTCTGCATCTCCTGTACCATGTCCGCAGCCTCTGCATCTCTCTCCTGTACCATGTCCGCACAGCCTATGACCACCTTCTGTACCATATCAACAATCTCTGCATCTCCTGTACCATGTCCTCACAGCCTATGCATCTCCTGTGCCATGTCCGCACAGCCTATGACTACCTCCTGTACCATATCAACAATCTCTGCATCTCCTGTACCATGTCCTCACAGCCTATGACCACCTCCTGTACCATATCAACAATCTCTGCATCTCCTGTACCATGTCCTCACAGCCTATGACCACCTCCTGTACCATATCAACAATCTCTGCATCTCCTGTACCATGTCCGCACAGCCTATGACCACCTCCTATACCATATCAACAATCTCTGCATCTCCTGTACCATGTCCGCAGCCTCTGCATCTCCTGTACCATGTCCGCAGCCTCTGCATCTCTCTCCTGTACCATGTCCGCACAGCCTATGACCACCTTCTGTACCATATCAACAATCTCTGCATCTCCTGTACCATGTCCTCACAGCCTATGCATCTCCTGTGCCATGTCCGCACAGCCTATGACTACCTCCTGTACCATATCAACAATCTCTGCATCTCCTGTACCATGTCCTCACAGCCTATGACCACCTCCTGTACCATATCAACAATCTCTGCATCTCCTGTACCATGTCCGCACAGCCTATGACCACCTCCTATACCATATCAACAATCTCTGCATCTCCTGTACCATGTCCGCAGCCTCTGCATCTCCTGTACCATGTCCGCAGCCTCTGCATCTCTCTCCTGTACCATGTCCGCACAGCCTATGACCACCTTCTGTACCATATCAACAATCTCTGCATCTCCTGTACCATGTCCTCACAGCCTATGACCACCTCCTGTACCATATCAACAATCTGTGCATCTCCTGTACCATGTCCACAGCCTCTGCATCTCCTGTACCATGTCCGCAGCCTCTGCTTCTCTCTCCTGTACCATGTCCGCACAGCCTATGACCACCTTCTGTACCATATCAACAATCTGTGCATCTCCTGTACCATGTCCACAGCCTCTGCATCTCCTGTACCATGTCCGCAGCCTCTACATCTCTCTCCTGTACCGTGTCCGCACAGCCTATGACCACCTCCTGTACCATATCAACAATCTCTGCATCTCCTGTACCATGTCCTCACAGCCTATGACCACCTCCTGTACCATATCAACAATCTGTGCATCTCCTGTACCATGTCCACAGCCTTTGCATCTCCTGTACCATGTCCGCAGCCTCTACATCTCTGTCCTGTACCATGTCCGCACAGCCTATGAACTTCCTTTTTCTAAGTCCCGTCGTATGTGCTGTACGTCACCGCGTTCTTAACGATCGGACTTCGGTGTGCTCGTGTGTACGCAAGACAGTTTCAGCGGAATTTCGTCGGAAAAACCTTCGGAGTTTATTCCGAGGGGAAAACAGGTCGTCTGTACGCGGTATACAGTGGTGTGAAAAAGTGTTTGCCCCCTTCCTCATTTCCTGTTCCTTTGCATGTTTGTCACACTTAAGTGTTTCGGAACATCAAACCAATTTAAACAATAGTCAAGGACAACACAAGTAAACACAAAATGCAATTTGTAAATGAAGGTGTTTATTATTAAAGGTGAAAAAAAATCCAAACCATTATGGCCCTGTGTGAAAAAGTGATTGCCCCCCTTGTTAAAACATACTATAACTGTGGTTGTCCACACCTGAGTTCAATTTCTCTAGCCACACCCAGGCCTGATTATTGCCACACCTGTTCACAATCAAGGCATCACTTAAATAGGAGCTGCTTGACACAGTAAGGTCCACCAGAAGATCCTTAAAAGCTACACATCATGCCGAGACCCAAAGAAATTCAGGAACAATTGAGAAAGAAAGTAATTGAGATCTATCAGTCTGGAAAGGGTTATAAAGCCATTTCCAAAGCTTTGGCAATCCAGCGAACCACAGTGAGAGCCATTATCCACAAATGGCGAAGACATGGAACAGTGGTGAACCTCCCCAGGAGTGGCCGGCCGCCCAAAATTACCCCAAGAGCGCAGCGACGACTCATCCAAGAGGTCACAAAAGACCCCACAACAACGTCCAAGGAACTGCAGGCCTCACTTGCCTCAGTTAAGGTCAGCGTTCATGCCTCCACCATCAGGAAAAGACTGGGCAAAAATGGCCTGCATGGCAGAGTTCCAAGGAGAAAACCACTGCTGAGCAAAAAGAACATCAAAGCTCGTCTCAATTTCTCCACAACACATCTTGATGATCCCCAAGACTTTTGGGACAACATTCTGTGGAGCGATGAGACAAAAGTGGAACTCTTTGGAAGGTGTGTGTCCAAGTATATCTGGCGTAGAAGGAACACTGCATTTCATAAAAAGAACATTATACCAACAGTAAAATATGGTGGTGGTAGTGTGATGGTCTGGGGCTGTTTTGCTGCTTCAGGACCTGGAAGACTTGCCGTGATAAAAGGAACTATGAATTCTGCTGTCTACCAAGAGATCCTGAAGGAGAATGTCCGACCATCTGTTCGTGTACTCAAGCTGAAACGAACTTGGGTTCTGCAGCAGGACAATGATCCTAAACACACCAGCAAGTCCACCACCGAATGGCTGAAGAAAAACAAAATGAAGACTTTGGAGTGGCCTAGCCAAAGTCCTGACCTGAATCCTATTGAGATGTTGTGGTATGACCTTAAAAAGGCCGTTCATGCTCGAAAACCCTCTAATGTAACTGAATTAGGACAATTCTGCAAAGATGAGTGGGCCAAAATTCCTCCAGGACGCTGTAAAAGCCTCATTGCACGTTATCGCAAACGCTTGGTTGCAGTTGTTGCTGCTAAGGTTAGGTTATGTTTAGGGGGCAATCACTTTTTCACACAGGGCCATGATGGTTTGGATTTTTTTTCACCTTTAATAATAAACACCTTCATTTACAAATTGCATTTTGTGTTTACTTGTGTTGTCCTTGACTATTGTTTAAATTGGTTTGATGTTCCGAAACACTTAAGTGTGACAAACATGCAAAGGAACAGGAAATGAGGAAGGGGGCAAACACTTTTTCACACCACTGTAAGTGAAAATGTCCAAATTTGGTCCAATTAACCATTTTCCCTCCCCAGTGTCATGTGACTTGTTATGCTGCGTACACACGACCGGACTTTCTGGCAGACTAGGTCCAACGGTCTTCCCGAATAACTTTCGGCGGAGTTCCGACTGACTTTCTGAACGAATGGACTTCCCGACAGACTTTCGACGGACTTCCGAATCAACGGACTTGCCCACACACAGACTAAAGTCCGTTCATTTTGAATGTGATGAGGTACGACAGGACTAGAAAAGGAAGTCAATCTCTTTTAATCGGCAAGATTGACACCTTGCGAGCCCCGTCGCCTGGTATGGATTTTAAGGGGAAGCCCCTACGCCAAAAAAAAAGGCGTGGGGGTCCCCTCCAAAATCCATACCAGACCCTCATCCGTGCACGCAGCCTGGCCTGTCAGGAAAGGGGGTGGGGACGAGCGAGTGCCTCCCCCTCCTGAACTGTACTAGACCGGCATGCCCTCAACATGGGGGGTGGGTGCTTTGGGGAAGGGGCAAGGGCCCCTTCCCAACAACCCTGCCCGTTGGTTGTCGGGGTTTGTGGGCCTGGGGCCTTCTCTCCCGGTCTCCAGTTCTTCTCCTGCTCTCCGGCCTCTTCTCCCACTCTCCGGCCTTCTCTCCTGGTCTCCAGTTCTTCTCCGTCTCTCCGGCCTTCTCTCCCGGTCTCTGGTTCTTCTCCCGCTCTCCGACCTTCTCTCCCGGTCTCCAGTTCTTCTCCGGCTCTCCAGCCTTCTCTTCTGGGCTCCGGTTCTTCTCCGTCTCTCCGACCTTCTCTCGCGGTCTCCGGTTCTTCTCCCGCTCTCTGGCATTCTCTCCTGGTCTCCAGTTCTTCTCCGGCTCTCCGGCCTTCTCTAATGGTCTCCGGTTCTTCTCCGTCTCTCCGGCCTTCTCTCCCGGTCTCTGGTTCTTCTCCCGCTCTTCGACCTTCAGTTCTTCTCCTGCTCTCCGGCCTTCTCTTCTGGTCTCCGGTTCTTCTCCGGCTCTCCGGCCTTCTCTCCCATCTCCAGTTCTTCTCCGGCTCTCCGGCCTTCTCTCCCGGTCTCTGGTTCTTCTCCCGCTCTCTGTCCTTCTCTCCCGGTCTCTGGTTCTTCTCCCACTCTCCGTCCTTTTCTCCCGGTCTCTGGTTCTTCTCCCACTCTCCGTCCTTCTCTCCCGGTCTCCGGTTCTTCTCCGGCTCTCCGGCCTTCTCTCCCAGTCTCTGGTTCTTCTCCCACTCTCCGTCCTTCTCTCCCGGTCTCTGGTTCTTCTCCCACTCTCCGTCCTTCTCTCCCGGTCTCCGGTTCTTCTCCGGCTCTCCGGCCTTCTCTCCCAGTCTCTGGTTCTTCTCCCACTCTCCATCCTTCTCTCCCGGTCTCCGGTTCTTCTCGGGCTCTCCGTCCTTCTCTCCCGATCTCCGGTTCTTCTCCGGCTCTCCGTCCTTCTCTCCCGGTCTCTAGTTCTTCTCCGGCTCTCCGGCCTTCTCTCCCAGTCTCTGGTTCTTCTCCCACTCTCCGTCCTTCTCTCCTGGTCTCTGGTTCTTCTCCGGCTCTCCGGCCTTCTCTCCCGGTCTCGGGTTCTTCTCCCGCTCTCCATCCTTCTCTCCCGGTCTCTGGTTCTTCTCCCACTCTCCGTCCTTTTCTCTCGGTCTCTGGTTCTTCTCCCGATCTACGTCCTTCTCTCCCGGTCTCCGGTTCTTCTCCGGCTCTCCAGCCTTCTCTCCCAGTCTCTGGTTCTTCTCCCACTCTCCGTCCTTCTCTCCCGGTCTCTGGTTCTTCTCCCACTCTCCGTCCTTCTCTCCCAGTCTCCAGTTCTTCTCCGGCTCTCTGGCCTTCTCTCCCAGTCTCTGGTTCTTCTCCCACTCTCCATCCTTCTCTCCCGGTCTCCGGTTCTTCTCCGGCTCTCCGTCCTTCTCTCCCGGTCTCCGGTTCTTCTCTGGCTCTCCGGCCTTCTCTCCCGGTCTCTGGTTCTTCTCCGGCTCTCCGGCCTTCTCTCCCAGTCTCTGGTTCTTCTCCCACTCTCCGTCCTTCTCTCCCGGTCTCCGGTTCTTCTCCAGCTCTCCGGCCTTCTCTCCCGGTCTCTGGTTCTTCTCCCGCTCTCCATCCTTCTCTCCCGGTCTCTGCTTCTTCTCCCACTCTCCGTCCTTTTCTCTCAGTCTCTGGTTCTTCTCCCGATCTCCGTCCTTCTCTCCCGGTCTCCGGTTCTTCTCCGGCTCTCCAGCCTTCTCTCCCAGTCTCTGGTTCTTCTCCCACTCTCCGTCCTTCTCTCCCAGTCTCTGGTTCTTCTCCCACTCTCCGTCCTTCTCTCCCGGTCTCTGGTTCTTCTCCCACACTCCATCCTTCTCTCCCGGTCTCCGGTTCTTCTCCGGCTCTCCGTCCTTCTCTCCCGGTCTCCAGTTCTTCTCCGGCTCTCCGGCCTTCTCTCCCGGTCTCCGGTTCTTCTCCCGCTCTCCGGCCTTCTCGCCCGGTCTCTGGTTCTTCTCCCGCTCTCCGGCCTTCTCGCCCAGTCTCCGGTTCTTCTCCAGCCTTCTCTCCTGGTCTCCCGTTCTTCTCCTGCTTTCCCGCCCCTTCTCCCGCTCTTCGGCCTTTTCTCCCGGTCTCCGGTTCTTCCCGCTCTCCGGCCTCTTCTCCTACTCTCCAATTCTTCTCCCGGGCTCCTCTGCTATCTTCTGGTCTTTTTTGTTATCTTCTTCCCTGTTCTCTTCTTCTGATGTTGACACAACGCTCTGTCCCGTTGTAATGCCGTGTGAATGGTGCGTAACGACTTATATAGGCATGGGGCGGGGTCACCGGGTGATGTCACCCGGTGACCCCACCCCTTATGATGGCACAGTCCCGGGGCATGCAAATTTACACCGTTATACAAGCTGTACACTCACTACTTTACATTGTAGACAAGTGTCATTTCTTCAGTGTTGTCACATGAAAAGAGAGGAGAAAAGATTTACACAAATGTGAGGGGTGTACTGACTTTTGTGAGATACTGTATATTTTTTTTTGGGGGGGAGGGGAGTTAACTAATCTCAGGACTTAAGTGTGCAAAAAAAAACAAAAAAGGTCTCTCCAAGCTAAAGGGTTAATGGTTCTTATTGTAACACGTGGCAATGCACATACCCCAGTGTTGTGGAGCACATTGCCGTGCATGGTGTTGCCAATAATGGTGCGTTGGGTCCATTGTGGTGCATTGGGGGCCATTCAAACAAACGCAATGCAGAGAAATGAGTATATATTAGTGCATCACATTGGACTGCACAGGTGGGAATGGGTGTGATCCCCTTGTATGTAGTGTGTGGCAGAGCCGTGTAAGTCTCATGACTGGATGGACAGAAATACAAATCCTTTGGCAGATAAAACAGCCCCCACGATGTGTCTGTATTTAGCTCTTTGCTGTAAGACCCGGGCTTCCGGACCGTAAGACATTCCTTGCTAAATGAAGACGCTGGGGATTTTTTTTCTTGTCCTTTTAACAGGCCCTGAAGGATCTCAGACATAAAACAGATTTATTTTTTTCTTTTCTTAGAGAAGAGAGCAGAGAGAAGACTTCCATCATCCTCTCAGAGCGCCACCTGAGAGCCGCATCAATGCCGGAGAGGCTAATCCTGCCGGCCCCCCAATTCCCTCTGTTTGATATCAGGAGAGGCCTGAAAGCTTTTCCGTGTCCCTCTCAAGAGGGAGAGATATCAAGAATATGCAGCAGGCCGAGGGAGACTTCAAATAAATTCCCCCCTCGGAAACGACGTAAAGTATAATTACTGCAGGCAG
This sequence comes from Lithobates pipiens, assembly GCF_037356315.1. Lineage (NCBI taxonomy): Eukaryota > Metazoa > Chordata > Amphibia > Anura > Ranidae > Lithobates > Lithobates pipiens. The sequence goes on along the minus strand of NW_027507785.1, from coordinate 330,625,172 downwards.
AGGAGCGACGTCTCTATTCCTCGCCATTCCCTCACCGATGGTCAGCAGAGTCCACATCAATGAGGAGGACCACATCGTCCTGTACGGCCCCACGAAGGATGAACAAACACAGCACAACCATGAATTATAATTATTTCAATGAATAAATATACAGTATATACATATATAAAACAAAATCAGTGGTTTCCAAACTGCAGCTCTTGGGTAAAAGGTGGCCCTTTGCTTGTCTTTATGTGCAACTTGGGGCACTATTCCCCCAACTGACACCAACCAAGAGGCACCATTTATATTGCCACTGACACCAATGATGGGTCACTATTCCTCCCACTGACACCAATGATGGGGCACTATTCCTCCCACTGATACCAATGATGGGGCACTATTCCTCCCACTGATACCAATGATGGGTCACTATTCCTCCCACTGACACCAATGATGGGGCACTATTCCTCCCACTGATACCAATGATGGGGCACTATTCCTCCCACTGATACCAATGATGGGTCACTATTCCTCCCACTGATACCAATGATGGGGCACTATTCCTCCCACTGATACCAATGATGGGGCACTATTCCTCCCACTGATACCAATGATGGGTCACTATTCCTCCCACTGACACCAATGATGGGGCACTATTCCTCCCACTGATACCAATGATGGGGCACTATTCCTCCCACTGATACCAATGATGGGGCACTATTCCTCCCACTGATACCAATGATGGGGCACTATTCCTCCCACTGACACCAATGATGGGGCACTATTCCTCCCACTGATACCAATGATGGGGCACTATTCCTCCCACTGATACCAATGATGGGGCACTATTCCTCCCACTGATACCAATGATGGGTCACTATTCCTCCCACTGATACCAATGATGGGGCACTATTCCTCCCACTGATACCAATGATGGGGCACTATTCCTCCCGCTGACACCAATGATGGGTCACTATTCCTCCCACTGATACCAATGATGGGGCACTATTCCTCCCACTGACACCAATGATGGGGCACTATTCCTCCCACTGACACCAATGATGGGACACTATTCCTCCCACTGACACCAATGATGGGGCACTATTCCTCCCACTGACACCAATGATGGGGCACTATTCCTCCCACTGATACCAATGATGGGGCACTATTCCTCCCACAGACACCAATGATGGGGCACTGATACCAATGATGGGGCACTATTCCTTTCACTGAATCCAATGATGGGGCACTCGTTATTGCAGTGTGTCAGTCTGACACCCCGCAACTATGATCTAGGTAAAGAGCCTCTGGTGGAGACTCTTTACCACGTGATCCAATCACGGCTGATCACGATGTAAACAGAAGAGCCGTTGATCGACTTTTCCTCACTTGTGTCTGACAGATGCGAGTAGAGGAGAACCAATCAGCTGCTCTCCTGACAGGGGGAGTCTGTGCTGATTGTTTATCAGCGCAGCCCCCCCGAGGATGCCCGCCCAGGACCACCAGGGATGGCCACCACACTGAACCACCAGGGAAATGCCAATCAGTACCCAGGCAGCTGTCAATCAGTACCATTTAAAAATGGCTGCCAGTGCCAGTGATGGCTATTAATGAAATCCAGTGCCAGCCATCATTGCCCATCAGTGCCACCTTTCAGTGGCCAGCAGTGCCATCTATCGGTGCCACCCATAAGTATCCATTAGTGCAGCCTTTCAGCGCCCATCAGTATCACCTATCAGTGCCCACCAGTGCCACCTATGACTGCCCATCAGTGCTGCCTATCAATGCCCATCAGTGCAGCATATCAGTGCCACCTATTAGTGCTGCCTATCAGTGCCACCTCATCGGTGCTGCCTTATCAGTGCCGCCTATCTGTGCCCATCAGTGCTGCCTATGAATGCCCATCAGTGCGACATATCAGTGCCATCTATTAGTGCTGCCTTTTAGTGCCCATCAGTGCCACCTATCAGTGCCATCCCATTGGTGCCACCTTATCAGTGCCAACTCATCATGCCATCTCATTGGTGCCACCACATCGGTGCCACCTTATCAGTGCCCATCAGTGCCACCTATCAATGCCCATCAGTGCTGCATATCAATGCCACTAATTAGTGCTGCTTATCAGTGCCCATCACTGCCGCCTATCAGTGCCCATCAGTGCCACCTCATCAGTGCCATCTCATTGATGCCACCCCATTGCCTTATCAGTGCTGCCTCACAGTGCCCATCAGGGCCGCATATAAGTGCCACCTGTTAGCGTTGCCTATCAGTGCCGCTTATCAGTGCCCATCAGTGAAGGAGAAAACATATATATTTACAACATTTTATAACAAAAACAAAGAAAAACTTTTTCTTTTTTTTTTCAAAATTTTCGGTCTTTTTTTTATTCGTTTAGCAAAAAATAAAAACCGCAGAGGTGATCAAATACCACCAGCGACAGGGCAGAAAGCTTAATATTGCCCTGGGCAGGAGGGTGCGAAAGTGCCCGGTATTGAAGTGGTTAATTTAAGATTAAAAAAAAAAAAAAACCCTCCTGGCTTTCCAGCCCCTTTAAGTGTTTCTCCTTTGGCGTCCGGAGCGGTCATTGTGCGACTCCCGATGTCAAAGAAGCTCCAATGTCACAGTAATCAGAGCCGCTTTCTTCCTCTCCATTAATGGAGGCGGCGCGCGGCCCCCGTAAGACCGCGATCTGAGACATAAGGAGCCTATCAGGAGCCCCGGAAAAAGGTCGGGTCCCGCTGAGTGCAATCACCTCCATGTCCTCCCGCAGAGCCGGCTCTGTATTTCACTTGTATTGTATTAACAAGACGTGCTGAGCGCAGGAAAGGGCAAAGCTTGGCAGGGCTGGAGAGCGCAGCTCGCAGACACACATTACCATTCCACATACAAGGCTCAATCACTCCGTGGAACAGACGCGGGGCCCCGGCAGAACGTTCGTTCTCCACCCATTCACAGGGCACAGGAGGGGGGCGTCCCTTCTCATCATGTCCTGGAGACAATGTCTTGTTCATAGCACCTCCTTCCAGGCAGCACAGCCAGGCCAGGGAGAGGCACAGCAACTCTTTAACCCTTTCGCTGCCAGAGACGGTTTTTGCATCTCTTTCCACACATATTTAAAAACTTCAGCCCCCCCACCCCACCCGGAAGGATTTGCCCCCTTAATGACCAGGCCATTTTTTAAAAAAAAAAATTGCGATGCCGCACTGCGTCGCTTTAACTGAAAATTGCGCAGTCGTGCGACCTTGCACCCAAACAAAACTGACATCCTTTTTTTTCCCCCCCCCACAAATAGAGATTTCTTTTGGGGGTATTTGATCACCTCTGCGGTTTTTATTTTTTACGCTATAAACAAAAAAAGAGCGTCAACTTTGGAAAAAATACTATTCTGCTATAATAAATAGATAAATAAATAAAACATAAAAAAAAATGTATTTATCAGCTTAGGCCGATATATTTTCTTCTACATATCTGTGGCACAAAAAAAAAAAAAAAACCCAATAGGGATATATTGATTGGTTTGCGCAAAAGTTATGATGTCTACAAACTACTATTGGTAGCATCAGGCCGTACCTGGACCCTATAGAGTTTGCACAGGCAGTCCAACTCCTCAATGACACGAGAACTGCAGAAACTGTGAGATCTATTCTATACTGCACAGCACGGATCCCCTTCACCCATCCTGCCTTCTTCTGGCCCCTGCGGGCCCCTCGGGCCCCCGGGGGCCCCTTACAGTTGTAACGGCTGTATCCCCCTGATTATCAGTGTAGAATATTAGTTTAGTGCCAGTCTAGTGTGAGTGTAGTGAAGAGGACCATCATTCGGCTTTGCATAGTGTGCAGCTAGAGAAGAGACAGTTCAGATAGCGTCAGTGTAGTGACGGTTGGACACTGTCTATTTGATTGCGTTACTGCCAGTTTAACGCCATATAGTTTTGCGTGCATTATTGCCAGTTTAACGCTATATAGTTCAGTGTGCGTTATTGCCAGTTTAACACCATATGGTTTTGCATGCGTTGTTGCCAGTTTAACGTCATATAGTTCTGTGTGCGTTACTGCCAGTTTAACGCTATATAGTTCTGTGTGCATTACTGCCAGTTTAATGCCATTTACTTCTGTGTGCGCTACTTCTAGTTTAACTCCATATCTCTTCGCGTGCGTTACTGCCAGTTTAACGCCATATAGTTTTGTGTGCGTCACTGCCAGTTTAACGCCATTTACTTCTGTGTGCATTACTGCCAGTTAAACGCTATATAGTTTTGCGTGCTTAATTGTCAGTTTAATGCCATATAGTTCAGTGTGCATTACTGCCAGTTTAACGCCATATCGTTTTGCATGCGTTATTGCCAGTTTAACGCCATATAGTTCTGTGTGCGTTACTGCCAGTTTAACGCTATATAGTTCTGTGTGCATTACTGCCAGTTTAACGCCATTTACTTCTGTGTGCGCTACTGCTAGTTTAACTCCATATCTCTTTTGTGCGTTACTGCCAGTTTAACGCCATATAGTTCTGTGTGCATCACTGCCAGTTTAACGCCATATAGTTTTGTGTGCGTCACTGCCAGTTTTACGCCATATAGTTCCGTGTGCATTACTGGCAGTTTAACACCATATAGTTCTGTGTGCGTCACTGCCAGTTTAACGCCATATAGTTTTGTGCGCGTCACTGCCAGTTTAACGCCATTTAGTTCTGTGTGCATTACTGGCAGTTTAACACCATATATATGGATGCAGAGAAAAAATGGGATTTTAACGGTGCTTAAGTATAATCAATACAGCATATGTTTTTGAAATATGGTAAAAAATACATTTATTGAAACTACAATTAAAATATCACAAACAGAGTATTTTCCAACAAATGGCATGGACTGGTTATAATAGTAAGGGTCCTAAAGGCAGGAAACTGAGGTACTTGCTGCACATTGTCCTGACATGTTTCGCCTGTAGCTTCTTCAGGGGATGTGCAAGCTACTAGTAGATAACAACAAAAAGAAAAAATCGATGACAATATATACAAAACATAAATTGATACACATGAATGACAATAATATGTATAATTTAATTGATATGTTATGACATCTCGCAGAAAGCCTCAAAAAAGTGCTTACCCCCAGCCAAACAACCCCCAGAGGGGAAACCAGCCTCTAAAAGTTGGAAAATGTGCGCAACCAAAATCCCACACCGGAATGCCCAACGTAGGAGGGCATAGACGGAGGTATGGCTAAGCTGTGAAAAAACAAAAATGAAAACGGAATAAAACAACTATACAACGTACTGATTTTGGCTCAAACCACAAGCGCATATAAATAGAAATAAATGTAATATTTAAAAGTTCCTCAATTATTGAAATATATATAGTTCTGTGTGCGTCATTGCCAGTTTAACGCCATATAGTTCTGTGTACGTCACTGCCAGTTTAACGCCATATAGTTCTTTGTGCGTCACTGCCAGTTTAACGTTATATAGTTTTTTGTGCGTCACTGCCAGTTTAACACCATATAGTTCTGTGTGCGTCACTGCCAGTTTAACGCCATATAGTTCTGTGTGCGTCACTGCCAGTTTAACACCATATCGCTTTGTGTGCGTCACTGCCAGTTTAACGCCATATAGTTCTGTGTGCATTACTGGCAGTTTAACACCATATAGTTCTGTGTGCGTCACTGCCAGTTTAAAGTGGTTGTAAACCCATCTGGAAAAAAAACCTGAGAATGAAGCCCCCGAAGCAGTCCTCCATCTGCATGCGCCGTAGACAGCGGTGGCTGTCTTTTTGTAAATATCTCCTAAACCGTATAGGTTTAGGAGATATTTCTTGGACCTACAGGTAAGCCTTAATCTAGGCTTAGTTGTAGGTCAAAGTGGTTTGTAAGGGTTTAATAACTCCATATAGTTTTGTGTGCATTACTGCCAGTTTAACACCATATAGTTCTGTGCGTCCCTGTATGTTTGGCGCATTATATTGTAGTATATTATAGTGTATCCGTGGAGTGTGTCTGTGTAGTGTGAGTACTCAAATTAAAGTGCACCAAACACATCTTTACATTGATTAAAGTGCATCTACGTACAGATTTCAACTTCTTCTTTACATTTACTTATAAGCCCCGCCCCCTCCCTCCCAATAATGTCTGGGAGGACAACAAGGAGAGGCCTACAGTTCCCTTGGCACTGTAAGGGGACCAGCAACAAATGTGTCCACAGGGAAAGGTGGACGTGGTGGTCAGTCCTCAGGCAGGGCACCATTTCCTCTGTTTTGTGATGTTGCCCGCGCTATCCAGCCACAGCATGCAGAGGAGGTGGTGGACTGGCCTACTAAACCTTCCTCATCCTCCTCATCCTCTGCCACACAAGCAGAGACAAGTGTGCAGTCCCCTGCAGTTACCAGAGTGGATAAACCTGCCTCCTTCTCCACATCTATTCCCTCCATAGCCCCAACATCAGCCATGGAGGAGTCAGCTGAGTTATTTGACCACAGCATCAGCCACTTGCTCCTTGAGGATGCCCGGCCATTACTGGATCCAGATGTTGGTTCTGAGGTTGAGGATGAGAGGAACATGAGCCTCGAGAGAGGGAGGAACACCAGTAGACAAATTGATATTCATGTTCCCCAAGCCGCATCATATTGCCAAGTTGTGTCCAGCTTTCAGGGAAAATTTCCCTATTTTTTGCCTTTATAAATGCGATTATTTCTGCAGCAGATTCTAGACTTGGTACAGATGTGCCACTTTACAAGTAGACTAAGGGGACCCCCGGGCACCATATTGGAAGGAATTCCTCATTTTTAGGCTTTTGCTTTAAAAATCAAAAAAAATCACTGCTCATGTAACCACTTGACATCCCATCCATAGTCAAATAACGTCCTTGGCTTCCCGACTGTCTAGGTGCGTGTGCCCGATCACCGCAATGTGCGCCAGGCAGGTAGGCAGGGCAAAACTCTGGATAGCCGCACACCGGAAAAAGACTTGAAATCCTGTATTTTGTTGAAAATCGTAGGTCACATCACATCAAAAAATCCACAGCAAAGGAAAAGGGTGCACAAAAAGCCTGACGCGTTTCGCACTGGAATCAGTGCTTACTCATAGCTATGACCTGCGATTTACAATAAAATGCAGGATTTCAAGTCTTTTTTCCGGTGTGCGGCTATCCAGAGTTTTGTCCTGCCTACCTGCCTATTGTGTTTGTATCAGCCAGCACCTGGGGCTCACTGATAGGAGGAAGAGCATTTGCCCTGGAGGGCTATCTTGGAGCGGGGGTTTCCTTTCTTTATCTACCACAATGTGCGCCAGGCACCCGCGATTGCCCGGGAACACAGCAGGACCGTGGATCTGTGTATGTAAATACACAGATCCACGTCCTGTCAGGTGAGAGGAGACCGATCGTGTGTTTCCAGTACAGAGGAACACCGATCGGTCTCCTCCCCTTGTGAGTCCCCTCCCCCCTACAGTTATAATCACTCCCTATTTAACACATTTAACCCCTTGATCGCCCCCTAGTGTTAACCCCTTCCCTGCCAGTGGCATTTACACGTTAATCAGTGCATTTTTATAGCACTGATCGCTGTAAAAATGTGAATGGTTCCAAAATAGTGTCAAAAGTGTCCTGTGTGTCCGCTGCAATGTCGCTGCCTTGATAAAAAAAAATCGCAGATCGCCACCATTAATAGGAAAAAAAATAATAATAATAAAAATGCCATAAAACTATCCCCTATTTTGTAGACGCTATAACTTTTGCGCAAACCAATCAAATCAATAATCGCTTATTGCGATTTTTTTTACCAAAAATATGTAGAGGAATACGTATCGGCCTAAACTGAGGAAAAACTATGTTTTTTTTTTTTTTATACATTTTTGGGGGGTATTTATTATAGCAAAAAGTAAAAAATATTGTTTTTTTTTCAAAATTGTCGCTCTTTTTTTGTTTATAGCGCAAAAAATAAAAAACGCAGGGGGGATCAAATACCACCAAAAGAAAGCTCTATCTGTGGGAAAAAACTGATGTCGATTTTGTTTGGGAGCCACGTCGCACCACCGCGCAATTGTCAGTTAAAGCGACTCAGTGCTGAATCACAAAAAAACGCTCTGGTCAGGAAGGGGGTAAATCCTTCCGGGGCAGAAGTGGTTAAAAATGAAGTTTTTCATAAACGTTTTTATTTATTTATTGATCCATGTCCCCCAGGGCAGGACCCGGACCCCCCATAACCATTGTACGCCCAATGACTTGCATATAAGTCTTCAAAATGGGTCGCCTTTGATTTTTTTTTGACGTTCGGGTCCCATTCACTTTAACCACTTGAGATCCGCGCTATAGTCAATTGACGGCTACAGCGCGGATCTCCTTTTCCGGGACTACGTCTATTGACGTCGTCCCGTGTACGAGCGGCCTGCGCGCGCCCTGAGGGGCGCGCGCGGCGCGCTCTGTGATCGGCGAGTCCATGAGACTCGATCACCGATCCTTGCAAGGGGTCGATCCCGACCCCTTATCACGTGATCAGCTGTCAGCCAATGACAGCTGATCAGGGGACATAACGGAGCCGGTAATCGGCTAGTATTCCTCCTCGCGCTGACAGCGCGAGGAGAAAAAAAAAAAGCCGATCACCGGCGGCCGTGATCGGGACATCAGTCCCGATCACGGCCAGCAATGCAAGCGCCCACCTGCCCCCTGCCAGTGCCCACCTGCCCCCTGCAGTGCCACCCTAATAAAAAGTAAGTGCCCCCCGTCAGTGCCACCCAGCAGTGCCCATAGTGCCACCCAGAAGTGCCCACAGTGCCACCCAGCAGTGCCCACAGTGCCACCCAGCAGTGCCACCCACAGTGCCACCCACAGTGCCCACAATCTGCCTCAAAGGTGCTTCACCCCAGTGCCGCCCATCAGTGCCCAGCAGTGCCGCCCATCAGTGCCCAGCAGTGCCACCCATCAGTGCCCAGCAGTGCCACCTATCAGAGCCACCTATCAGTGCCACCTATCAGTGCCCATCAGTCCCATCTATCAGTGGTACCTATCAGTGCCCATCCATGCCACCCATCCGTGCCGTGCCATCTTATCTGTGCCCATCTTTGTCCATCAGTGCCACCTTATCTGTACCCATCGGTGCCACCTTATCTGTGCCTATTAGTGCCGCCTTAACTATGCCTATAAGTGCCCACCAGTGCAGCCTATCAGTGCCCACCAATGCAGCCTATCAATGCCCACCAATGCAGCCCATCAGTGCCCACCAATGCAGCCTATCAGTGCCGCCTAATCAGCGCACTTTAATGAAGGAGAAAAATGACCCGTTTGCAAAATTTTATAACAAACTATTAAAACATGATTTTTTTTTTTTTGCATCTTTTTTTGTTTGTTTAGCAAAAAATAAAACTCCCAGCTGTGATTAAATACCACCAAAAGAAAGCTCTATTTGTGGGGAAAAAATGATAAAAATTTCATTTGGGTACAGTGTTGTATGACCGCGCAATTGTCACTCAAAGTGCATCAGCGCTGAAAGCTGAAAATTGGTCTGGGACTGAGGGGGGTTTAAGTGCCCAGTAAGCAAGTGGTTAATGGGGTTCGTTATCCGGGTCCGAACTTTCACGGCGATGGGAAGTTCTGGTGCGAACCGCGCAGGGGTCCGTTCAGGCCCCATCCCTAGTTAGGAATGACATAGCAGATCGGCAGAAGAAAAATCTCTCCGGCAGCCTCCACTTTCGCTCCTTTTTCTCAAATTTTCCCGACTCGAGTGGCGGTCTTGCAGCGGATTAGCAGCTTCCACAGTAAAACAATCGCGTTGTATTTTCTGACGGTTCTTCCTCTGTTTATCTGCAGAGATCGGCGGCTTTAATTGCTCCAGAAGAGCGCGGTGCGATAATTCTAATAAGAACGACGAGATCCGCGTATTTATCAGCATTCCGCCGCAATTCCTCTCTTTTCGCTGCAATTAGGGAATGCTAATGATCAGAAATGCAATTTTCTATTTCCTGTCTCACTTGAAGAATCCTGCGATCGTGAATTAATAATGGAGACGAATGTTGAATGGCAATGAGGGATATCTGCGGGACAGACGTGGTCCGGGGGGGAGGGGGGGTGGGTTCTGTGACATGACCCCAGGAGGGCGATCAGAAACCCGAGGCCCTGGGGCGATTCTGATCGCTGTGCTGGAGTATGTGCCGCAGCTTGTAGCTTGTTTTTTTTTTAATTTTAACTACTTCAATACCGGGGCACTTACACCCCCCTTCCTGCCCAGGCCAGTTTTCAGCTTTCAGCGCTGTGGCTGTTTAAATGACAATTGCGCGGTCATGCTACACTGCACCCGGACAACATTTCTATCACAAATAGAGGTTTCTTTTGGTGATATTTGATCAGTTCTCCGTTTTTTATTCTTTGCTAAACAAATAAAAAAAGACTTAAAATTTTGAAGAAAAAAAAAAACATTTTTCTTTTGTTTCTCTTGTTGTAAGTTTTCTCCTTCGCTGATGGGCACTGATAAGGCAGCACCGATGAGGTGGCACCAATGAGGTGGCACTGATGGGCTCTGATAAGGCGACACTGATGGGCACTGATAAGGCGACACCAATGAGGTGGCACTGATGGGCACTGACGATGGGCACTAATAGGCGGCACTGATGGGCACTGGTAGGCGGTACTGATGGTTGGTACTGATATGCAGCACTGATGGGCTTTGATAGGCGACACTGATGCACATTCATGGGTGGCACTGGTGGGCACTGATAAGTGACACTGATGGGCACTGAAAGGTTGCACTAATGGGTACTTATAGGCGGCACTGATAGGCAGCACTGATGGGCACTGATATGCGAAACTGATAGATGGCATTAATAGCCATCACTGATGGCACTGGCAAGCATTGGGGATGGGCACTAATTGGCATCTGCCTGGGCACTGATTGGCATTTCCCTGGTGGTCTAGGGTGGCACACCTGGTGGTCCAGTGTGGTGGCATCCCTGGTGGTCCTGGCGGCATCCTAGTGGTCCTGGGCGGGCATCCGAGGGGGGGGGCTGCGTTGATAATCCCCCCCCTGTCAGGAGAACAGCCAATCGGCTCTCCTCTACTCGTGACGGTCAGACGCGAGTGAGGAAAAGCCGATCATCTGCTCTTCCTGTTTACATCGTGATCAGCCGTGATTGGAGACGGATGATTACCTGGTACAGAGCCTCCCTCAGAGGCTCTTTACCGAGAGCGGTGTAGCAGGCGCACGAGAGCGGTCGTTCTGCAGGGCCGTCATATGACGGTGGGCGGGCGACAGTGCATATTTTTAGCACTAATCACTGTATTGGTGTCACTGGTCCCCAAAAAGTGTAAAAAATTTCAATTGGGTGTCCGATTTGTCCACCGCAATATCGCAGTCCCGCTATAAGTCGCATATTGCCGCCATTACTAGTAATAAATAAATAATATACTAGTTTGTAGACGCTATAAGTTTTGCGCAAACCAATCAATATACATGTATTGGGATTTTTTTTTTACCAGAAACAGTAACAGAATACATATTGGACTAAAATGATGAAGACATTTTTTTTTTTTTTTTTTTATTGGATGTTTTAAAGCAGAAAGTAAAAAATATCATTTTTTTTTTTTCCAAATTGTTGTTTTTTTTGTTTGTTTTTTTTACAACGCAAAAAAACCCAAAAAAACAAAGCAGAGGTGATGAAATACCACCAAAAGAAAGTTCTATTTGTAGGAAAAAAAGACGTACATTTTATTTGTGTACAGCGTCGCACGACCGCGCAATTGCCAGTTACAAGTAACGCAGTGCCTTTTCGCGAAAAAATGGCCTGGTCATGAAGTGCCCCCCCTTCATGACCAGGCCATTTTTTTGCGATACGGCACTGAGTTACTTTTAACTGACAATTGCGCGGTCGTGCGACGCTGTACCCAAGTAAAATTTTTACGTCCTTTTTGATTGGACCCTGTGCAAACACTTTCTTGCGCCCTCCCGAATTCGCTTGTCAACTATTTGCAGGCAGAGCAGGCTCAAGGGGCAGCTGCTTTTGGGCCCCGCAACAACGACTGGGCCTGGGGCAGCTGCCCCTTTTGCCCTGCATCCAGGGCCGTCTTTAATATTGATTGGACCCTGGGCAAAACTTTTCTTGGGGGCCCCATGCAGTTTCGCTCTCCGCCTGCTCTGAGACATACAATAAATAGCAGCTAGACTCAAAATCAGTTTACTGAATCAGATCAGGCAGCTATTGCGATTGGTTGCCAGAGGTTTGAGTGTATCATTAACGCTCACTGACTGGTTGCTAGAGGTTACAGTGTATCATTACCGCTCACTGACTGGTTGCTAGAGGTTACAGTGTATCATTACCGCTCACTGACTGGTTGCTAGAGGTTACAGTGTATCATTACCGCTCACTGACTGGTTGCTAGAGGTTACAGTGTATCATTACCGCTCACTGACTGGTTGCTAGAGGTTACAGCACACATTACAGCTCACTGATTAGTTACTAGAGGTTACAGCGCATGATTTCTGCTTGTTGATTGGTTGCTAGAGATTACTGTGGATATGACCTCAGGGGGGCATTATATACATATCAATGCTGCCGGCCACCTCTATTTACATATGAATGGCGGTAATTTACATGTAAACACTGGGTCTCCAGGTAAGTCAACTGGGACACAGCACAGGACTAAAATCTCAAGGGACGAGGGAATTTAAACCAGCATAGTTGGCAAGTATGAAGCAGCTGCTTTGGGCCCCACAACAATGACAGGGCCCAGGGCAGCTGCCCCTTTTGCCCTGCCTTAAAAACGGCCCTGCCTGCATCAAAGACGGATGGTAATTTAAAGAGAAAGCCTCGCCCTCCTTATAAGGAACCAGTCCCCGGCCACGGACCAGCTCCACCAAGAATCCTCCTGCTGTGCTGCGATCCCTCCATGGACATCGGTGTCTGCCCACTAGCTGCGTGCCATGTGCCACGGGTCGCAGGAACCCATTACGCTGCAGTGACAGGTATACTTTAATTAACGTACGGCAGCAGCTGCTAGGAAAGCTCTCAATACACAAAGCTTTCTATAATGCGGGGTATTCAGTCGGGGGAGGGGAGGGGGAGTCAGCTGCACACGGAACGGACATGAATCTTGTTAATTACATTTAAATGTTAAATTGGGGCATATTGTGCCAGCTGCAACCACTTACCTCCCCATCCCCTCCCCCACCTAGGTTCTATATAGAGACAGATATAAAGTATATTCAATAGACGTCAACTGGATCGGCACGTGAAAAGAGCTGGAAGTTGATAAAGGGGTCCTGCTATAAATGTCGGGGATCCGATATCACCCAGTGCGTCTCCTTCTAGACCCAGGATTTACCCCCCACAGCCCCACCCCCACCCGCTCTTCTGCATTTTTTTTACGCTTTATTACTCTCTCTCACTTGTGTCAGGCTTGTGACTCTTCATTTTATACAAGATGAGCGATCACCGGAGCGCCGGGAGGAGGAGAGACATCGGGAAGAGCAGCTGGTGATTGGACTGCGCATCCCCCGACCCGCTCCGGGGGACACCCTCCTCTTTTCTCAGGCAACATCCTGATGTGCAGTGGGGGGGGGGGGGGAATACTGATTGGCTCCCTTGCAGATTGTGTAAGTTTTGCCCACTTACAAAGAAATAAAGGGTCTATCATTTTTATCACAGGTGTATTTTATATGATAGAGGCAGAATATCAACCAAAAATCCAGAAAAAACACACATGATACAAATGTTATAAATGGAGCTCAATAATAAATAAGTATTTGGTCCCCAAGCAAAACATGACTTATGCCGCATACACACGGTCGAAATATCGGCCAGCAAAAGACCGATGAGAGCTTTTCGTCGGAAAATGCGACCGTGTGTATGCTACAGCTAGACTCAAAATGAGTGTACTGCAGCAGATCAGGCAGCGATTGTGATTGGTTGCCAGAGAAGACAACACATCATTACAGCTCACTGATTAGTTGCTAGAGGTTACTACACATCATACCTCTCAGTGTGCGTGTGGCTAAACTCCACTAGCATTGAGGGGTACGCTATGTACAGAGTGCAGGAGTGAGGTGCAGGAGTGAGGTGGGTGCAGAGTGCAGGAGTGAGGTGGGTGCAGAGTGCAGGAGTGAGGGAGCGCAGTGTGCAGGGGTGAGTTGGGTGCAGTGCGCAGGGGTGAGGTGGGTGCATTGTGCAGGAGTGAGCTGGGTGCAGAGTGCAGGGGTGAGGTGGGTACAGTGTGCATAAGTAAGGGGGTGCAGTGTGCAGGAGTGAGGGAGCGCAGTGTGCAGGAGTGAGGTGGGTGCAGAGTGCAGGAGTGAGGGAGCGCAGTGTGCAGAAGTGAGGTGGGTGCAGTGTGCAGGATTGAGTTGGGTGCAGAGTGCAGGAGTGAGGTGGATGCAGAGTGCAGGAGTGAGGTGGGTGCAGTGTGTATAAGTGAGGGGGTGCAGTGTGCAGGAGTGAGGGAGTGCAGTGTGCAGGAGTGAGGGAGCGCAGTGTGCAGGAGTGAGGTGGGTGCAGAGTGCAGGAGTAAGGTGGGTGCAGTGTGCAGGAGTGAGGGGGTGCAGTGTGCAGGAGTGAGGTGGGTGCAGAGTGCAGGAGTGAGGGAGCGCAGTGTTCAGGAGTGAGGTGGGTGCAGAGTGCAGGAGTGAGGTGGGTGCAGTGTGCAGGAGTGAGGGGGTGCAGTGTGCAGGAGTGAGTTGGGTGCAGGGTGCAGGAGTGAGGGAGCACAGTGTGCAGGAATGAGGTGGGTACAGAGTGCAGGAGTGAGGTGGGTACAGAGTGCAGGAGTGAGGGAGTGCAGTGTGCAGGAGTGAGGTGGGTGCAGAGTGCAGGAGTGAGGTGGGTGCAGTGTGCAGGAGTGAGGTGGGTGCAGACGCAGGAGTGGGGGAGTGCAGCGTGCAGGAGTGAGGTGGGTGCAGAGTTCAGGAGTGAGGGAGTGCAGTGTGCAGGAGTGAGGTGGGTGCAGAGTGCAGGAGTGAGGTGGGTGCAGTGTGCAGGAGTGAGGTGGGTGCAGACGCAGGAGTGGGGGAGTGCAGCGTGCAGGAGTGAGGTGGGTGCAGAGTGCAGGAGTGAGGTGGGTGCAGGAGTGAGTTGGGTGCAGAGTGCAGGAGTGAGTTGGGTGCAGACGCAGGAGTGAGGTGGGTGTAGAGTGCAGGAGTGAGGTGGGTGCAGAGTGCAGGAGTGAGGTGGGTGCAGTGTGCAAGGGTGAGGTGGGTGCAGTGTGCAGGAGTGAGTTGGGTGCAGAGTGCAAGAGTGAGGTGGGTGCAGTGTGCAGGAGTGAGTTGGGTGCAGAGTGCAGGAGTGAGGGAGCGCAGTGTTCAGGAGTGAGGTGGGTGCAGAGTGCAGGAGTGAGGTGGGTGCAGTGTGCAGGAGTGAGGGGGTGCAGTGTGCAGGAGTGAGTTGGGTGCAGGGTGCAGGAGTGAGGGAGCACAGTGTGCAGGAATGAGGTGGGTACAGAGTGCAGGAGTGAGGTGGGTACAGAGTGCAGGAGTGAGGGAGTGCAGTGTGCAGGAGTGAGGTGGGTGCAGAGTGCAGGAGTGAGGTGGGTGCAGTGTGCAGGAGTGAGGTGGGTGCAGACGCAGGAGTGGGGGAGTGCAGCGTGCAGGAGTGAGGTGGGTGCAGAGTTCAGGAGTGAGGGAGTGCAGTGTGCAGGAGTGAGGTGGGTGCAGAGTGCAGGAGTGAGGTGGGTGCAGTGTGCAGGAGTGAGGTGGGTGCAGACGCAGGAGTGGGGGAGTGCAGCGTGCAGGAGTGAGGTGGGTGCAGAGTGCAGGAGTGAGGTGGGTGCAGGAGTGAGTTGGGTGCAGAGTGCAGGAGTGAGTTGGGTGCAGACGCAGGAGTGAGGTGGGTGTAGAGTGCAGGAGTGAGGTGGGTGCAGAGTGCAGGAGTGAGGTGGGTGCAGTGTGCAAGGGTGAGGTGGGTGCAGTGTGCAGGAGTGAGTTGGGTGCAGAGTGCAAGAGTGAGGTGGGTGCAGAGTGCAGGAGTGAGGTGGGTGCAGAGTGCAGGAGTGAGGTGGGTGCAGAGTGCAGGAGTGAGGTGGGTGCAGAGTGCAGGAGTGAGGTGGGTGAACCGTGTTTCAGCGGACAATCCGCTCGTGTGTGGGCTTCAGCGGACTTTTTCAGCGGACAGTCTGATGAACAAAGTCTTACTGAATTTCCGTAATACAGTCCGTCCAAACTTGGTTTCAGCGGACAGTCCGCTCGTGTGTAGGCAAGTTGGACGGACTAAGTATGGCGCATGCTCAGAAAGGATTTACACGGCCGAAGGTTGCATTGCAGTGTATAGGACGTCGTATTTCTAGTCCCGTCGTACGTGCCGTTCACGTCATCACGCAAGCTTTCAGCGGACTGTCTGCTCATCGTGTGTGGTCAAGTCCGTTCATTCGAAAGTAGGACGGACTGTCTGTCGGATTGTCTGACGAACTTAGTTGGCCAGACAATCCGCCCGTGTGTACGCGGCCATAGATTTACAGATTTAGAGAACACATGATTTAGGATTTGGTACTTTTTGCACTTTTTCACCACCCTTTAGCGCTATACATTTATATTTGAAAATGTTACTTTGTAGCCATGACTAAGCATCAGTAAGGGTGTGATAGGCGTTAGCTGATTCTGTTTTCCACTACCATTTGCTGTACAGATTGGCGTTTTAATATTTGGAATCAATAAAGGTAATTGAAGCAGTGTACGGCTGTCCAGACTTTCTGCTTCTAAATGTTACTTTGTATCTCTCTATCTACCACCTGAACAATGTTTATAAACAATGTTACTTTGTATCTCTCTATCTGCTGCCTGATCAATGTTTATAAACAATGTTACTTTGTATCTCTATCTCAAGTTCTGAACAATGTTTATAAAAAAATTACTTTGTAGCTATGACTAAGCATCAGTAAGGCCCCATTCACACCTGAACGTTGCGTTTTCAGGCAGAAAATAGTGCGATTTTACAGTGATTTTGTGCCTTTTTTGCTGTGTTTTTACCACGTTTTGCACTATTTTGTACAGGGCAAAAGGTGTAATGTAAAAAGAAGAAAAACGTCCAAATCTGCCCGATTTGAGTGAAAAAAAGGGTCCAGAACTTGTTTGAGCTTCAGGCGCTCGGCTTCAGGCGACATGGAGTGGAGATGTGAACCGTCTCCATTGAGAATAATGGATTTTTTCCCCTCCAGCGTTTTGTAGCTTCAGGCTTCAAGCTACAAAACGCTCCGGTGTGAATGAGGCCTAAGGCCCCTTTCACACTGGGGCGCGAGCAGCGTCGGCGGTAAAGCGGCGCTATTTTTAGTGCTGCTTTACCGTCGTTTTAGCCGAAAAAAGGTTAAAACCACCCGCAAAGTGCTGCTGCTGCGGTGCTTTGCTGGCGTTATAGCCGCGCTGCCCCATTGCTTTCAATGGGTAGGAGCGGATTAGGAGCGGTGAAAGTTTATAAACAATGTTACTTTGTATCTCTCTATCTCTCGTCTTATCAATGTTTATAAACAATGTTACTTTGTATCTCTATCTCCCTTCTGAACAATGTTTATAAAAAATGTTTACTTTGTAGCCATGACTAAGCATCAGTAAGGCCCCATTCACACTCCTGCTAGCGCACCGCTCCAGTGTGAAAGCCCTCCGGCCAGATTTTTTCAGGCGCTAATTTTAGCGCTGTAGCGCCTGAAAAACGCCCCAGTGTGAAAGGGGTCTAAGGGTGTGATAGGCGTTCGCTGATTCTGTTTTGAGGTAATGGAAGCGGTGTACAGCTGTCCAGACTTGGTTTCTAAATGTTACATTGTATTTCTCTATCTCCTGCGAGATGAATGCTTATAAACAATGTCAATTTGTATCTCTCTAGCATCCTTCTAAACAATGTTTAAACAATTTTACTTTGTATCTCAATGTTACTTTGATAAAAGAGATACAAAGTAACATTATTTATAAACATTGATCAGATGGGAGAGAGAGAGATACAAAGTAACATTGTTTATAAACATTGATCAGGCGGGAGATAGAGAGATACAAAGTAACATTGTTTATAAACATTGATCAGATGGGAGAGAGAGAGATACAAAGTAACATTGTTTATAAACATTGATCAGATGGGAGAGAGAGAGAGATACAAAGTAACATTGTTTATAAACATTGATCAGGCGGGAGATAGAGAGATACAAAGTAACATTATTTATAAACATTGATCAGATGGGAGAGAGAGAGATACAAAGTGACATTGTTTATAAACATTGATCAGATGGGAGAGAGAGAGATACAAAGTAACATTGTTTATAAACATTGATCAGGCGGGAGATAGAGAGATACAAAGTAACATTATTTATAAATATTGATCAGGCGGGAGATAGAGAGATACAAAGTAACATTGTTTATAAACATTGATCAGACGGGAAATAGAGAGATACAAAGTAACATTGTTTATAAACATTGATCAGACGGGAAATAGAGAGATACAAAGTAACATTGTTTATAAACATTGATCAGTCAGGAATCAGCCCTAAATAACCGTGCTTCCCCTGAATTTTTTCTACATTTCTAAGCATTGGTATGAATGCAACTTATTTTTTCATTTGTAATCATTATGTTCTTTAATTCTTTAGTTTTGCAATAAAAAAAAAAATTGAGAAGAAAAGCCTTTGCTGTTTTGTAAATAACTTTGCAATGCTTTGTACCAGAATCATAACTTTACTGACATTTTAAATGGGGCAAGAAGGTAGAATAAAATGTATATTTTATATCTACAGTAACACTGTGTTTTGGGGTTTTTGTTTTTTTCAACTAACACTGATCAAAGTGTAGCGCTGACCCCCGCAAGGGCCGCTGAGTCGTGTCCCAGATTCTTTTCCCTTTGTGTAACAGCAGCAGGAATGTGAGGACACTCGTCCCTTTGTAGCGGCTTCTCAGAAGAGCCCCTTGGGCAGTAGGGCATGAAGTGCAGCGCACCGGGACGCCATAAACAATGTTCCAGAGCTGGCAAGCCTTACACTGCATCAGGGGTTAACAGCAGCAACAGCCACTAGGGTCCCTCTCTTAGGTTTGTACTCACAGTGTCCCTCAGACTTGGATGTCTCCCTCCAGATTCAGGGAGACTCCTCTGTGAGCCCCCAGATCAGATCCCCAGGGAAAACCCTCTTTTAGCTCTCTAGGAACTTGCAGCAGAATAGAACCCCCCCCCCCCCCCACAGCTCTGCACAACTGGGATCTTGATAAGACTATCAGGATCTTCAGATGAACTGCCAGAAAGGGAAGCAACCCCTCCAGCTGGGGACCTCTCCTCCTGGAGAAGACCCAGGCTCCAGACTATTTATACACTCTCCCAGCCACCATCTGGGCACCTTCCCCCCAAGGATTGAGTTGCATACATATTCAGGCTGCTCATTTGATTCTCCCACCCGCCACTACATTCTAGAAGCCTCTAGAAAACAGGAGGAAGCAAACGAACTCACAGCCTGCAGAGCCCAGAGCAGACCAAAGCAATCAAATGCTGCTCTGCTAATTACAGCAGAGCCACAAGAACTAAATGTGTCATAAGGCCCGTAGACACGATCGGACTTTTTGTCAACAAACATGCAAATTTGCTGTATTTCATATTTTGTTGGCTGTGCGAATGGACAAACTTTTTGACGACAAAAGTCCAATGGAGCAAAGTCCGATCGTGTGTACGCAAAACCATCGGACTTTTGTACAAAGTACAAACACGCCATGCTCAGAACCAATGCCAAAGATCAGACAACAATACAGAAGTTGACCAAAGGGTGGCGCCGGAGTAATTGAACGTCCTCTTTTGAAGTGTCATCTGATGCTTTTGCGTACACGCGATCGGACTTTGCTCCATCGGACTTTATGTTGTCAAAACGTTTGTCTGTTCGCACAGCCAAGAAAAGTCTGATGAAAACTGAAAAAGTTTGTCCGATGGAGCGCACACACGGGTCGGATTTTGCCTTAAAACAGCTAATTTGCATGTTTGTTGTCAAAATGTCCGATTGTGTGTACGGCCTTAAGAAAGCCCCATTTGTCCTAAAAAAACAAAAACAAAAATATATGTATAATACATAAAGTTATAACTGGCCCATAGCAGAAATGTTGCAGCCTTATTCCAAAATGGATTAAATTCTTTATTTTCCTCAATTCTACAAACATCCCCCATAAGGACAACCTGAAAGACGTTTGTTTGAAATCTTTGCAAATTTATTAAAAATAAAAAAGGAAAAAATCCCATGTACATAAGTATCACAGACTCCTCCCATGTACATAAGTATCACAGACTCCTCCCATGTACATAAGTATCACAGACTCCTCCCATGTACATGATTATCACAGACTCCTCCCATGTACATAACTATCACAGGCTCCTCCCATGTACATAAGTATCACAGACCCCTCCCATGTACATAAGTATCTCAGGCTCCTCCCATGTACATGAGTATCACAGACTCCTCCCATGTACATAAGTATCACAGACTCCTCCCATGTACATAAGTATCACAGGCTCCTCGCACGTTCATAAGTATCTCAGGCTCCTCCCATGTACATAAGTATCTCAGGCTCCTCCCATGTACATGAGTATCACAGACTCCTCCCATGTACATAAGTATCACAGGCTCCTCCCATGTACATAAGTATCACAGGCTCCTCCCATGTACATAAGTATCTCAGGCTCCTCCCATGTACATAAGTATCTCAGGCTCCTCCCATGTACATGAGTATCACAGACTCCTCCCATGTACATAAGTATCACAGACTCCTCCCATGTACATAAGTATCTCAGGCTCCTCCCATGTACATAAGTATCTCAGGCTCCTCCCATTTACATAAGTATCACAGACTTCTCACATGTACATAAGTATCTCAGGCTCTTCCCATGTACATAAGTATCTCAGGCTCCTCCCATGTACATAAGTATCTCAGGCTCCCCCCATGTACATAAGTATCTCAGGCTCCTCCCATGTACATGAGTATCACAGACTCCTCCCATGTACATAAGTATCACAGACTCCTCCCATGTACATAAGTATCACAGACTCCTCCCATGTACATAAGTATCACAGGCTCCTCGCACGTTCATAAGTATCTCAGGCTCTTCCCATGTACATAAGTATCACAGACTCCTCCCATGTACATAAGTATCACAGGCTCCTCCCATGTACATAAGTATCTCAGGCTCCTCCCATGTACATAAGTATCACAGACTCCTCCCATGTACATAAGTATCACAGACTCCTCCCATGAACATAAGTATCACAGGCTCCTCGCACGTTCATAAGTATCTCAGGCTCTTCCCATGTACATAAGTATCTCAGGCTCCTCCCATGTACATAAGTATCACAGACTCCTCCCATGTACATAAGTATCACAGACTTCTCACATGTACATAAGTATCTCAGGCTCCTCCCATGTACATAAGTATCTCAGGCTCCTCCCATGTACATAAGTATCTCAGGCTCCTCCCATGTACATAAGTATCTCAGGCTCCTCCCATGTACATAAGTATCTCAGGCTCCTCCCATGTACATAAGTATCTCAGGCTCCTCCCATTTACATAAGTATCACAGACTTCTCACATGTAAATAAGTATCTCAGGCTCTTCCCATGTACATAAGTATCACAGACTCCTCCCATGTACATAAGTATCACAGACTCCTCCCATGTACATAAGTATCACAGGCGCCTCCCATGTACATAAGTATCTCAGGCTCCTCCCATGTACATAAGTATCACAGACTCCTCCCATGTACATAAGTATCACAGACTCCTCCCATGTACATAAGTATCTCAGGCTCCTCCCATGTACATAAGTATCACAGACTCCTCCCATGTACATAAGTATCACAGACTCCTCCCATGTACATAAGTATCACAGGCTCCTCCCATGTACATAAGTATCACAGACTCCTCCCATGTACATAAGTATCACAGACTCCTCCCATGTACATAAGTATCACAGACTCCTCCCATGTACATAAGTATCACAGACTCCTCCCATGTACATAAGTATCTCAGGCTCCTCCCATGTACATAAGTATCACAGACTCCTCCCATGTACATAAGTATCACATGGGAGGAGCCTGTGATACTTATGTACATGGGAGGAGCCTGTGATACTTATGTACATGGGAGGGGTCTGTGATACTTATGTACATGGGAGGAGCCTGTGATACTTATGTACATGGGAGGGGTCTGTGATACTTATGTACATGGGAGGGGTTGTACATGGGAGGGGTCTGTGAAACTTATGTACATGGGAGGGGTCTGTGATACTTATGTACATGGGAGGGGTTGTACATGGGTGGGGTCTGTGAAACTTATGTACATGGGAGGGGTCTGTGATACTTATGTACATGGGAGGAGCCTGTAATACTT
This sequence comes from Lithobates pipiens, assembly GCF_037356315.1. Classification (NCBI taxonomy): domain Eukaryota; kingdom Metazoa; phylum Chordata; class Amphibia; order Anura; family Ranidae; genus Lithobates; species Lithobates pipiens. The sequence goes on along the minus strand of NW_027507785.1, from coordinate 330,602,909 downwards.
ATGTACATGGGAGGAGTCTGTAATACTTATGTACATGGGAGGAGCCTGTGATTCTTATGTACATGGGAGGAGCCTGTGATTCTTATGTACATGGGAGGAGCCTGTGATACTTATGTACATGGGAGGAGCCTGTGATACTTATGTACATGGGAGGAGCCTGTGATTCTTATGTACATGGGAGGAGCCTGTGATACATATGTACATGGGAGGAGTCTGTGATACTTATGTACATGGGAGGAGCCTGTGATTCTTATGTACATGGGAGGAGCCTGTGATTCTTATGTACATGGGAGGAGCCTGTGATTCTTATGTACATGGGAGGAGTCTGTGATTCTTATGTACATGGGAGGAGCCTGTGATTCTTATGTACATGGGAGGAGCCTGTGATACTTATGTACATGGGAGGAGCCTGTGATACTTATGTACATGGGATTTTTTCCTTTATTTTTACTACATTTGCAAAGATTTCAAACAAACTTCTCTCATGTTGTCATTATGGGGGATTGTTTGTAGAATTTTGAGGAAAATAATGAATTTAATCCATTTTGGAATAAGACTGTAATAGAACAAAATGTGGAAAAAGTGAAGCTCTGTGAATACTTTCCGGATGCACCTTCCTATGGGGCCAATCACAGGCAGTGGAGATTCTTGCCCCATTACATCCCACTATGTGCCCGAAGGACCATTGAACATTATACCCGCAGTAAGTAAGGGCTCCTTTGGACCATTTTCTACCAATTCTTTTCTGTTTCTAATCCCCAGAGATTTCTCATCCAGCATCGTGACGAGACAATCAGCAGCATACAGGCAAACGTTGGTCTATGTCTGGCGCTGCACATACACACGCTCAGCCTCCCTCAGATACAAATATATCCAGAAATAGACTCTGTGTCTGTTCACAGCGGTGTGGCCCCCTCTGTCTGAGCTGCGGGGGGGCTTTGTGACGCGTGTAAAGTAAACCAAGGCCGCGGGCAGAAAGATTTGTAGCCTCATCTGTGATTTGTTCAGCCAAAGGCATAAAAAGACACGTCTTGTTCTACTCTATTATGTAGAGGGGCCAGACTGCACTGAAAAGCAACCCGAGAAGAGATCTGGATGTACATCTTTTATATTGTGTACATTCTTTCATCACATCCACTCTACAAAGTAACATTGTTTATGAACATTGACCAGACAGGAGATGGAAAGATACTAAGTAACATTGTTTATAAACATTTTTCAGACAGGAGATAGAGGGATACAAAGTAACATTGTTTATAAACATTGTTTAGACAGGAGATGGAAAGATACAAAGTAACATTGTTTATAAACATTAATCAGACAGGAGATAAAGAGATACAAAGTAACATTGTTTATAAACATTGATCAGACAGGAGATAAAGAGATACAAAGTAACATTGTTCATAAACATTGTTCATATGGGAGATAGAGAGATTCAAAGTAACATTGTTTATAAACATTGATCAGACAGGAGATAAAGAGATACAAAGTAACATTGTTTATAAACATTGATCAGACAGGAGATAAAGAGATACAAAGTAACATTGTTTATAAACATTGACCAGACAGGAGATGGAAAGATAAGTAACATTGTTTATAAACATTGATCAGACATTAGATAGCGAGATATGAAGTAATATTGTTTATAAGAATTGTTTAGACGAGAGATACAGAGATACAAAGTAACATTGTTTATAAACACTGATCAAACATTAGATAGCGAGATATAAAGTAATATTGTTTATAAGAATTGTTTAGATGAGAGATGCAGAGATACAAAGTAACATTGTTTATAAACATTAATCAGACAGGAGATAGAGAAATACAAAGTAACATTGTTTATAAACATTGATCAGACAGGAGATAGAGAGATACAAAGTAACATTGTTTATGAACATTGACCAGACAGGAGATGGAAAGATACTAAGTAACATTGTTTATAAACATTTTTCGGACAGGAGATAGAGGGATACAAAGTAACATTGTTTATAAACATTGTTTAGACAGGAGATGGAAAGATACAAAGTAACATTGTTTATAAACATTGATCAGACAGGAGATAAAGAGATACAAAGTAACATTGTTCATAAACATTGTTCATATGGGAGATAGAGAGATTCAAAGTAACATTGTTTATAAACATTAATCAGACAGGAGATAGAGAAATACAAAGTAACATTGTTTATAAACATTGATCAGACAGGAGATAAAGAGATACAAAGTAACATTGTTTTTAAACATTGACCAGACAGGAGATAAAGAGATACAAAGTAACATTGTTTATAAACATTGACCAGACAGGAGATGGAAAGATAAGTAACATTGTAATATTGTTTATAAGAATTGTTTAGATGAGAGATACAGAGATACAAAGTAACATTGTTTATAAACACTGATCAAACATTAGATAGCGAGATATAAAGTAATATTGTTTATAAGAATTGTTTAGATGAGAAATGCAGAGATACAAAGTAACATTGTTTATAAACATTAATCAGACAGGAGATAGAGAAATACAAAGTAACATTGTTTATAAACATTGATCAGATAGGAGATAGAGAGATACACAGTAAACAATGTAAAGTAATATGCAAAGTAAATGCAATGTAATATTGTTTATAAGAATTGTTTAGATGAGAGATACAGAGACATAAAGTAACATTGCTTATAAACATTGTTCATATGGCAGATAGAGAGATACAAAGTAATATTGTTTATAAACATTGATCAGACAATAGATAGTGAGATATAAAGTAATATTGTTTATAAACATTGTTCAGATGAGATTGAGAGATAAAAAGTAATATTGTTTATAAACATTTATCAGACAAGAGATAGAGAGATACAAAAATGCAAAGTAACATTGTTTATACACATTGTCCACAAACAACGTCACTTTGTATCTCTCTATCTCCTGTCTGATCAATGTTTATAAACAATGTTACTTTGTATCTCTCGTCTGATCTATGTTTATAAACAATTTCTATAAATATTTACAAAATGACAAATAAAAGCTTTTCTTGAAAAAATTGTATTGCTACAGTAAAGAATGAAAGAACATAATGAATACAAATGAAAAACGAATTGTATATAATAATGCTTAGAAACATAAAAATAGGAAAAGGGTAATAGGTTAGTTGAGCAAAAACAAAGCTAATTACAGCCGATTAGTATAAAATATATAAAAAAGTTTTTTTTCTTCTTTTTATTCAATAAAATCTGTTCCTATTTATCTTGTTTGGAGTAGTCTCTGGTACATGTGAATAATGTCACTGAAATGAGTCGGCTTAATCAATATTCAACATTATAAATCAGATATCCGGTGCCTCTTATACATCTGTATCTAAGTTTTTATTTGCCGTCCGTGTCCCTGCCGGGTCGATTCACGCTCACTTCCTGTCCTGGTGACACAACAGCAGGTGAAGAGGAAATCTCCCAGCGGGGGACACAGCAGTGAAAACCTCACTGAGATTGTAACTTTTTTTTTTTAACCAACCAGCTACTCCAGAGACAAGTAAAGGGGTTGGACCCCCGCACCGGAAGACCCCCAACCGGGAGGAAAATCTGCTACAATTATCATTTTAGTGACTGTTTTTTCTATCAATGGTACAAATTGAGCGTTTGTCTCTCTATCATTACGCCGCCCACATACGACTCTCCAGAGCAGAACTAATTCTCTGATTGGTTGCTGTTAGTTACGTCTCTTCTTTGGTCTTCGCTTCTACAAAGAGCCCCACATGAACATCGCAGCCTCTCCCCGGGGGGGGGGGGGGGGGGACATGTACCGCCAGATAGGAACGCGCTGATGTAGTCATTAAGGTGTTTACACTCCGCCTGATGAGTTTTGTATAATGAGTACCTAATTATGAAACCAATGAGATGTAAACGCCTGCCAGGGGGGCCCATCAGAGATCGTCCGATGGGACACAGAAATGAAAGAGACGATGGAGTCATCTTTCAAAAAAAGCTTTGAACATCTGCGGATGAACTAGATGGACTTGTGTCTTTTTTTAAACCTGATTAACTATGTAACTATGTATATCACGGAGCTCTGATCAATCCATCATCCGAAAAATGGAAAGAGTATGGGCACAACTGCAAACCTACCAAGACATGGCCGTCCACCTAAACTGACCGGGCCGGGCAAGGAGAGCATGCATCAGAGAAGAGCCAAGAGGTCCATGGTAACTCTGGAGGAGCTGCAGAGATCCACAGCTCAGGGGGGGAGAATCTGTCCACAGGACAACTATTAGCCCCTGTACACACGGTCGGAAAATGTCTGATCGGACCGCGTTGTCGGATAATCCGATCGGACCGTGTGTGGGCTCCATCGGACTGTTTCCGTCGGAGTATCCGTCCGACAAAGTTTCAGAGCTGGGCTATAAAATTTTCCGACAACATGATCCGATCGGACAAAGTCCGAACGTGCGTAGAGAATTCCGATCGGACAAAGCGCCACGCATGCTCAGATCAAATTCCTAGACCAATTCTATTGGCTACTAGCCTGAACGTAGTCCCGTCGTAACGAACGTCATCACGACGACAAACAACTTTGTCCGACCGTGTGTATGCACTAGTTTCGGACAAAATCCGACAGATTTTGTTGTCGGAAATGTCCGACCGTGCCACAAGGGCTTAGTGGTGCCCTCCAGAAATCTGCCCTTTATGGAAGAGTGACAAGAAGAAAGACATTGGAGGAAGAAAGTCATAAGAAGTCCTGTTTGTAGTTTGTGAGAAGCCATGTGGGGGAGGGGGCAGCAAACATGTGGAAGAAGGTGAAAACATAAAGGGGAAAAGGGGGGGAAAAAATTAAGGAAAATTGGGACTTTATATGAAGCACACCACTTATTCAACAACATATACTACGTCTGCCGTATGTCTCATCCGACCTGAGTGGTGTGCTTCATATAAAGTCCCAATTTTCCTTAATTCCCCCCCCCCCCCCCTTTTCCCCTTTATGTTTTCATATAAATAGGGATGGAGACCTGTGTACCGGATGGTCATGGTCTCATACAAAGTCCCAACCTCCTCTCCTTCCATGCATGTGGAAGAAGGTGATCTGCTCAGATGAGAACAAAATTTAACTTTTTGACCTAAAAGAAGAACGCTATGTGTGGCGGAAACTAACACTGCCCATCCCCCTGAACACACACATGGTGGTGGCAGCATCATGTGGTGGGGATGCTTTTCTTCATCATGGACCAGGCATGTACTGGCCATTGGGACTAGCGGGAGTTTCCCCGGTGGGCCGATGGCTCAGTGGGCCACTCTGATGTAAGGGGGCTGGTGATGGGCCACTCTGATATAAGGGGGCGCTGATGGGACACTCTGATGTAAGGGGGTGCTGATGGGACACTCTGATGTAAGGGGATGCTGATGGGACACTCTGATGTAAGGGGGTGCTGATGGGACACTCTGATGTAAGGGGGTGCTGATGGGACACTCTGATGTAAGGGGGTGCTGATGGGACACTCTGATGTAAGGGGGTGCTGATGGGACACTCTGATGTAAGGGGGTGCTGATGGGACACTCTGATGTAAGGGGGTGCTGATGGGACACTCTGATGTAAGGGGGTGCTGATTGGACACTCTGATGTAAGGGGGTGCTGATTGGACACTCTGATGTAAGGGGGTGCTGATGGGACACTCTGATGTAAGGGGGTGCTGATGGGAAACTCTGATGTAAGGGAGTGCTGATGGGACACTCTGATATAAGGGGGTGCTGATGGGACACTCTGATGTAAGGGGGTGCTGATGGGACACTCTGATGTAAGGGGGTGCTGATGGGACACTCTGATGTAAGGGGGCTGGTGATGGGACACTCTGATGTAAGGGGACTGGTGATGGGACACTCTGATGTAAGGGGGCTGCTGATGGGACACTCTGATGTAAGGGGGCTGGTGATGGGACACTCTGATGTAAGGGGTTGCTGATGGGACACTCTGATGTAAGGGGGTGCTGATGGGACACTCTGATGTAAGGGGGTGCTGATGGGACACTCTGATGTAAGGGGGTGCTGATGGGACACTCTGATGTAAGGGGGTGCTGATGGGACACTCTGATGTAAGGGGGTGCTGATGGGACACTCTGATGTAAGGGGGCTGGTGATGGGACACTCTGATGTAAAGGGGGTGGTGATGGGACACTCTGATGTAAGGGGGTGCTGATGGGAAACTCTGATGTAAGGGAGTGCTGATGGGACACTCTGATGTAAGGGGGTGCTGATGGGACACTCTGATGTAAGGGGGCTGCTGATGGGACACTTATGTAAGGGGGTGCTGATGGGACAGTCTGATGTAAGGGGGCTGCTCATGGGACACTCTGATGTAAGGGGGTGGTGATGGGACACTCTGACGTAAGGGAGTGCTGATGGGACACTCTGATGTAAGGGGGTGCTGATGGGACACATATGTAAGGGGGTGCTGATGGGACACTCTGATGTAAGGGGGTGCTGATGGGACACTCTGATGTAAGGGGGCTGGTGATGGGACATTCTGATGTAAGGGGGCTACTCATGGGACACTCTGACGTAAGGGGGTGCTGATGGGACACTCTGATGTAAGGGGGTGCTGATGGGACAGTCTGATGTAAGGGGGTGCTGGTGGGACACTCTGACGTAAGGGAGTGCTGATGGGACACTCTGACGTAAGGGAGTGCTGATGGGACACTCTGTTGTAAGGGAGTGCTGATGGGACACTCAAAATGTAAGTGGGCCGGTCTGGATGAAGTCCAGGGCCAAATTTATGTCCCAGTCCAGCCCTGGCAGGGACAGGGAAGCTGGTCAGAGTTGATGGGAAGATGGATGGAGCCAAATACAGGACAATCTTAGAAGAAAACCTGCAAAAGACTTGAGACCGGGGCGGAGGTTCACCTTCCAGCAGGACAACGACCCGAAACATCCAGCCAGAGCTACAATGGAATGGTTTACATCAAAGCATATTCATGTGTTAGAATGGCCCAGTCACAGTCCAGACCTAAATCCAATTGAGACTCTGTGGCAAAATTTGAAAATTGCTGATCACAGACGCTCTCCATCCAATCTGACAGAGCTTGAGATATTTTACAAAGAAGAAGAATGGGCAGAAATGTCCCTCTCTAGATGTGCAAAGCTGGTAGAGACATCCCCAAAAAGACTTGCAGCTGTAATTGCAGTGAAAGGGGGTTCTACAAAGTATTGACTCCGGGGGGCGCCATACAAATGCCCCTCCCCCCCACACTTTTCACATATTTATTTGTAAATTTTCCTTCCACTTCACAATCATGTGCCACTTTGTGTTGGTCTATCACATAAAACCCCCAATAAAATACATTTAAGTTTTTTGTTTGTAACATGACAAAATGTATAGAATTTAAAGGGGTATGAATACTTTTTCAAGGCACTGTAGCGCCATTGGTGGCCCCGGATTCTTCGGTCCCAATGACAAAAGGCTCAATGTGAGCCATCACAGGTCGCGAGGTCTCTATGCGATGCCCATCCCCCCAGCTCTTTTGAACATTTGTTTGCCTTGAAGCCCATAAGCTGATTATACGTCAGTCTAATGACGGGTTTTCTTTGGGAGGAAGTTGGTTTCATCCATGATGAATGCTGATTTATTTTGCACAGTACGGAATTCTTGCCTTAGGGCCCGTTCAAACTACCGGTGCTTTCTGAAAAGCGACCCATGCTCAGCTTACTCGTCAGACAGCATTTGACACAGTAGCGTTTTATCGCCTCCTCACTGCCTGCTTTAACCCCTTGATCCCCACACTAGTGTGCCCCAAACACATAACGACAGGAGGTCCAGTTCTTGCTGGAACCGCAAAGCATAGCGTCATGCAGGGGTACTTGTACACCCCCTGCTGCTGCCTTTGCCGCTAAAGGAGGTAGCCAGCGGTGGAACTAACAGGGTCTTGCGACTGGGCCCTGGCGTTCTGCCAATGTGGGATGGGGGGGCCCAAGATGGCAGGAAAGTCGCTGCGGGAGTAAAGGGCCCGGTATCAGTGGGGGCTCCCCTGGTGATCGCTGAGTAGGATTGCTGAATACAGGGGTCTGCAGCACATTCAGCCTTTGCAGAGAACCTCAGCAGAGTGCCCCCTACTGTCCGTGATCTGCCCCTAGTGTAGGGTCGCCACCTTTTCTTCAAGCCAAACCTGAACACTTTAGCGGCTCACAGATAATTTATTTTTAAGGGGGGATGCTGTGGACTCTGGTGTAAAGGGGAACTCTGATGTAAGGGGGTTTCTGCTCACCAAATCTCCCACTTACATCAGAGTTCTCAGCATTTCCCCTTAAATCAGGTTTCCCAAATACCCCCTTAAATCAGAGTCCACAGGGCATCCCTTACATCTGAGTCCCTCTTAACTTGGTGTACTCACTCACTCGGAGGCAAGAGAGAGAAGGGAGGATGGGGGAGACTTCAGTCACAGACATTGGATGGTGAGCTCTCTCACCCAAGGATGGAGGCTCAGGTATCGGCACCTTTCATCCACTATGTATCTGCCGATTGCTGAACTTCAGACTTCCCCCACTTCCCTTTCCAGAGGGTGAGAACACCTAGGATTGGAGTATGCGTAGGCAGACAGAGGGATAGGGGTAGGAGGAGGAGGAGCAGATCAAGCTCTCTCTCCTCCCCTGTCCATGTATGTGAATGGGTCCTGTGCACACCCCTATGCACTCGGTGGTTGTGGTACTTGGTTACTTGGGGAGCCAGAGCCCATTATAAATATTGTGTCTGGGTTTCAGACCTCCACAATATAAAACCCAAACTGTTCGGGTGAATCCCGGACAGGTGGCAACTCTACCCTAGTGCAGACACAGAACCTCCAGACATCAGTCAGCCCCTCACCCTGCTTCTCCTCCCCCCAGACACAGGCTTGGAATTCTCCCTGATGAGCAGACTCTGCTCCCTGTACCTGGGCCCACAGGGGGGGGGGGCCTCACTAATACCAGATGCAGCGCCTGCATTTGGGGGTGGAGGGGGTCCCCGGTGTGTGTGTGGTGCTCCTGAGATCTGGGGGGGGGGCCAGGATCAGCTCTCTGCGCATCCTAAACGCCTCTCTTTCCTCTGCCAACTGCTCTCTGGAGTTTCTGTCCAGCCTGCTGCCCCCATGTCCCCCCACATCTGGGTGCCCCTTCCAAGGCTGCCCATATTATTGCCTCTTCATCTGTTCCACCCATTTCTATCCTTCTCATCTCATCCCTCTGCCAACCATGCGCCAGCCATGCCCATATCCGCCTCTGAATGGCAGACCACCCCTCTCCCCATTCCTGCACCTCACCCCATCCTTTGTCATCACTTAGAAACTCAGAGGCTGCATTGTGCCATGTTTGGGGTCACAGAGAACAAAGCACCTCACTGGCCATCAGGCTGAGATGCTGGAGGGTCCGTATTCCTCCGGGGGGGGGGGGGGGGGGGGTTCATTCCTGCAATGGTTTCACTGTAAACATGCTGACATTTGAGGATTTGCATTGTGGAATTACATGCTGGCCGGCATTATTGGCATCGGTGTTCCTGAGTTTTTGTGCTGAAGATGTAAAGTTGTGCCGCGACTATGTGACCGACGATGCCTTTGCAGCAGCCTTTTGTCTTGGAATGTAGCAAGGAGTGAAACATGTTTGTGTTGTGATATGGGATGCAGATCTCAGGATTGGCTTTGATTTCCTTTGTCATTGTGAGAGTGTTGAGTTCTAAAATCCGCCTGCGGGAAGTGATCGATAGAAGTGGGCTCTGTGTGTGAGATCGGTGGAGGTGGGTGCCAGGACTACCAGGGTCGCACTTGCGACTGGGTCCTGGCGTTCCGAAAGAAAAGAGTTCTGCTGCGGGACCATAATAAAAGGGACCCCAAGACAGGAGTAAAAGGGCCAGGGGATCAGTAGGAAGGGCCCCACCCTTGGAGGGAAGGGCTCAGTGGGCCGGGGGGGCTTCATGGTTTCTTGCACCTGGGCCCTCAGTGAGCCAGGGGGGGCCTTCATGGTTTCTTGCACCTAGGCCCTGTAAGTTCTAGTCATGCCTCTGGAGGCAGTGTTTTAGGGGGGGTGGGGGGGCGATAAAAGCACAACTCAACCATGGGGTTTTGCCACCCCCCAGCCTAACATGTGCACAAGCCCTTACATATATTTCCTGAAGATAATCCCAATGAATCTCTATTCCATCAAACAGTTTGAGATTATTATATAATTTATACACTCACTGGCCACTTTATTAGGTACACTTGTTCACATGGCAGGAACTCAATGCGGCATCTAGACGTGGTGAAGATGACTTGCTGAGGTTCAAACCGAGTATCAGAATGGGGAAGAAAGGGCATTGAAGTTACTTTGAACGTGGCATGATTGTTGGTGCCAGACGGGCTGGTCTGAGTATTTCTGAGATTTTCACGCACAACCATCTCTTTTACAGAGAATGGTGGGAAAAAGGGGAAATATCCAGTGAGCGGCAGTTGTGTGGAGGAAAATGCCTTGTTGATGTCAGAGGTGAGAGGAGAATGGGCAGACTGGGTCCAGATGGTAAAAAAAAGGCAACAGTAACTCAAATAACCACTTTTTACATCCAAGGTATGCAGAATACCATCTCTGAACGCACAACACATTCAACCTTGAGGCAGATGGGCTACAGCAGCAGAAGACCACACCAGGTGCCACTCCTATCAGCTAAGAACAGGAAACTGAGGCTATAATTGGCACAGGATCACCAACATTGGACAATAGAAGATTGGAAAAACGTTGTCGGGTCTGATGAGTCTGGATTTCAGCTGCGACATTCAGATGGTGAGGTCAGAATTTGGCGCATGGATCCATCCTGCCTTGTATCACCAGTTCAGGATGGTGGTGGGGGGTGTAATGGTGTGGGGGATGAAATATCACCGGTTCAGGCTGGTGGTGGGGGGTGTAATGGTGTGGGGGATGGGATATCACCAGTTCAGGCTGGTGGTGGGGGTGTAATGGTGTGGGGGATGGGATATCACCAGTTCAGGCTGGTGGTGGGGGGTGTAATGGTGTGGGGGATGGGATATCACCAGTTCAGGCTGGTGGTGGGGGGTGTAATGGTGTGGGGGATGGGATATCACCGGTTCAGGCTGGTGGTGGGGGTGTAATGGTGTGGGGGATGGGATATCACCAGTTCAGGCTGGTGGTGGGGGTGTAATGGTGTGGGGGATATTTTCTTGGCACACTTTGGGCCCCTTATTGCCAATTGGGCATGGTTTATTAAACCGGCCTACCTCAGTATTGTTGCTGACCATGTCCATTCCTTTATGGCTAAAGTGTCCCCATCTTCTGATGGCTCCTTCCAGCAGGATAATGCACCATGTCATGAAGCTCCAATCATCTCACCACTGGACAATGAGGTCCCTGTCCTCCAATGGCCTCCACACTCACCACATCTCATCCAATAGAGCACCTTTGGGATGTGGTGGAACGGATGGATATGCAGCCGAAAAGTCTGCTGCAACTGTGTGATGTTATCAGGTCACTATGGAGCAAAATCTCTGAGGAACGTTTCCAACACCTTGTTGTATCTATGCCACCAAGAATGAAGTCAAAAGGGGTCCAACCCTCTACTAGCAAGGTGTACCTAATAAAGAAGGTCAAACCCGGAACTGGCAAGGTGTACCAATAAAGTGGCCGGTGAGTGGATATCGTGACCCATAAATCCAGGAAGGACGCCTCCCCCCCTTGCTGGTTCTGGAAGGAGTAGATGATGTGCGGCGTATCTCATTGGTCGGTCTCATGATGGCTTACGTTCCTCGCGGGCTCCTTATCATCCTGCGCAGAGACGCCGTCCATGGAACACATCATTAATTCTGTGTATAAATGAGACGAGACGAGATTGCCGCCATCCCTTTCCTTGTCATCACCTCCCATCCCTTAATTAATAAACTAAACGCTTCATCTATCAGTGAGACGTTACAGGAGTGTTTCACATCCTGAGCAAAGACTATTTTTAATATTAGTCTTATAACCTATGCAAGCTTCACCAAGCGCAATAAATGGCTGAAGTAAAAAAAAAGATATATCACTTTCGACGGAAGCTGAACCCCAGACTGGGAATACACAACCAGAATCCAACAGTTTACCCGCCAATAATGTATAAGCCCTTGTACACACGGTCGGACATTCCGACAACCAAATCCGTCGGATTTTGTCCGAAACTGTTGCATACACACGGTCGGACAAAGTTGTTGGAAAATCCAATCGTTCCGAACGTGATGGCGTTATTTCGTTAAGCCGGGACTACGTTCAGGCTAGTAGCCAATAGCTTTGATGTAGGAATTTGATCTGAGTCATGCGTGGCACTTTGTCCGATCGGAATTCTCTACACATGATCGGAGTATGTCCGATCGGAGCATTTTGTCGGAAAATTTTACCAACAAGTTGGAAAACTTGGTCCGTCAGATACTCCGACGGAAACAGTGCGATGGAGACCACACACATTCGGAATATCCGTCAAAACGGTCCGATCGGCCACATTTTGTCGGAATATTCGAGCGTGTGTACAAGGGCCAACTCTGATCAGCTATTCATGTGACTCCCTGACGTGTGAACTCACTTTTCTGCACTGCAGTTACCCAGCCAGCACAGCTTGGTCAACAACCTGCCCCTGAGTTCCGTAAAATATTATAACATTAATACGTTCCAGCAGGGATGGTGGGAACCCCTCATAATGGGCACAGCGGGTGTACAGACCCAGGAACTCATCACAGGGATGGTGGGAACACCTCATAATGGCCACATCGGAAGCAGTGCGGCCGCTTTATGGGGGTGCTAGACTAATTTGCCTTTCAACCCAGTGAACCCCATAAGACTGGCGCTACACTAAGACCCCTTTCACACTGGGGCGTTTTTCAGGCGCTTTAGCGTTAAAAAAAGCGCCTGTAAAGCGCTTGAAAGAAGCCTCATCTGCAGTCCCAATGTGAAAGCCCGAGTGCTTTAAGAGCCCTTTCACAATGTCAGCGCCTGAAAAAACACTCGTAAAGCGCCGCTTAAACTAGCAGCGCTTTACCAGCGCTTTTTGAGCGTTATTGGGGCGCTTTTAAACCTTCTAGTGGCCATATAAAGGGTTAAAAGCACCCACAAAACGCTGCTGCCAATAGCGCTTTTCAGTTGCTTTTCAGGCGTTTTACAGGAGCTTCCCATTGATTTCAATGGGAAGGGGGCGCTTTAGGAGCGTTTTATTCACCGCTCCAAAAGCGCTGCAAAGAAGCTGCTTGCAGGACTTTTTCTGATGCCCTGCCAGCGCAGCGCCTCGGTGTGAAAGCACTCGGGCTTTTACATTGGGATTGCAGTCGCGGATTCTTTCAGGCGCTTTTTTTAAAGCTAAAGCGCCTGAAAAACGATCCAGTGTGATAGGGATCTCGGTGAGAAAGCACTCTGGCTTTTACATTGGGATTGCAGTTGCAGCTTCTTTCAAACGCTTTACAGGCGCTTTTTTTAACGCTAAAGCACCTGAAAAACGCCCGAAAAACGCCCCAGTGTGAAAGGGGTCTAACAGTGTAGTGCAAGCCAGCAGGGACGCTTTCCGTGATGCCCCCCTGCAAAGTGCTGCCCCAGTCCTGGGCCTTGTCGGCCTAGGCCAGGATACAGCATTGCCCCTGGATAGGCTTCAGCCTGTGGAAGACACTGGGCCTGGCCCAAGGAGAGATGATTCCCTGCCTGCCTTTAGACGGAGGATTGTTGAAACGCTGAAGTGGATTGAGAAAGAAGAGGAGAAATTGGTAGCTTTGAAAGCTGAATTTAAGAAGAAAAAGCTGATTTGTGCCAAAGTGCTCAGCAAGAAGAGACCGGCTCTGAGGCCTGAGTTGAAGGACTTGGACCAAGCTGTGCAGAAGCAAAAAGAACTGGTGAGTTCTCTGAAGGAGAATAGTGGCACGTTTAAAGAGAAATATAGGAAAGATTTAGCCAAATGAGAGGAGGAGCCGCTTCCTGCATGGAAAGTGACCCAATCAGTGAGGAGATGCCGGTACCGACAGAGTCAGCAGAGAGTGAGAAAGTGGGCCCGGAGGATGAGCCCAGCTGTTCAACACCTAAGGCGTCTGCTGAGCTCTCAATGGTGGAGGCCTCTGTCCCCCTCCCTCTGCAGCAGCAATATGGAACATCTGAGCAGTGCAGAGAAGGGCAACCAAACTGATAAGAGGCATGGAGGAACTCAGCTATGAGGAGAGATTAGAGGAACTAAATTTATTCACTCTTGAGAAGAGGAGATTAAGGGGGGATATGATCAACATGTTCAAATACATTAGGGGTCCATATAGTGAACTTGGTGTTGAGTTGTTCTCTGTACGGTCAACCCAGAGGACACGGGGGCACTCTTTATGTCTAGAGGAAAAGAGATTTCATCTTCAAGTACGGAAAGGTTTCTTCACAGTTAGAGCTGTGAAAATGTGGAATAGACTCCCACCAGAGGTGGTTCTGGCCAGTTCAGTAGATTGCTTTAAGAAAGGCCTGGATACTTTCCTGATGGTACATAATATAACTAGGTACTAACATAGGTAAAGTTGATCCAGGGAAAATCCGATCGCCTATTGGGGGATCAGGAAGGAATTTTTTTCCCCTGCTGTAGCAAATTGGAGCATGCTCTGCTGGTTTTTTTTTTCGCCTTCCTCTGGATCAATTGTGGGCATAAAATTGGGTATCTGGATTGTACGATTATTTTTTATTTTATTTATTTGTTTTTAGGGTTGAACTGGATGGACTTGTGTCTTTTTTCAACCTGACTAACTATGTAACTATGTAACTATGTAACTATGTAACTATGTAGCAGGAGGTTGAGGGAGGTACCGGCATGCTGGAGTTCATCACTGAGCTGGAATCCCCTTTGGGTGCAGCTTCCCCGGATGATGATGAGGAGATGGGTACCATTCCTCGCCCTGTAGAAGAGAGACCTATGGAGAGAGCAAGATCCACCATGAAGTCTGCAACAACTGGGGGGAAGTCCGATCCCACCGCCAGCCATGACATTGTAAAGGTAACAGCACAGCGAGCAGGTGCAGTGTGTGTGAAAGATGGTGGTGTGAACTTTAATGACAATGGGCTTGCTGAGGGTTGTAGTGCTACGAGCAGTCAGCCCAGACCCATAGACAATGTACAGCATGCAATATAATCTGATTTACCTGCTGAAAACAAAGGTTCAGAATTAAAAGAAATTGGTGAGAATGTTGGGAATAACTGTCAGTTTCAGTCTGCAGAGAGAAGCTCCGTGGGCAATGCAGTGACTTTGCCTGGACCGGACACAGCGGCTGTTCCCGAGAAGGCAGAGGAGATGCTAGGAGCAGTAGTGCTACAACTCTCCAGGAGTTTGCAGTGGACAGGACTGCGCTGGGACCCAGCAAAGAAGCTGAGTGTTCAGAGCAGAGGGAGAGGGCGGGTCTCACATCTGTTGATCCAAAGACTGCTATCCCAGCTGAATCAGACTCTCTGCCAGCAGGTTTGATTGTGTCTAAGGACAAGACTGCAATTGGTGTGTCTGTAAGAAAAACGTATATTCTGGCATTGCTGCTACAGGATCTGGGAAGGGGGAGCAAGCAGGGAAGGAATATGGAAATGTTTTATCTTCCTGAATGTTTAAAAGGAGGAATGTTGTGCAGCTTAAATGGGAGGGGGGAGGACTTCCTCCGCATAGGAGGGCAGTGGTGGATAAAATTCTGTGAATCCTTAGTCTGGCTCTCCCGTAGGGATTATGTTGTGCGCAATTTGGTTTGCACCATTTATTATATTCTTATTTTTGTATATTTGTATTCAATCATTTTGTAAATATGTTTTATTTATTTATTATGGTTTTATTGTATAGAAGTTGTTGTTTGTAAGATTTTTCAATAAACAAAATGAATCCCTCATGATGAGCATAGCAGGTGTACAGACCTGGAAACTCAGTACAGGGATGGTGGG
Organism: Lithobates pipiens; assembly: GCF_037356315.1. Classification (NCBI taxonomy): domain Eukaryota; kingdom Metazoa; phylum Chordata; class Amphibia; order Anura; family Ranidae; genus Lithobates; species Lithobates pipiens. The sequence goes on along the minus strand of NW_027507785.1, from coordinate 330,587,048 downwards.
AACCCCTCATAATGGGCACAGCGGGTGTACAGACTCGGGAACTCAGCACAGGGATGGTGGGAACCCCTCATAATGGGCACAGCGGGTTTACAGACCCGGGAACTCAGCACAGGGATGGTGGGAACCCCTCATAATGGGCACAGCAGGTCTATAGACCCGGGTTCTCAGCACAGGGATGGTGGGAACCCCTCATAATGGGCACAGCAGGTCTATAGACCCGGGTTCTCAGCACAGGGAACGTGGGAACCCCTCAAAATTAGCACAGTAGGTGTACAGACCCAGGAACTCAGCACAGGGATGGTGGGAACTCCTCATAATGGGCACAGCGGGTGCACAGACCCGGGAACTCAGCACAGGGATGGTGGAGACTCCTCATAATGGGCACAGCAGGTCTACAGACCTGGGAACTTAGCACAGGGATGGTGGGAACCCCTCATAATGGGCACAGCCGGTTTACAGACCTGAGAACTCAGCACAGGGATGGTGGGAACCCCTCATAATGGGCACAGCGGGTTTACAGACCCGGGAACTCAGCACAGGGATGGTGGGAACCCCTCATAATGGGCACAGCAGGTCTACAGACCCAGGAACTCAGCGCAGGGATGGTGGGAACCCCTCAAAATGAGCACAGCAGGTGTACAGACCCGGGTTCTCAGCACAGGGATGGTGGGAACCCCTCATAATGGACACAGCAGGTGTACAGACCCGGGTTCTCAGCACAGGGATTTAACATGCCTTAGCTGGCTGGCTTTGGAAAACTGTGATGTCATAGCTGATTAAATCCCTTTGATTTCAGTGTTCTGCACATGTACTGGTTGGTTCAATCTATGAGTAGCAGACAGTGTAGCCCTGGGCTCAGTGTTGGTACTCCCGTGTATTGGAGTAGCTGCATCTTATTGTAGTCTATGTCTTCTGAATATATTTACATGTGTTTGCAATCAAGACTGCTGTTATTTAAACGTTATTAGGAGGTTTCTGGCAGGGCTCACACCTCACGTTGTGACAATCTGAGCAGTTTTATGCATATTTATTTCAAACTATGAATACGATCTTCATACAATGACTGCGTTATAGAGCTGGAGCCACTTAGGTATGAACATGGAGTCCTCCATGAACTTTTACAGATACAAACACATGATATGTAAAGTGCTACTTAAATTGTCAGCACTGTATAAATACATATAATGATGATAATAAGGAGCCTGTGAGCATGAAGACTCCCTGTATAGAACGAAGAAATGGCTACCATAGAAACTGAGATTATATTGACAATGCAAGACCGAACTATAAATTATATAAAAACGGTTCTTTATTTATACCGAATCCAATAAAAAACATATTCTTAAAAGAGACCGGCTGTCTGTGCATTGTACAACACAGATATGTCCTCCACCGTACAAGTAGGAAACCAATGATTTTCCACTGGTGAGGAAAACCCGACGCATTTCAGAAAATAATTTTCCTTCGTCAGAGGTGCGTAAAAAGAGAGGTATGATCCAAAGTAGAATAACTCAATTATTAATGCTAAACACAGCCGTGATATGGTTAAAAAGAAGCGCTAATTTTATCCATCCATCACACTGGAGCCGCCAGATTGTCAGGGCTGGCTTAGCCCTTCCCTCTCTGGGCTGGCTGCTCAGCTGTCGGCTAATTGCCAGCTCACATCTCTCTCCACAGTTACCAGCTGTTCCCGATGATGCTCGTCTGACCTGCCTACTTAAAGCTGTCCAGCTCACTTCACCTCTGCCTTCGCCTTGGTCACATCACAAGACACCATCTCCTGCGGTTCTGTTTAACCACTTAACAACCGGCCCATAGCCGAATGACAGCTACAGGGCGGTTGTTTAACTCTGGGAGGCCGTCATATGACGTCCTCCCAAAATTCCGCTCTCGCTTGCCCCCTGGGGCGCGCACGCGAGGGCATCCATGACCGCCGGGTCCTGCATCACGGATCATGGTAAACGGCCGCTCATCACGCCCGTTTACCACGTGATCGCTCCGTCAAATGACGGAGTGAACACTTGTAAACAAACCGGCGTCATGTTATGCCACCGGTTCCTCCCTCCCCCTCTCTGTACCGATCGGTACAGCGGAGGGGGAAGAGATTGGTGTCAGCAGCGCCGTGGGCTGCATCTTTAGTGCCCACATCGCTGCTCACCGAAATTTAACCCCTCAATTCCCTGCCATTACTCTGCAATACCCTGCCATTACTCTGCAGTACCAGCAAATACTCTGCAATACCCCCCAATACTCTGCAGTACCAGCAAATACTCTGCAATACCCCCCAATACTCTGCAATACCCGTAAATACTCTGCAATACACCCCAATAATCTGCAATACCCGTAAATACTCTGCAATACCCCCCAATACTCTGCAACACCCACAAATACTCTGCAACACCAGCCAATACTCTGCAACACCAGCAAATACTCTGCAACACCAGCCAATACTCTGCAACACCAGCAAATACTCTGCAACACCCGCAAATACTCTGCAACACCAGCTAATACTCTGCAACACCCGCAAATACTCTGCAACACCAGTCAATACTCTGCAACACCCGCAAATACTCTGCAACACCAGCAAATACTCTGCAACACCAGCCAATACTCTGCAACACCAGCAAATACTCTGCAACACCCGCAAATACTCTGCAACACCAGCTAATACTCTGCAACACCCGCAAATACTCTGCAACACCAGTCAATACTCTGCAACACCCGCAAATACTCTGCAACACCAGCTAATACTCTGCAACACCTGCAAATACTCTGCAACACCAGCCAATACTCTGCAACACCAGCCAATACTCTGCAACACCCGCCAATACTCTGCAGTACCCGCCAATACTCTGCAGTACAATTCCAGCCAATACTCTGCAATACCCTGCCATAAATTGCCATACCCGGAGATACACAGCCATACTCGGAAATACCCAGCCGTACTCGGAGATACCCTGCAATACCCAGCCATAGTCGGTGTTACCCTGCAATACCCAGCCATAGACACCCCCCCCCCTCCCGCCGCCCTCCGGTGCTTCTACTGACTCGCCAATACGATCATAGCCAGAATCTTTTTTTATTTTTTTTATTTCAGGCTTCCCAGCCTAGAGGTGAGATGTGGGGTCTTATTGACCCCATATCTCACTGTAAAGAGGACCTGTCATGCCATATTCCTATTACAAGGGATGTTTACATTTCTTGTAATAGGAATAAAAGTGATCAAAAAATGTCAAACTAAAATAAATAAAGTAAAATGAACAATAAAAAAAAAATTTTTTTTAAAGCGCCCCTGTCCCCATGTGCTCACATGCAGAAGCGAACGCATACATAAGTCCCGTCCACATATGAAAACGGTGTTCAAACCACACATGTGAGGTATCACTGTGAACGTTAGAGCGAGAGCAATAATTCTAGCCCTAGATCTCCTCTGTAACCCAAAACATATAACCAGTAAAAAAAATTTAAAGCGTCGCCTATGGGGATTTTTAAGTAGCGACGTTTGGCGCCATTCCACGAGCGTGTGCAATTTTGAAGAGTGACATGTTAGGTATCTATTTACTCAGCGCAACTTCATCTTTCACATTATGCAAAAATTAACTTTACTGTGTTTTTTTTTTTTTTTTAAGCACGAAACTGTTTTTTTTTCCAAAAAAAAGCATTCGAAAAATTACTGCGCAAATACCATGCGAGATAAAAAGTTGCAACGACCGCCATTGTATTCTCCAGGGTGTTTGCTAAAAAAACATATATAATGTTTTGGGATTCGATGTAATTTTCTAGCAAATAAATGATGATTTTTACATGTAGGAGAGAAATGTCAGAATTGTCCTGGGTGCTCCAGAATGCCTGATGGCGTTCCCTGCATGTTGGGCCTCTGTATGTGGCCACACTGTGTAAAAGTCTCACACATGTGGTATCGCCATACTCGGGAGTAATAGCAGAATGTATTTTGGGGTGTAATTTGTGGTATGCATATGCTGTGTGTGAGAAATAAACTGATAATATGACAATTTTGTGAAAAAAAAAAAAAAAGTAAAAAAAATCTTGATTTTGCAAAGAATTGTTTGAAAAAATGACAACTTCAAAAAACTCATCATGCCTCTTACTAAATACCTTGGAATGTCTTCTTTCCAAAAAGGGGTCATTTGGGGGGTATTTGTACTTTTCTGGCATGTTAGGGTCTCAAGAATTGAAATAGGCTGTCAGTACTTCAGGTGTGATCAATTTTCAGATATTGGCACCATAGCTTGTGGACTCTATAACTTTCACAAAGACCAAATAATATCCACCAATTTGTACTTATTTTTACCAAAGATATGTAGTGGTATAAATTTTGGCCAAAATTTATGAAGAAAAAATTACTAATCTGCTAAATTTTATAACAGAAACAAAGAAAAATTCATTTTTTTACAGAATTTTCAGTATTTTTTCTTTTTTAGCACAAAAAATAAAAAACCCAGCGGTGATTAAATACCACCAAAAGAAAGCTCCATTTGTGTGAAAAAAAGGACAAAAATGTTATATAGGTCCAGTGTTGCATGACTGAGTAATTGTCATTCAAAATGTGAGAGCACCGAAAGCTGAAAATTGGTCTGGTTATTAAGGGTGTTAAAGTGCCCAGTAGGCAAGTGGTTAAAGACTGGCTTGCTGACATCCCTTCTGGCTCCTTGTCCTTCTTGCTGTTGCTCTGCTTGGATCCCTGACGTCTGGCCTGGCTGATTACCCGATCTGGTTATTGTACTTCTGTCTCAGTCTGATTCATGGTTTCTGACACAGATCCACTCGTGAGGAATGGCCAGAAAGGACCCACTTAGGCCAACCACTCGTCCAACAAGGAGAAAAGAGGGCCCAAATATCCCAGAAGGACCTATTCAAAATTTCAGTGTTCACAAGACATGGCAGTCTCCCTTGTATAAGTCCCAGTTTGGACGGAGATGAGTTCAGAGGACACCTGAGCTCATCTCTATGCCTGGTATGTCACCATCCATAGTCATCAGTGAGCTCCAGCTGGGCAGCTTCTCCAGACCTCCTGGTAGGTGCAGAGATGTTGTCATCACTATATAAAAATGTGCTGCACTCATTCCTCACTATAACTTATACACTATATTACCAAAAGTATTGGGACGCCTGCCTTTACACTAGGGTTGTCCCGATACCACTTTTTTAAGACCAAGTACAAGTACCGATCCTTTTTTTTTTTTTCAAGTACTCAATGATAACTGATTACTGATCTTTTTTTTTTTTTTTTTAATGTCATCTGACAGTGACACTAATATGCAGCACTGATTGGCACTGATATATTTTTTCCAATGCTTTCTTTTTTGGGGTTGGAAAGGGGGAGTGGACAGTCAGTGTTTATTTTATTTTTTATTATTTTTACTTTAGAATATTTATTTATTACAATGTTTCATTTTTATTATTTTTTTATTAAACCCTGAAGAATAAAGGGGTCTCCCCTTTGAGACATGGAAAGGCATTGAGGACACAGATTCCCCAGTCCCTTTATCAGCAGCCTCAGCTGTACTGAAGATGAATGAACAGGAGACAGAGGCTCCTCTCCATTCATAAACTGAAGTATCGTAAACACAGTTCACGATGCTCAGTTATGAATGGACGGTCAGTGATCACTGACTCTGTACATTCGGAAAAGGAAGGAGTCGGTAAATTACATATTTACCGGCTCCTTCCTCCGCTCTCCATCCTGAAAGATCTGGGATGGGGGTGGGGGGGGCAGAGAAGGACGGGGGGACGATGACCGGAGGAGGACATAGAGGGGGAGCAGAGAAGGACGGGGGGACGATGACCGGAGGAGGACATAGAGGGGGAGCAGAGAAGGATGGGGGGACAATGACCGGAGGAGGACATAGAGGGGGAGCAGAGAAGGACGGGGGATCAGAGGAGGGCGGGGGACTGGAGGAGCCCACGGAGGAGCACAGAGGAGGACACAGAGGGGGAAGATGGAGGAGGATAAAAGGGACACTCAGGAACAATCAGTGTGGCGGCAGGGGGAAGTTATAATCACCAATCTACCTGTGTGCTTCTCCTCCTCTCCCCGCCGCAGCTGTCAGCTTTTTTAATGAAAGCCACACAGGGAGGACAGTGATTATAACTTTCCTGCCACCCCACCAATTGTTCCTGAGTGTCCGGGTATCGGACTAGGCATCGGGAGCATTTGCACGAGTACAAGTACTAGTGTCGGTATCGGGACAACCCTACTTTACACGCACATGAACGTTAATGGCATCCCAGTCTTAGTCCGGAGGGTTCAATATTGAGTTGGCTCCGCCCTTTGCAGCTATAACAGCTTCACCTCTTCTGGGAAGGCCGTCCACAAGGTTTAGGAGTGTGTCATGTTGGAACAGGAAGGGGCCATCCCCAAACTGTTCCCACAAAGTTGGGAGCATTAAATTGTCCAAAATGTCTTGGTGTGCTGACGTCTTAAGAGTTCCCTTCACTGGAACTAAGGGGCCAAACCCAACCCCTGAAAAGCAACCCCCACACCATAATCCCCCCTCCACCAAATGATTTGGATTGTGCCCCCATCATTGGTGTCATTGGAAAGAATTGTGTTCCATCATTGGTGTCATTGTGCCTCATTGTTGGTGTCATTGGGAGGAATGGTGCCCCATCATTAGTGTCATTGGGAAGAATAGTGCCCCATCATCAGTGTCATTGGGAGGAATTGTGCCCCATCATTGGTGTCGCCGGGAGGAATTGTGCCCAATTGTTGGAGTAATTGGGAGGAATTGTGCCCCATCATTGGTGTCGCCGGGAGGAATTGTGCCCAATTGTTGGAGTAATTGGGAGGAATTGTGCCCCATCATTGGTGTCGCCGGGAGGAATTGTGCCCAATTGTTGGAGTAATTGGGAGGAATTGTGCCCCATGGTTGGTGTTAGTGAGGGGAATTTATGTCCCATTGTTGGAGTAATTGGTAGGAATTGTTCCCAATTGTTGGAGTCATTGGAAGGAATTGTGCCCCATCATTATTGTTAGTGAGGGGAATTTATGTCCCATTGTTGGAGTAATTGGGAGGAATAGTGCCCCATCATTAGTGTCAGTGGGAGGAATTGTGCCCCATCATTGGTGTCTCTGGGAGGAATTGTGCCCAATTGTTGGAGTAATTGGGAGGAATTGTGCCCCATTGTTGGAGTAATGGGGAGGAATTGTGCCCCATTGTTGGTGTTAGTGAGGGGAATTTATGTCCCATTGTTGGAGTAATTGGGAGGAATTGTGCCCCATTGTTGGTGTTAGTGAGGGGAATTTATGTCCCATTTTTGGAGTAATTGGGAAGAAATTGTGCCCAATCGTTGGAGTCATTGAAAGGAATTGTGTCCCATCATTATTGTTAGTGAGGGGAATTTATGTCCCATTGTTGGAGTAATTGGGAGGAATAGTGCCCCATCATTAGTGTCATTGGGAGGAATTGTGCCCCATCATTGGTGCCCCCGGGAGGAATTGTGCCCAATTGTTGGAGTAATTGGGAGGAATTGTGCCCCATCGTTGGAGTCATTGGAAGGAATTGTGCCCCATCGTTGGTGTTAGTGAGGGGGATTTATGTTCCATTTTTGGAGTAATTGGGAGGAATTGTGCCCAATCGTTGGAGTAATTGGGAGGAAGTGTGCCCCATAGTTGGTGTTAGTGAGGGGAATTTATGTCCCATTGTTGGAGTAATTGGGAGGAATAGTGCCCCATCATTAGTGTTATTGGGTGGAATTGTGCCCCATCATTGGTGTCTCCGGGAGGAATTGTGCCCAATTGTTGGAGTAATTGGGAGGAATTGTGCCCCATCGTTGGAGTCATTGGAAGGAATTGTGCCCCATCGTTATTGTTAGTGAGGGGAATGTCCCATTGTTGGTGCCAGTGGATGAAATATTCCCCCTTAAGGGGGTGGATAAAAGCAAGCAAAGGGCTGAACCTGGCCCCCGGGCCACAGTTTGGAGACCACTGGTCTATATCAGCCTTCCTTTCTAAACTTTTTTTTTTTTTTTACCTCGGAGGAACCCTTGAAAAAAAATTTGAGATCTTAGGAAACCCTCTGAAATAAATTCCTGTTCTACAGCTCACAGTACATACTATAGATATAACAATTGGTCATAAAATGCTAATAAACTATAAAACAGAACGGAATACTACTGTAATATCTGAATGACAGAACCACAAAGAGCTCCAATTTTGCATCTGTGCGGAAGATACAACCTTCATCAATATTCAGAATGTGGTCACGTGATCCGATCGTTGTACACAAAAAAACCATTTATTATATTTATTACATTGTAAACCTGACGTATCGAAATAAAAATGTATGTATTCATATAGGAAAACAAAGGCAGACAACACAAGATTTCCCTGATCTTTCTGGTTGGCTTGTAAGGTCCTTGCACACGGGGCTCTGCAGCTGAACGGCCCTGTGTGCACGGGACTAAACCTCCCATACAGAACGTTCCATTATGTCTGGAGCTGTAAATCTCCTGGGACCTGTCATATGTCAATCCCAGAATCCAAGAATACACATTTAATGCAAATCTATAAAAAAAATAAAAAATAAAGTGCATGATTGTGAGCATTTCTGCAGAATCTGAAAGCTATACCCTTGGAAAATTTTATTTTCTGATGTTTAAGTTGTCTTTTGCATTAGAAATATTTCCCAATACGCTAAGAACATTATCCTAACTATTCCTAGAAGCAAAAATAGCCTAAAACATTAGCCCAGGAATATTAGAACAGATGAGAAAATAGTCTAAAACAATAGCTGAAGAACGTTCAACCAGGTGAGCAAATGGCCTCAAAACATTCGACCAGAAGAGAAAATAACCTAAAGCAATAGCCTAAGAATATTAGACCAGAAGAGAAAATAACCTAAAACAATAGGATAGGAACAATGACAAGAAGAAAAAAAAAACCTAAAGCAATAGCCTAAGAATATTAGACCAGAAGAGAAAATAACCTAAAACAATAGGATAGGAACAATGACAAGAAGAAAAAAAAAAAACCTAAACCAATAGGCTAAGAATATTAGACCAGAAGAGAAAATATATGAACTGTGCTTGGGGATTTCGCCTCCCTCTTATTTTACGTGTTACACAAAATTTCTATGGTACATAGAAGAGAAAATAGCCTAAAACAACAGTCTAAGAACATTTAATCAGCAAAAAAAAAAAAAAAGTCTAAAACAATAGCCTAAAAATATAAGACCAGAGTAGAAAATAACCTAAAGCAATAGGATAGGAACATTTGACCAGAAGAGAAAATAGCCTAAAACATTAGCCTAGGAACATTTAACCAGAAAAAAAAAAGCCTAAAAACAATAGCCTAAAAATATAAGACCAGAATAGAAAATAACCTAAAACAATAGGATAGGAACAATGACAAGAAAAAAAAAAAACGAAATCAATAGCCTAAGAATATTAGACCAGAAGAGAAAATATATGAACTGTGCTTGGGGATTGCGCCCCCTCTTATTTTCTGTGTTACCCAAAATTTCTATGGTACATAGAAGAGAAAATAGCCTAAAACAACAGCCTAAGAACATTTAATCAGCAAAAATTAAAAAAAAAAGTCTAAAACAATAGCCTAAAAATATAAGACCAGAGTAGAAAATAACCTAAAGCAATAGGATAGGAACATTTGACCAGAAGAGAAAATAGCCTAAAACATTAGCCTAGGAACATTTAACCAGAAAAAAAAAAAAGCCTAAAAACAATAGCCTAAAAATATAAGACCAGAATAGAAAATAACCTAAAACAATAGGATAGGAACAATGACAAGAAAAAAAAAACAAAAAAAAACAATAGCCTAAAAATATTAAAACCAGAAGAAAAAATAGCCTAAACAATAGTCTAGGATCATTTAACCAGAAAAAAGCCTAAAAATATAAGACCAGCATAGAAAATAACCTAAAACAAAAGGATAGGAACAATGTCAAGAAGAAGAAAAAAACCTAAACCAATAGCCTAAGAATATTAGACCAGAAGAGAAAATCGCCTAAAACAATAGTTTAGGAACATTTAACGATAAAAAAAGCCTAAAAAAGTAGCCTAAAATTATAGGACCAGAATAGAAAATAACCTAAAACAATAGAATAGGAACAATGGCAAGAAGAAAAAAAAAACCTAAAGCAATAGCCTAAGAATATTAGACCAGAATAAAAAATAACCTAAAAAAATAGGATAGGAACATTTGACCAGAAGAGAAAATAGACTAAAACAGTAGCCCAGAAACATTTAACCAGAAAAAAAGCCTAAAACAATAGCCTAAAAATATAAGACCAGAGTAGAAAATGACCTAAAGCAATAGGATAGGAACATTTAATCAGAAGAGAAAATAGCCTAAAACATTAGTCTAGGAACATTTAACCAGAAAAAAAAAAAGCCTAAAAACAATAGCCTAAAAATATAAGACCAGAATAGAAAATAACCTAAAACAATAGGATAGGAACAATGAGGCCGCGTACACACGCGGGGACTGTTCGCCCAACTTTGTCCGCTGAACAGTGTTTCGGCAAACAGTCCGCTCGTGTGTGGGCTTTCAGCGGACAGTTTCAGCGAACAGTCCGCTGAACAAGGTTTTTCGGAAATTCCGAAAAACTGTCCGCTGAAACAAGGTTTTTCGGAAATTCCGAAAAACTGTCCGCTGAAACCTTGTTTCAGCGAACAGTCCCCTCGTGTGTAGGCTTGTTCGTCAAACTAAGTTCCGCGCATGCTCAGAAAGGATTTACACGCCGAAAGTTATAATGCAGTGTATAGGACGTCGTATTTTTCGTCCCGTCGTACGTGCCGTTCACGTCATCGCGCACGGTTTCAGCAAACTGTTCATCCGTCGTGTGTGGCCATGTCCGTCCATGCTAATTTTGAGCGGACTGTTTGCCGAAACTGTTTGACGGACAAAGTTGGGCGAACAGTCCCCGCGTGTGTACGCGGCCTGACAAGAAGAAAAAAGAAAACCTAAACCAATAGCCTAAAAATATTAGACCAGAAGAGAAAATAGCCTAAAACAATAGTCTAGGATCATTTAACCAGAAAAAAGCCTAAAAATATAAGACCAGCATAGAAAATAACCTAAAACAAAAGGATAGGAACAATGTCAAGAAGAAGAAAAAACCTAAACCAATAGCCTAAGAATATTAGACCAGAAGAGAAAATCGCCTAAAACAATAGTTTAGGAACATTTAACGATAAAAAAAGCCTAAAAAAGTAGCCTAAAATTATAGGACTAGAATAGAAAATAACCTAAAACAATAGAATAGGAACAATGGCAAGAAGAAAAAAAAACCTAAAGCAATAGCCTAAGAATATTAGACCAGAATAAAAAATAACCTAAAAAAATAGGATAGGAACATTTGACCAGAAGAGAAAATAGACTAAAACAGTAGCCCAGAAACATTTAACCAGAAAAAAAGCCTAAAACAATAGCCTAAAAATATAAGACCAGAGTAGAAAATGACCTAAAGCAATAGGATAGGAACATTTAATCAGAAGAGAAAATAGCCTAAAACATTAGTCTAGGAACATTTAACCAGAAAAAAAAAAAGCCTAAAAACAATAGCCTAAAAATATAAGACCAGAATAGAAAATAACCTAAAACAATAGGATAGGAACAATGACAAGAAGAAAAAAGAAAACCTAAACCAATAGCCTAAAAATATTAGACCAGAAGAGAAAATAGCCTAAAACAATAGTCTAGGATCATTTAACCAGAAAAAAGCCTAAAAATATAAGACCAGCATAGAAAATAACCTAAAACAAAAGGATAGGAACAATGTCAAGAAGAAGAAAAAACCTAAACCAATAGCCTAAGAATATTAGACCAGAAGAGAAAATCACCTAAAACAATAGTTTAGGAACATTTAACGATAAAAAAAGCCTAAAAAAGTAGCCTAAAATTATAGGACTAGAATAGAAAATAACCTAAAACAATAGAATAGGAACAATGGCAAGAAGAAAAAAAAACCTAAAGCAATAGCCTAAGAATATTAGACCAGAATAAAAAATAACCTAAAAAAATAGGATAGGAACATTTGACCAGAAGAGAAAATAGACTAAAACAGAAGCCCAGAAACATTTAACCAGAAAAAAAGCCTAAAACAATAGCCTAAAAATATCAGTTCAGAATAGAAAATAACCTAAAACAATAGGATAGGAACAATGACAAGAAAAAAAAAAACGAAATCAATAGCCTAAGAATATTAGACCAGAAGAGAAAATATATGAACTGTGCTTGGGGATTGCGCCCCCTCTTATTTTCTGTGTTACCCAAAATTTCTATGGTACATAGAAGAGAAAATAGCCTAAAACAACAGCCTAAGAACATTTAATCAGCAAAAATTAAAAAAAAAAGTCTAAAACAATAGCCTAAAAATATAAGACCAGAGTAGAAAATAACCTAAAGCAATAGGATAGGAACATTTGACCAGAAGAGAAAATAGCCTAAAACATTAGCCTAGGAACATTTAACCAGAAAAAAAAAAAAGCCTAAAAACAATAGCCTAAAAATATAAGACCAGAATAGAAAATAACCTAAAACAATAGGATAGGAACAATGACAAGAAAAAAAAAACAAAAAAAAACAATAGCCTAAAAATATTAAAACCAGAAGAAAAAATAGCCTAAACAATAGTCTAGGATCATTTAACCAGAAAAAAGCCTAAAAATATAAGACCAGCATAGAAAATAACCTAAAACAAAAGGATAGGAACAATGTCAAGAAGAAGAAAAAAACCTAAACCAATAGCCTAAGAATATTAGACCAGAAGAGAAAATCGCCTAAAACAATAGTTTAGGAACATTTAACGATAAAAAAAGCCTAAAAAAGTAGCCTAAAATTATAGGACCAGAATAGAAAATAACCTAAAACAATAGAATAGGAACAATGGCAAGAAGAAAAAAAAAACCTAAAGCAATAGCCTAAGAATATTAGACCAGAATAAAAAATAACCTAAAAAAATAGGATAGGAACATTTGACCAGAAGAGAAAATAGACTAAAACAGTAGCCCAGAAACATTTAACCAGAAAAAAAGCCTAAAACAATAGCCTAAAAATATAAGACCAGAGTAGAAAATGACCTAAAGCAATAGGATAGGAACATTTAATCAGAAGAGAAAATAGCCTAAAACATTAGTCTAGGAACATTTAACCAGAAAAAAAAAAAGCCTAAAAACAATAGCCTAAAAATATAAGACCAGAATAGAAAATAACCTAAAACAATAGGATAGGAACAATGAGGCCGCGTACACACGCGGGGACTGTTCGCCCAACTTTGTCCGCTGAACAGTGTTTCGGCAAACAGTCCGCTCGTGTGTGGGCTTTCAGCGGACAGTTTCAGCGAACAGTCCGCTGAACAAGGTTTTTCGGAAATTCCGAAAAACTGTCCGCTGAAACAAGGTTTTTCGGAAATTCCGAAAAACTGTCCGCTGAAACCTTGTTTCAGCGAACAGTCCCCTCGTGTGTAGGCTTGTTCGTCAAACTAAGTTCCGCGCATGCTCAGAAAGGATTTACACGCCGAAAGTTATAATGCAGTGTATAGGACGTCGTATTTTTCGTCCCGTCGTACGTGCCGTTCACGTCATCGCGCACGGTTTCAGCAAACTGTTCATCCGTCGTGTGTGGCCATGTCCGTCCATGCTAATTTTGAGCGGACTGTTTGCCGAAACTGTTTGACGGACAAAGTTGGGCGAACAGTCCCCGCGTGTGTACGCGGCCTGACAAGAAGAAAAAAGAAAACCTAAACCAATAGCCTAAAAATATTAGACCAGAAGAGAAAATAGCCTAAAACAATAGTCTAGGATCATTTAACCAGAAAAAAGCCTAAAAATATAAGACCAGCATAGAAAATAACCTAAAACAAAAGGATAGGAACAATGTCAAGAAGAAGAAAAAACCTAAACCAATAGCCTAAGAATATTAGACCAGAAGAGAAAATCGCCTAAAACAATAGTTTAGGAACATTTAACGATAAAAAAAGCCTAAAAAAGTAGCCTAAAATTATAGGACTAGAATAGAAAATAACCTAAAACAATAGAATAGGAACAATGGCAAGAAGAAAAAAAAAACCTAAAGCAATAGCCTAAGAATATTAGACCAGAATAAAAAATAACCTAAAAAAATAGGATAGGAACATTTGACCAGAAGAGAAAATAGACTAAAACAGTAGCCCAGAAACATTTAACCAGAAAAAAAGCCTAAAACAATAGCCTAAAAATATAAGACCAGAGTAGAAAATGACCTAAAGCAATAGGATAGGAACATTTAATCAGAAGAGAAAATAGCCTAAAACATTAGTCTAGGAACATTTAACCAGAAAAAAAAAAAGCCTAAAAACAATAGCCTAAAAATATAAGACCAGAATAGAAAATAACCTAAAACAATAGGATAGGAACAATGACAAGAAGAAAAAAGAAAACCTAAACCAATAGCCTAAAAATATTAGACCAGAAGAGAAAATAGCCTAAAACAATAGTCTAGGATCATTTAACCAGAAAAAAGCCTAAAAATATAAGACCAGCATAGAAAATAACCTAAAACAAAAGGATAGGAACAATGTCAAGAAGAAGAAAAAACCTAAACCAATAGCCTAAGAATATTAGACCAGAAGAGAAAATCACCTAAAACAATAGTTTAGGAACATTTAACGATAAAAAAAGCCTAAAAAAGTAGCCTAAAATTATAGGACTAGAATAGAAAATAACCTAAAACAATAGAATAGGAACAATGGCAAGAAGAAAAAAAAACCTAAAGCAATAGCCTAAGAATATTAGACCAGAATAAAAAATAACCTAAAACAATAGGATAGGAACATTTGACAAGAAGAGAAAATAACCTAAAACAATAGTCTAGAAAAATGTGACCAGAAAATAAATACAATAAAACAAAAGCCTAAGAACATTTAACCTAAAAAAAAAATTGCCAAAAACAATAGCATAAAAATATTGCACCAGAAGAGAAACTAACCTAAAACAATAGCCTAGGGCAGTGATGGTGAACCTCGGCACCCCAGATGTTTTGGAACTACATTTCCCATGGTGCCCAACCACACTGCAGAGTGCATGGGCATGGGTTCGCCATCACTGGCCTAGGAACATCTGACCAGAAAAAAATTGCCTTAACCACTTCAGCCCCCGGAAGAATTGGCTGCTCAATGACCGGGCCATTTTTTTGCGATCAGGCACTGCATCGCTTTAACTGACAATTGCGCGGTGGTGCAACACTGTACCCAAACAAAATTGACGTCCTTTTCTTCCCGCACAAATAGAGCTTTTGTTTGATGGTATTTGGTCACCTCTGCGGTTTGAATTTTTCCGCTATAAACAAAAAAAGAGCAACAATTTTGGAAAAAACACAATATTTTGTACTTTTTGCTATAATAAATATCCCCATTTTTTTTTAAAAAAAGACAATTTTTTTCATCAGTTTAGCTGTAGCTGTATTTCGGCTCCTTTACGCGGGATAGCAGGTGCGCACACGTGCCCGCTTCACTGCAGGAGTGCCGATGCTCATGGCCGGCGGCCGCGGGCACGAGAGTCAGAACAGGGGCGTGTGAGTGTAAACACACAAATCCCTGTTCTGTGAGGAGAGGAGAGAGCGATCGTGAGTTCCTACTAGCTAGGAACCACGATCTGTCATCTCCTATAGTCAGTCCCCTCCCCCCTACAGTTAGAACACACACAGGGAACACATTTAACCCCTTGATCGCGCCCCTAGTGTTAACCCCCTTCCCTGCCAGTGACATTTACACAGTAATTAGCTCATTTTTTATAGCACCGATAAATGTCAATCGTCGTCAAAAGTGTCCAATGTGTCCGTCATAATGTCGCAGTCCCGATAAAAGA
Organism: Lithobates pipiens; assembly: GCF_037356315.1. Taxonomy (NCBI): domain Eukaryota; kingdom Metazoa; phylum Chordata; class Amphibia; order Anura; family Ranidae; genus Lithobates; species Lithobates pipiens. The sequence goes on along the minus strand of NW_027507785.1, from coordinate 330,571,223 downwards.
CGCAGATCGCCGCCATTACAAATGAAAAAAAAATAATAATAATAAAAATGCCGTAAAACTATCCCCTATTTTGTAGACGTTATAACTTTTGCGCAAACCAATCAATAATCGCTAATTGCGCTTTTTTTAACCAAAAATATGTAGAAGAATACGTATCGGCCTAAACTGAGGGAAAATTTTTATTTTATATATTTTTAGGGATATTTATTATAACAAAATGTAACAAATATTGCGTTTTTTTCAAAATTGTCGCTCTATTTTTGTTTATACAGCAAAAAATGAAAACCGCAGAGGTGATCAAATACCACCAACAGAAAGCTCTATTTGTGGGGAAAAAAGGGCGTCAATTTTGTTTGGGTGCAATGTCGCACAACCGCGCAATTGTCAGTTAAAGCGACGCAGTGCCGAATCTCAAGAAATGCTCTGGTCAGGTAGGGGGTAAAATCTTCCGGAGGGTGAAGCGGTTAAAGTGATTGCAAAGGCTTTTTTTATTTATTTAACCCCTTCAATACCGGGGGGGCACTTAAACACCTTCCTGCCCAGACCAATTTTGAGCTTTCAGCGATGTCGCACTTTGAATGACAATTACACGGTCGTGCTACACTGTACCCAAATGAAATTTTTATCATTTTTTTTCCCACAAATAGAGATTTCTTTTGGTGGTATTTGATCACCTCTACGGTTTTTATTTTTTGCTAAACAAGTAAAAAAATACTGAAAATTTTGAAAAAAAAAAGTTTTTTTTGTTTCAGTTTCAAAACTTTGTAAATAAGTAAGTTTTCTCCTTCACCGATGGGCACTGATGGGGTTACACGGATGGGCAATGATAAGGCGGCACTGATGGGCACCGATGAGGTGGCACCAATGAAGTGGCACTGATGAGGTGGCATTAATGGACACTGATATGTGGCACTGATAGGCGGCACAGATGGGCACTGATAGGCGGCACTGATGGGTGACACGGATGGGCACTGATAGGTGGCACAAATTGGCATGGATTGGCAGCATGGATGGGTATGGATAGGCGGGATAGGTGGCCATAGATAGGCGGCACAGATGGGCATGGATAGGCGGCACAGATGGGCATGGATGGGCACTGATAGGTGGCACAGATGGGCACTGATAGGCAGCACAGATGGGCACTGATAGGCGGCACTGATGGGTGGCACTGATGGGCGACACGGATGGGCACTGATAGGTGGCACATATTAGCACAGATTGGCAGCATGGATGGGTATGGATAGGCGGTATAGGTGGGCATAGATAGGCGGCACAGATGGGCATGGATAGGCGGCACGGATGGGCACTGATAGGCAGCACAGATGGGAACTGATAGGCGGCATTTTATTTTAATATACTGTACTAATGGATGCCAATCAGTGCCAAACAATAATGCATGCCAATCAGTGATGCCCATTGTGGGCACTGATTGGCATCCATTATGGGCACTGATTGGCATCCATTGTGGCACTGACTGGAATCCCTGGTGGTCTAGGGTGGCATACCTTGTCCTGAGCATCCCTGGTGGTCTGGTGGCGTCCCTGGCGGTCCAGTGTGGGCATCCTCGGGGGGGCTGTGCTGATAATCGATCAGCACAGACCCCGCCTGTCAGAGAAGCAGCCGATCGGCTCTCCTCTACTCACATCTGACAGACGCGAGTGAGGAAAAGTCGATCACCGGCTCTTCCTATTTACACTGTGATCAACCGTGATTGGACAGTCCTTCGGAGACTCTTTACCGAGATCGTAGTTGCAGGGTGTCAGACTGGGGGGGGGGGGGGGGGGCGGTCACTGGCAGAAGTTTTTTCACTTTAATGCATCCAAAAATATAGTTACATAGTAAGGCTGAATAAAGATAAAAGTCCATCCAGTTCATCCTGTGTAGGTGCATGTGTGTCAGTGTCTATAATCATTTCTCATATCCCTGTATGTTGTGTTCTTTAAGATGCACATCCCAAGAGTCTTTTAAAAACATCAATACTCCCCGCTGACACCACCAATTGTGGAAGAGAGTTCCACATCCTTATTGTCCTGGCAGTGGAAACCCACCCGGCGCAGCTTAAAAGGGATTGTAAAGCCTCGTGTTTTTTACAATACCACCAAAAGAAAGCTCAATCTGTGTGAAGAAAATGATAAAAATGTCACATGTGTACAGCGTTGCATGACCGCACAATTGTCATTCAAACTGTGACAGCGCCGAAAGCAAAAAATTTGTCTGGGCAGGAAGGGGGTGGAAGCTCCCGGTAGGAAAGTGACTAAATAATGGCATTTTGCAGTGACAGGTTCCTGTGCTTGCTGTCACTAAAGCCGCGTACACACGTAGCGGCATGTCCAACGTACTTAGTCTGGCGGGACTTCCCGCCAGACTGTCCGTCGGACTTTCCGAACGGGCTACTTGCCCACACACGGCACTTTTTGAGCGGACTAATACGGCGTACTAAGTCCGCCGTACTATCCGCCCTACTTTTGAAATGAACGGACTCGCCCACACACGCGGAGGAAAGTCAGCTCATTTCGAGCGGGTCTCCAGGTAGGCGGGGCCCGCGAAGGAGACGTCGCTGGCCCCGCCGCCTGTTATAGACTTAAAGGGGAACCCCAACGCCGAAAAAAAACGGCGTGGGGGTCCCCCCCAAGTCCACAACAGACCATTGTTCGAGCATGCTACCCGGCCGGCCAGGAAAGGGGGGCGAGCGAGCGCCCCCCCCCCTGAGCCATAAAAGGCCGCGTGCCCTCAACATGGGGGGTGCCTTGGGGAAGGGGGGGGCGCGCGGCCGCACCCCAAAGCGCTTTGTCCCCATGTTGATGAGGACAAGGGCCTCTTCCCGACAACCCTGGCCGTTGGTTGTCAGGGTCTGCGGGCGGGGGGGCTTATCGGAATCCGGGAGCCCCCTTTAATAAGGGGGCCCCCGGATACCGGCCCCCCACCCTATGTGAATGAGTATGGGGTACAATGTACCCCTACCCATTCACCTGTAAAATAAAAGTACAAAAAAAACAAAACACACGAGATAAAATACTTTATTGCACAGCTCCGGGGGTCTTCCGTCTTCGGGGGTCTTCTCACCGGACTCCTCCGCTATCTTCTTGTAGCTCTTTTGCTAGCGGAGGAGTCCGGCTTTCTTCCTCGCCACCGGCCTCTTCTTCCGACTTCAGGGGTCTTGTCCCCCTCTTCGGTTCTTCTGCCGGGCCACCGCGCCTTCTTATAGCTCTTTTACAGGCGGTGGCCCGGTCTTCTGTCGCTGCCGACGCCGCCTTCCGTTCTTCTTCTTCTTCTCCAGGAGATGTTGACTCGACGATCTCTCCGGCCCCAATGCCAGGGACGCGCTGCGCTGCCACTTATATAGGGACAAGGGGCGGTGTCACATGGGTTTATGTCACATGGGTTGGTGTCACATGGTGACCCCGCCCCCTTACGATGTCACAGTCCCGGAGGATGCTGGGACTGTCGCCATGTGACATCAACCCATGTGACATAAACCCATGTGACACCGCCCCTTGTCCCTATATAAGTGGCAGCGCAGCGCGTCCCTGGCATTGTGGCCGGAGAGATCGTCGAGTCAACATCTCCTGGCGAAGAAGAAGAAGAACGGAAGGCGGCGGTGGCGACAGAAGACCGGGCCACCGCCTGTAAAAGAGCTATAAGAAGGTGCGGTGGCCCGGCAAAAGAACCGAAGAGGGGGACAAGACCCCGAAGTCGGAAGACCCCCGGAGCTGTGCAATAAAGTATTTTATCTTGTGTGTTGTGTTTTTTTTGTACTTTTATTTTACAGGTGAATGGGTAGGGGTACATTGTACCCCATACTCATTCACATAGGGTGGGGGGCCGGTATCCGGGGGCCCCCTTATTAAAGAGGGCTCCCGGATTCCGATAAGCCCCCCGCCCGCAGACCCCGACAACCAACGGCCAGGGTTGTCGGGAAGAGGCCCTTGTCCTCATCAACATGGGGACAAGGTGCTTGGGGGGGGGCCGCAAGGCCCCCCCTTCCCCAAGGCACCCCCCATGTTGAGGGCATGCGGCCTGGTATGGCTCAGGAGGGGGGGCGCTCGCTCGCCCCCCTTTCCTGGCCGGCCGGTTAGCGTGCTCGGACAAGGGTCTGTTGTGGACTTGGGGGGGACGTTGGGGTTCCCCTTTAAGTCCATACCAGGCGGCGGGGCCAGCGACGTCTCCTTCGCGGGCCCCGCCTACCTGGAGACGCACTCGAAATGAGCGGACTTTTCTTCGGGCGGGAAAACTCCGCTCATTTCAAAAGTACGACGGACTGCAGATGGAGTGCAACACGGCATTCTAAGTCCGCCGTACTTTCAGGTCAAAAAAGTATGCCGGAGGCTACACACGGGGGGATTGTCCGGCGGACTTAAGTTTGCCGGACTTTTCCACCTGATTGTTTGATCGTGTGTACGCGGCATAAGATCTATTAGATCCCTGATGCTTCCCCTGCCCCCACTGAAGCTAATAAAGCACAGATCCTGCTCCATTAGCTATGAGACAGCTACGATGAAGGCTACTTGCCAAAATGCGTAGGCAGCAAATGCGCTCACATTTGGTAGATGCATGGGGGGGTGTCATTAATAATAACGGGACCTGGGTGGGTCTGCAGAGAGCAGCACATAACCACGCGGTGCAGGAAAACGCTCGCTCTCTGGCATTCTGGCACATCAGGTGGTGGGAACCGCCTCACTATCTGATATTTGGTGGAAGAGGGTCTCATCTCCCACAGCCGCCATGTCTATACTCCATTGGGGGGGGGCACCGGCGCTGGAACGGCGTGTTTTATTCCTTGTTTAATCAAAGCCCGGAGCTCAGAGAACATAACGAGTAAATGTTAGAAGAGCGACAGCCGGGGAGACGCTGCAAGAGCCCCACAGCCCATGAATAAAAGAAGAGCCGGCGCAGGATGGATGATATTTACCGAAGTGCTTCCCAAATCAAATACCAATTCTGTGCAACGATAAAGAGCAGCAACCAGAGGACGCCGAGCGGGAAGGAGCCGAGCCGGGGAAGGGTTATGAGATTCTTCACAACGGGGAACCATACACACACCGCCAGCACACCGCCAGCAACACACCGCCAACAACACACACCGCCAGCAACACACCGACAACAACACACCGCCAACACACCGCCAGCAACACACCGCCAACAACACACACCGCCAGCAACACACCGACAACAACACACCGCCAACAACACACCGCCAACACACACCGCCAACAACACACCGCCAGCAACACACCGCCAACACACACCGCCAACAACACACCGCCAGCAACACACACCGCCAGCAACACACACCGCCAACAACACACACACCACCAGCAACACACCACCGACAACACCACACACCACCAACAACACACACCGCCAACAACACACACACCGCCAGCAACACACACCGCCAACAACACACACCGCCAACAACACACCGCCAACAACACACACACCGCCAACAACACACACCGCCAACAACACACCGCCAACAACACACACTGCCAACAACACACACCGCCAGCAACACACCACCGACAACACCACACACCACCAACAACACACACCGCCAACAACACACACAACGCCAACAACACACACCACCAACACACTGCCAATAACACACCCCCAACAATACACACACCACCAACAAACCGCCAACAACACACACCGCCAATAACACACCACCAACAACACACACCACCAACACACTGCCAACAACACACCGCCAACAACACACACCACCAGCAATACACACACCGCTAACAATACACACTACCAACAACACACACCGCCAACAACACACCGCCAACAACACAGACCGCCACCAACAACACACACTTCCGCCAACAACACACACCGCCAACACACTGCCAACAACACACACCGCCAACACACTGCCAACAACACAAACCGCCAACACACACCACCAACAATACACACACCGCCAACACACCACCAACAACACACACCACCAGCACACCACCAACAACACACACCGCCAACAATACACACCGCCAACAACACACACACCGCCAACAATACACACACCGCCAACGACACACACCGCCAACAATACACACACCGCCAACGACACACACCGCCAACAACACACACACTGCCAACAATACACACCACCAACAACACACACACCGCCAACAACACACACACCACCAACAATACACACACCGCCAATAATACACACACTTCCAACGACACACACGGCCAACAACACACACCGCCGCCAACAACATACACCGCTGCCAACAAACCACCAACAACACACACCGTCAACACACTGCCAACAACACACACCGCCAACAATACACACCGCCAGCAAAACACCGCCAAACAATACACACACCACCAACAACACACACCACCAGCAACACACACCGCCAGCAACACACACTGCCAGCAACACACACCACCAACAACACACACCGCCAACACACACCGCCAATAACACACCACCAACAACACACACCACCAACAATACACACACCGCCAACAATACACACCGCCAACAGCACACACCGCCAACAACACACACCGCCACCAACAACACACACCGCCGCCAACAACACACACTGCCAACACACTTCCAACAACACACACCGCCAACAACACACACCGCCAACACACACCACCAACAATACACACACCGCCAACAATACACACCACCAACAACACACATCACCAGCAACACACACCGCCAGCAACACACACTGCCAGCAACACACACCACCAACAACACACACCGCCAACACACACCGCCAATAACACACCACCAACAACACACACCACCAACACACCGCCAACAACACACACCACCAACAATACACACACCGCCAACAATACACACCGCCAACAACACACACCGCCAACAACACACACCGCCAACAACAACACACACCGCCGCCAACAACACACACCGCCAACACACTTCCAACAACACACACCGCCAACAACACACACCGCCAACACACACCACCAACAATACACACACCGCCAACAATACACACACCGCCAACAACACACACCCCGCCAATAATAGACACACCGCCAACAACACACGCGGCCAACAACACACACTGCCGCCAACAACACACACCGCCAACAACAAACCGCCAACAACACACTGCCAACACACCGCCAACAACACACACCGCCAACACACCGCCAACAATACACACCGCCAGCAAAACACCGCAAACAACACACACCACCAACAACACACACCACCAACACACACTGCCAGCAGCACACACCACCAACAACACACACCGCCAGCAACACACACCACCAACAACACACACCACCAACACACACCGCCAGCAGCACACACCACCAACAACACACACCACCAACAACACAGACCGCCACCAACACACACCGCCACCAACACACACCGCCAACAACACACATGACCAACAACACACACCGCCAATATCGCACCACCAACAACACACACCGCCAACCAACACACACCACCAACACACCGCCAATAACACACCGCCAACAATGCACACACCACCAACAATACACACACCGCCAACAACACACACCACCAACAAAACACACCGCCAACAACACACACCGCCAACACACCACCAACAACACACACCGCCAACAACACACACCACCAACACACCGCCAATAACACACCGCCAACAATACACACACCACCAACAACACACACCACCAACAATACACACACCACCAACAACACACACCACCAACAACACACACCGCCAACAACACACACCGCCAGCAACACACATCACCAACAACACACATCACCAACACACCGCCAATAACACACCGCCAACAATACACACACCACCAACAACACACACCACCAACAATACACACACCGCCAACAACACACCCCACCAACAACACACACCGCCAACAACACACACCGCCAACACACCGCCAACAACACACACCGCCAGCAACACACACACCACCAACAACACACACCACCAACAACACACACCACCAACACACATCACCAACACACACCGCCAGCAACACACACCGCCAGCAACACACACCACCAACAACACACACCACCAACAACACACACCTCCAGCAACACACCGCCAACAACACACACCACCAATAACACACACCGCCAACAACACACGCCAACAACACACACTGCCAACAACACACACCACCAACACACCGCCAATAACACACCGCCAACAATACACACACCACCAACACACCGCCAACAACACACACCGCCAACAATACACACACCACCAACACACCGCCAACAACACACACCACCAACACACCCCCAATAACACACACCGCCAACAACACACACCACCAACACACCGCCAACAACACACACCGCCAACAACACACACACCACCAACACACACACCACCAACACACCGCCAACAACACACACTGCCAACAACACACACCACCAACACACCCCCAATAACACACCGCCAACAATACACACACCACCAACACACACCGCCAACAACACACACTGCCAACAACACACACCACCAACACACTGCCAATAACACACCGCCAACAATACACACACCACCAACACACCACCAACAACACACACCGCCAACACACCGCCAACAACACACAGCCAACAATACACACACCACCAACACACCGCCAACAACACACACCGCCAACAACACACACCACCAACACACCGCCAACAACACACACTGCCAACAACACACACCAAAAAAAAAACACACCGCCAACTATACACACCACCAACAACACACACCACCAACAACACACACCGCCAACTATACACCACCAACTATACACACCACCAACTATACATACCGCCAAAAACACTCACCATCAACAACACACACCACCAACAATACACACCACTAACAATAGACACCACTAACAACACACACCACCAACAACACACACCTCCAACTATACACCCCGCCAACAACACACACCACCAACCATAAACACCACCAACTATACATACCGCCAAAAACACTCACCATCAACAACACACACCACCAACAACACACACTGCCAACACACCAACAACACACACCACCAACAACACACACCACCAACAACACACATCAGCAACACACACCGCCAACAACATACACTGCCAACACACCGCCAACAACACACACCACCAACAAAACACACCGCCAACAACACCACACACCGCCAACAACACCACACACCGCTAACAACACACACCACCAACAACACACACCATGGCCAACAAAACATACCGTCAACAACACACACCGCCAACAACCCACAACGCCAACAACACACACCACCAACAACACACACCGCCAACGACAAACACCACCAACACACACCAAAAACAATACACAACGTCAACAATACACACCGCCAACAACACACACCGCCAACAATACACACCGCCAGCAAAACACACCGCCAACAATACACACCGCCAGCAACACACACCGCCAGCAACACACACCGCCAACAACACACACCGCCAACAACACACATCACCAGCAACATACACCGCCAACAACACCAACCTGGAAATTCTGGAAGACTGATGACTTCTACAGATGAGAGACTGAAACATTTGTTTCCTTTTGTTTCCAAGTTGTTTCCTATTTCTGACATTTGTTTACAAGTTAAAATCAGTATTTTTTGCTAGAAAATTACTTAGAACACCCAAAAATGATATACAGTTATGCTCATAAGTTTACATACCCTGGTGGAATTTATGATTTTCTTGGCCATTTTTCAGAGAATACGAACAATAACACAAAAACATTTCTTTCACTCATGGTTAGTGTTTGGCTGAAGCCATTTATTATTAAACAATTGTCTTTTTAAATCATAATGGCAACAAAAAAGTGTCAGTAGTTTTTATTTATACAATTTTATATTTTTTTTGTTATTTTTATTTTTTTTTACAATGCTTTCTTTTACAATTTACCTTTGAAATATGTATTACAATGTTTTCTTTTTTTTATCGTTATTTTTGTATTATCAGTCCTGCTGGGGGGTGGGGGGTGGGTGGTGATTTTGGTGAGCCTTTGTTGGAGACTCTCTGTTAGGGTACTGATCCTTTTTTCAATTACTCGCTGATACCGATTACCGATCCTTTTTTTTCTATGTCATGTGTCAGTATTTTTTTTTTCTACAATTTTGTATTTATTATTTTTTGCATTTATACTTTTTTGTTATTTTTTTTTTTTTTTACAATACTTTCTTTTACGATGTCCCAGTAGTTTTTTATTTATTTATTTATTTATTTTTACAATTATTTATTTATTATTTTTTACAACTTTCAATTTTATTGTTATTTATTTTAGATTTTTTTTAAAAAATGCTTTCTTTTACAATTTAACTTTGAAATGTTTTCTTTTTTATCATTATTTTGTTTATTTTGTTTTATCAGCCCTGTTGGGGGGACTTTGGTGAGAGATCAGGGGTCTTAACAGATCCCTGACATAGTTACATAGTAACATAGTAGGTGAGGTTGAAAAAAGACACAAGTCCATCAAGTCCAAACTATGTGTGTGATTATATGTCAGTATTACATTGTATATCCCTGTATGTTGCAGTTGTTCAGGTGCTTATCTAATAGTCTCTTGAAACTATCAATGCCCCCCGCTGAGACCACCGCCTGTGGAAGGGAATTCCACATCCTTGCCACTCCTACAGTAAAGAACCCTCTACGTAGTTTAAGGTTAAACCTCTTTTCTTCTTGAGAAAGGGAAAGGGACTTAGGACACAGATTCCCTTTCTCAGCAGTCTCAGCTGCACTGAAGATGAATGGAGAGGAGACAGAGGCTCCGGAAAGATTTGCCCCCTAAAAGACCAGACTATTTTTTTGCGATGTGGTACTGCGTCACTTTAACTGACAATTGCGCGGTCGTGTGACGCTGTACCCAAACAAAATGTATGTCCTTTTTTTCCCCACCAATGGCTACAAACAAAAAAAGTGTTTTATTTCCCCCCAAAAAATTGCAACAGCTGCCATTTTATTCCCTAGGGTCTCTGCTAAATATAAATAAATAAATAATATATATATATATATATATATATATATATATATATATATATATATATATATAGAATTGGTTTGAGCTGGAAATGGTTAAACATTCCGTAAAACTCACTCCAATAGGGGATAGCAGCTTCTTTTGGGCAACAAACAGGCACAGGGTCAGGCCATCGAAAGTGAATGGGCTGCCCTACGTGTGACACATAGAATCGTGGCAAAATCTGCCTCACATAATTGCCAGCGCTTTTTTTTTTTTACACAGTGTATATATATATATATATATATATATATATAAATTGTTATATAAATAAAATATATATATTTTCAAAATGTTCCATCTTTTTTCATTTATATATATATAAAAATAATAAAAATGAAAAAAGATGAAACATTTTGAAAAAATAAAATAAAATAAATAAATATATAAATTGTTATATATATATATATATATATATATATATATATATATATATATATATATATATATATATATATATATATATATATATATATATATATATATAAATTAAATATATATATATATTCAAAATTTTCCGTCTTTTTTCATTTTTATTGCAAAAAAAAAAAAGTGATGATCAAATACCACCATTTGAAAGCTCTATTTTTGTAAAAGAAAATAAAAATGATATAAATGTAATTTGGGTGCAGCGTTGCATGACCGCGCAATTGCCAGTTAAAGTAGCGCAGTGATAGCAAAAAATGCTCTGGCCATGAAGGGGGGTAAAATTTTCCCGGAGATGAAGTGGTTATTAAATGAAGTCAGACTAAAAACACGCAGTCCCCTCCTATTTCTAATCATGGAATATCTCCTCTGTATTAAATAATGATACAGAATTGTTACATAATTATTATTTCCGTGTTCCAGTCTATTTACTTGTTGCTAAACCTAAACAAATAATTGCCAATTTTCTGCCACGGTGATGATGGTCGTGAAACGCGTCGGGGCGCGCGGTAAACATTCCTATACGGTTTATAATTGGAATTGGGTGAAGTTTCAGAGGATTGTGATTCAGACGCTCCCCCGATGAACTTTGTTCTGTTGGTTTATAATAAGGTCAGCCGGAGATGCGATCCCTGACACACTATGTCTGTAACGTGGAATAATAACCGATCGCTGCGACTTTTTTTTTTTTTTTTTTATACAGCATTTTAAGGACTCGACAGGGGCGCCCTGAGAACACTCTGTAAATGTCTCAGGTATTTTGGCAAATGCTAATCTAGAAGATTGTATTATAGGAGGGCTGCCTTCCCTCTCTTATAATGAAATCTGAAAAATGAAATGTTCTTTTCTGATGTTCAATGACTTAGAACAATACGGGGTGTTAAGTGCGTCGGTGAATGGAGGGAAGATGAATTGTCCTTCGCCTGCTTCTATGGTTGTTTTTCTCATGGAGAAGTTCATTAGTGAACAGTAAATGACTATCCTCTATTATTTCATCTCCAAGCCAATTACTTACTTTCCGCAGAATGAATGTGTTACATCATTCCTGGGGGAGCAACAAAGCAACGCCTCCGAAAACACCGATCTCTGTCTCAGCTAAAAACGAAAATCAGAACTCCAGAAAAAGACGATAAAGTAATAGTAACCACTTGAGCTCCGGAAAATGTTACCCCCCCCCCCCTTTCATGACACAGTAACATTGTTTATAAACATTGATCACACGGCAGATAGAAAAAAAATACAAAGTAACATTATTTATAAACATTGATTAGACAGGAGATGGAAAGAAAAATACAGAATAACATTGTTTATAAACATTGATAACACAGCAGATAGAAAAAGATACAATGTAACATTGTTTATAAACATTGATCAGACAGGAGATACAGAGATACAAAGTAACATTATTTATAAACATTGATCAGATTTGGAGATAGAAACATACAAAGTAACATTGTTTATAAACATTGATTACACAGCAGATAGAAAAATCTACAATGTAACATTATTTATAAACATTGTTCAGATGTACGATAGAGAGATACAAAGTAACATTGTTTATAAAGATTGTTCAGACAGGAGATAACCACTTCAGCTCTGGAAGATATTGCCCCCTTGATGACCAGACCATATTTTTCTATTCAGCAATATCTGTGAGTCTGTGATCCTTATGTATATGGGAGGAGCCTGTGATACATGGGAGGAGTCTGTGATACTTATGTACATGGGAGGGGTCTGTGATACTTATGTTCATGGGAGGAGCCTGTGATACATGGGAGGAGTCTGTGATACTTATGTACATGGGAGGGGTCTGTGATACTTATGTTCATGGGAGGAGCCTGTGATACATGGGAGGTGTCTGTGATACTTATGTTCATGGGAGGAGCCTGTGATACTTATGTACATGGGAGGAGTCTGTGATACTTATGTACATGGGAGGAGCCTGTGATACTTATGTACATGGGAGGAGTCTGTGATATTTCTGTACATGGGAGAAGCCTGTGATACTTCTGTACATGGGAGGAGCCTGTGATACATGGGAGGGGTCTGTGATACTTATGTTCATGGGAGGAGCCTGTGATACTTCTGTACATGGGAGGAGCCTGTGATACATGGGAGGGGTCTGTGATACTTATGTACATGGGAGGAGCCTGTGATACTTATGTACATGGGAGGAGTCTGTGATATTTCTGTACATGGGAGAAGCCTGTGATACTTCTGTACATGGGAGGAGCCTGTGATACATGGGAGGGGTCTGTGATACTTATGTTCATGGGAGGAGCCTGTGATACTTCTGTACATGGGAGGAGCCTGTGATACTTATGTACATGGGAGGAGTCTGTGATACTTATGTACATGGGAGGAGCCTGTGATACTTATGTACATGGGAGGAGCCTGTGATACCTATGTACATGGGAGGAGCCTGTGATACTTATGTACATGGGAGGAGTCTGTGATATTTCTGTACATGGGAGGAGTCTGTGATACTTATGTACATGGGAGGAGCCTGTGATATTTATGTACATGGGAGGAGCCTGTGATACTTATGTACATGGGAGGAGTCTGTGATATTTCTGTACATGGGAGGATCCTGTGATACTAATGTACATGGGAGGAGTCTGTGATATTTCTGTACATGGGAGGAGCCTGTGATACTTCTGTACATGGGAGGAGCCTGTGATACATGGGAGGGGTCTGTGATACTTATGTTCATGGGAGGAGCCTGTGATACATGGGAGGGGGTCTGTGATACTTATGTTCATGGGAGGAGCCTGTGATACTTATGTACATGGGAGGAGCCTGTGATACTTATGTACATGGGAGGAGCCTATGATACTTATGTACATGGGAGGAGCCTGTGATACTTATGTACATGGGAGGAGCCTGTGATACTTATGTACATGGGAGGAGCCTGTGATACTTATGTACATGGGAGGAGCCTGTGATACTTATGTACATGGGATTCTTTCCTTTTTATTTTTAGTAACTTTGCAAAGATTTCAAACAAACGTCTTTCACATTGTCATTATAGGGGATTGTTTGTAGAATTTTGAGGAAAATAATGAAATGATTGTATTTTGGAATAAGGCTGTAATGTGTAAAATGGATGCACTGTATACTGGAGTTTTTATTTATTTCTATTTTTATACTAGCAATGGCGGTGATAAGCGACTTATAGTGGGACTCTGATACTGCAGCGGAAAATCTGACACTAACTGACGCTGTAGTAATGGCTGGGAAGGGGTTAACATCAGGGGAAATCAAGGGTGGTTAAAGTGGTTGTAAAGGCAGAAGGTGCATTCTTTGCATTAAGATACACAACCTGAGGTCCCTCTCTGTCCAGCGATGTCCACGAATGTCTCAGCCCTCCAAGATTCTCCCTCCCTGATGGGCTGAGACATAGCAGCAGTGCCATTGGCTGCCACTGCTGTCAATGAAAGAAAGCTAGCCAATCAGAAGAGAAAGGGGGCGGGCCGGGTCTCCGTATCGGAATGGACAGGAGAGTAGAAGAGGGACCCGAGAAGAGGAGGATCCGGGCTGCTCTGTGTAAATCCATTACAGAGCAGGTAAGTATAACAGGTTTGGTATTTTTATTGGAAAAAAAAAACGACTGTGTGCCTAAGAATGTGCCATGTTTACTGTGTGGAGTTTTCACTAAGCAATGTGCCGCTTTTTACTCCCTGCTTTGTAGGGGGAAAAAAGGGCACATCACTGCTGTCTGTAGAGAGCTGTGTTGTTAGACACAGGGCTCTCTTCTGTCATTCGCTCCACGGATCAGCGGGTCCCCATAAATCATTGGCCGCTGATCTACTCTTTTCTCTCTGCAGCAAGCAACTAACTCTCAGCATCAGCAGGCAGCTGCCGTTCCGTTCGCACATAGTGTTAGAGGCTCAGCGGCGGCGGAGGACTGTGTCTGTGTCCCGACTCCCAAATTAATGGAATCAAGCAAACATTCATTGATGGGCACTGGTAGGCTGCGTTTGATGGACGCTGGTGAGGCTGCATTTGATGGGTGCTGGTGGGCTGCATTTGATGGGTGCTGGTAGGCTGCATTTGATCGGCACAGGTGGGCCGCATTTAATGGCTGCAGGTAGGCTGCATTTGATGGGCACTGTTGGGCTGCATTCGATGGGTTCTGGTAGGCTGCATTTGATGGGCACAGGTGGGCTGCATTTGATGGCCGCAGGTGGGCTGCATTTGATGGCCACAGGTAGGCTGCATTTGATGGGCACTGGTGGGCTACATTTGATGGGCGCTGGTGGGCTACATTTGATGGGTGCTGGTAGGCTGCATTTGATGGGCGTTGGTGGGCTGCATTTGATGGCCGCAGGTGAGCTCCATTTGATAGGCACAGGTGGGCTGCATTTGATGGCCGCAGGTGGGCTGCATTTGATGGCCACAGGTAGGCTGCATTTGATGGGCACTGGTGGGCTACATTTGATGGGCGCTGGTGGGCTACATTTGATGGGTGCTGGTAGGCTGCATTTGATGGGCGTTGGTGGGCTGCATTTGATGGCCGCAGGTGAGCTCCATTTGATAGGCACTGGTGGGCTGCATTTGATGGCCACAGGTAGGCTGCCTTTGATGGGCGCTGGTGGGCTGCATTTGATGGTTGCAGGTGGGCTGCATTTGATGGGCGCAGGTGGGCTGAATTTGATGGGCGTTGGTGGGCTGCATTTGATGGCCGCAGGTGGGCTCCATTTGATGGCCGCAGGTGGGCTGCATTTGATGGCCACAGGTAGGCTGCATTTAATGGGCATTGGTGGGCTGCATTTGATGTCCGCAGGTGGGCTGCATTTGATAGGCGCTGGCGGGCTGCATTTGATGGGTGCTGGTAGACTGCATTTGATGGGTGCAGGTGAGCTGCATTTGATGAGTGCTGGTAGTCTGCTTTTGATGGGCGCTGATGGGCTGCATTTGATGGGAGCTGCTAGGCTGCATTTGATGGGCACAGGTGGTCTGCATTTGATGGCCGTAGACGGGCTGCAGTTGATGGACGCTGGTAGGTTGCACTTGATGGGCGCTGGTAGGCGGCACTTGATGGGCGCTGGTGGACTGCATTTGATGTGTGCTTCATTAAAAAGGTGGGTTATACATGGGCAGGGCAAAGGAGGTGAAGTCAGGGGTGAAGCCGGGGGGGGGGGGGGGGCAAAATGAGGTTTCACCTAGTGTGTCAAAAATCCTTGCACCAGCCCTGGTTATGCCACCCATAGACGGGTCGAATCTCAGCCGGTTGAGCAGGACGCGGTCAAGATTCGAACCATGTATGGGCAGGCTGAATGTACCCAAGTTTATTGATCGATCCACTTGGGTACAACCATCCTGTCAGATTTTACATGCGATTATCGCTAGCAGATGTTATAAGCACTAGCGATAATGACTCAGTGGGAGGGATTCCCCCAATTCACACTGACTGTGTTGATGAGGAAATTAAGCGAATATTTTTATTTTTTTGCCGCCCGTGGTTGAAAAGAAAATCACTCCGTCTATGGCCAACCTTCCTCTGCCAACATGTGAAATCTGAACAACCTATATAAATGCATAAAGAAAAGTTCTGCCCGTTTTTTCCTTTAGAGCCGGTTCACACAGCGGGCGATGCGAGGCGACACGACTCGCCTCGCCTCGCTCTCGCAAGTCGCCCCCGTTCTGTACAATGGAACCGTTCTGAGAGGAGCGACTCGAGTCGCTCCGACTCAGAAAAAAGGTTCCTGTACTACTTTTGGGCGACCTCGGGGCGACTTGCATTGACTTCTATACAGAAGTCATTTGCAAGTCGCCGCTGAGGCCGCGGCAGGTCGCGGCGAGGCAAGTCGGAGTCGCCTCGCCTCGCCTGCTGTGTGAACCGGCCCTTACTTTTGCTACAGCCCTCATAGTTATTGTATAATCAAAAGAATATTGTTTTGTAAATATTGTTTCTTTTATGTTGCGAATTGTTTCTTTTATGTTGCAAATTGTCTCTGTTATGTTGTACACTGGGTGGTTACATAGTAAAGGCTGCACTTATTTGATTAAGAATAAAACGAAACTTGTGCATAAAAAAACCCATCATGATACTTGAGCGACTACAATCTTCACCGGATCTCCCATGATCCTCCAGCCGAAGTCGCGGTTCTCTGCCGCGGACTCGCAAACCCTAATCTGTACGTTCGGAGAATCAGCGCGTGCCGCTTACATATGCAGAGTCTCATTCCTAATTCCCAACTCACGGAGCTTGAAGTCAATTTCTCAGGCCGCGGCGCTCGGAAAGCAACAAAATCACCATTATTTATGTATGAATGATAAATAGGAAGTCCTGGCCATGCCAATTATTTTATGCAAATGAGCCCCGTTCCTGTTGTTTTCTCAATAATCGGGTAATCACAAAGCCAATGTTGCCGTACGTTTTTTTTTTTTTTTTTTTTTACGGAGAATTGGCCTGAAAAATGCCGGCTAAGTGGTAGAATACGCCAATGAATAATATTAGTGGGATGAAAAGAAAGCAAGAAAACGGAAAATGTCATTAGCGCAGCAACATGAGCCGATCACCTCCGAATTACAAAAGTTAAATGAGATGAATTGGGTGAACTTGGGGATCCCATAAATAAATCTGGTAGATGGAACCGAGAAAAACACGAGTGATTGAATCTCGATGACGATGTATCTTCCTGAAGATGGGAGGTCCGTGTCTCCCGGTTGGGCTCTTCCTCGTATGTTCAGACTTGGTGCAGTTGTGGGGTTGGGGGGTGTTTTTTTTCTGTTTCAGGGGGGCAGCCTTGGACTTTCAGGCAAACGTATTTAACAAGCAAGATACATAGATGAGTTAGGTAGCCTTAAAGAAGGTGCACTCGTATTGTGCTCAACATATACAGTATCTCACAAAAGTAAGTACACCCCTCACATTTGTGTAAATCTTTTCTTCTCTCTTTTCATGTGACAACACTGAAAAAATGACACTTGTCTACAATGTAAAGTAGTGAGTGTACAGCTTGTAAAACAGTGGAAATTTGCTGTCTACTCAAAATAACTCAACACACAGCCATTAATGTCTAAACCGCTGGCAACAAAAGTCAGTACACCGTAAATGAAAATCTCCAAATTGGGCCCAAAGTGTCAATATTTTGTGTGGCCGCCATTATTTTCCAGCACTGCCTTCACCCTCTTGGGCATGGAGGTCACCAGAGCTTCACAGGTCACCACTGGAGTCCTCTTCCCCTCCCCCATGATGACATCACGGAGCTGGTGGATGTTGGAGACCTTGCGCTCCTCCACCTTCCGTCTGAGGATGTCCCACAGATGCTCAATAGGGTTTAGGTCTGGAGACATGCTTGGCCAGTCCATCACCTTTACCCTCAGCTTCTTTAGCAAGGCAGTGGTGGTGTTGGAGGTGTGTTTGGGGTGGTTATCATGTTGAAATACTGCCCTGCAGTCCAGTCTCTGAAGGGAGGGGATCATGCTCTGCTTCAGTATGTCACAGTACATGTTGGCATTCATGGTTCCCTCAATGATCTGTAGCCCCCCAGTGCCGGCAGCACTCATGTAGCCCCAGACCATGACACTCCCACCACCATGCCTGACTGTAGACAAGACACACTTGTCTTTGTCCTCCTCACCTGATTGCCCCCACACACGCTTGTCACCATCTGACACCAAATACCTTTATCTTGGTCTCATCAGACCACAGGACATGGTTCCAGTAATCCATCTCCTTAGTCTGCTTGTCTTCAGCAAACTGTTTGTGGTCTTTCTTGTGCATCATCTTTAGAAGAGGCTTCCTTCTGGGACGACAGCCATGCAGACCATTTTGATGCAGTGTGCGGCGTATGGTCTGAGCACTGACAGGCTGACCCCCCACCCCTACAACCTCTGCAGCAATGCTGGCAGCACTCATACGTCTATTTCCCAAAGACAACCTCTGGATATGACGCTGAGCACGTGACCTCAACTTCTTTGGTGGACCATGGCGAGGCCTGTTCTGAGTGGAACCTGTCCTGTTATACCGCTGTATGGTCTTGGCCACCGTGCTGCAGCTCAGTTTCAGGGTCTTGGCAATCTTCTTATAGCCTAGACCCTTTTTATGTAGAGCAACTATTCTTTTTTTCAGATCCTCAGAGAGTTCTTTGCCATGAGGTGCCATGTTGTACTTCCAGTGACCAGTATGAGAGAGTGAGAGCGATAACACCAAATTTAACACACCTGCTCCCCATTCACACCTGAGACCTTGTAACACTAATAAGTCACATGACACCGGGGAGAGAAAATGGCTAATTGGGCCCAATTTGGACATTTTTACTTAGGGGTGTACTGACTTTTGTTGCCAGTGGTTTAGACATGAATGGCTGTGTGTTGAGTTATTTTGAGGGGACAGGAAATTTACACTGTTATACAAGCTGTACACTCACTACTTTACATTGTAGACAAGTGTCATTTCTTCAGTGTTGTCACATGAAAATATAGCAGAAAATATTTACAAAAATGTGAGGGGTGTAATTACTTTTGTGAGATATTGTATGTCAGCTAGTAGCTGAATGGAAGGTAGGCCCATAACAGCTTTAACTGCACTGAGGAGCAAGCATCTTCCGAAGGGTCAGGGGTCATCTACCCAATTGTGTGAGGATAACCAATGAATATTCACTATTCTCACACTGATTCTCCTCCCAGCCAATTTAGGAAGCCGGTCGTGAGACCCGTTTTCCCTATTGGCTGAAAAGGAGATCTTATTGGCCAATGGGGAGGAGGAGGGAGGAGACTCACGGCCGAGGGAGAAGCAGGGGAAGGACCCACCACTTTAACTTATCTGGCCCAGGACTCCCCGGCTCGGACAGGGGAAGGAGGAAGAGGGGAGATTGGATTCTGGGCAGGATATCTGCCTCCTAAGGTCTGTCTCCCGCGGTAGGGGGGGGGGTGTTCCCAGTGCTCCCTGCATTCATGCCCGTTTCCCGCTGAGAGGGGGTGGCATTGCTCCCCAAATTATCAGGCACCAGCCGCCACTGGTCAAAATGCGCTTGTAAATATATTATCCACTGGTTCCCAGCTGTCTCCATGTCCTCACAGATCACTCCAATCCTCTCTCCTCTCCTCCAAATGGACCATGCAGTTGAAATCACAAGAAGGAATCTCCCATAGTGTTATACCTATTTATTAAAATTCATAAACCATATAAAATGCAGCATACATAGAGCAATGACGCTTTAGGAATACTAAGTCTGGGACCATTCCCCAAATAAAAAATTATGAAACAGAACGTGACGCCGTTAGCTCCATCCAATGCGCTTCGTCGTCATGACGTCATCAGAAGGTGTTTCTTATTTTACAATAATTTCCCTGTGTGAGGTTATTCCCCTGGAGGTAAGGTTGCCACCTGTCTGGGATTCATCCAGTTAGACTGGGTTTGGAATCATGTGTCCGGGTTTCAGGCGGACGTGACGCTGTAAGCTCTGTCCAATGTGCTTCCTCGTCATGAAGTCATCAGAAGGTGTTTGTTATTTTATAATAATTTCCCTGTGTGAGGTTATTCCCCTGGAGGTAAGGTTGCCACCTGTCTGGGATTCACCCGGAAAGACTGGGTTTTGAATGATATGTCCGGTTTTCAGGTGGATGTGACGCTGCTAGCTCCGTCCAATGCGCTTCGTCGTCATGACGTCATCAGAAGGTGTTTGTTATTTTAGAAAAAAAGCATTTCTCACTGCTTTAATGCAAACCCTATTAAAGTCAAATGACTAAGCTCGGGGGGGGGGGGGGGAGTGAAATGCGTTGGGGGTTTGGCCCGGCAGTAGTCCAGGCTGAGGTTGACACTCTATTCCCTATTCCAGGACACAGTGGATGTGTGACTTTTAGGGTCTCCCCCTTTTTTCCCTTGCATTTACACAGTAACCAGGATGGGTTCCATCCCCTGTCAGCACGCCAGCAGCAGTTGCGGAAGTATCGACCACATACCCGCCTCACCACCGAGCTTGAGCGGCACACACACATTCCCTAGGTCCTGTTAAAGTCTTTCAAATCTTGAAAATTAGCTCTCTCCGTTTCCAAGGCAAGGGATTGTCAGAAAACGGCAGGGGGAGCCGGGCACTCCAGGTGGTGACCATCAAATAAGATTGCAGATTTGTAGATGGGAAACAATTACATGGGGTGCCTCTGCTGCCCGCAGTGCGGTATGATGTATCGCAGCAACAAGAGACCTCAGAGTACAGCCGCCACTCCGCTCAGCCAATAACAATCCCTCGTTCCTAATCAACATTTGTACATCAAGGCCATGGTCGCAGCTGATCCCTACTCCCTTCACTACTGCTTACATTTCGCAACTATTACACTGCACTTCTTACAAGCAAATCCCAGAAAGCACAAAGGGTGGTAAAATAAAATGCTAATATATCCAGCTACCCCTGCTTAGCCCAACCTCCTGACAAGCATTTAGGTGCTGAGATCTACTCTGAATCAAGTAAACTTTATTTATTTTTTTAGCAGAGAATCTAGAGAATAAAATGGCGATTGCTGCAATATTTTATGTCGCACTGTATTTGTGCAGCGGTGTTTTAAACGCAACTTTTTGGGAAAAGGGACCCTTTCATGAATTTAAAAAAACAAAACAAAAAACAAAACAGTAAAGTTAGCCAAATTTTTTTTGTACATTGTGAAAGATGATGTTACGCCAAGTAAATAGATACCAAACACGTCACGCTTTATAATTGCACTCGTGGAATGATGACAAAAACTACGGTACCAAAAAATCTCCAAAGGCGGTGCTTTAATTTTTTTTTATGGTTACCAGGTTAAAGTTACAGAGGAGGTCTAGTGCTAGAATTATTGCTCTCGCTCTGACGATCGCGGCGATACCTTACATGTGTGAATTGAACACCGTTTACATATGCGTTTTCTTTGCTGCGCGGCTCACGGGGACTTATTATTATTTATTTTTATATTATTAAGTTATTATTCATTTTATTGCTGTCACAAGCAATGTAAACATCCCTTGTGACAGTAATAGATGATGACGGGTACTCTTTATGGAGGGATCAGGGGGGGGGGGTCTCAGAGACCTCCAATCCCTCCTTCGCACTTCAAAGTATACAGATCGCCGTTTTCGGTGATTCTGAATACTGTATATTTTTTTAAAACCGGCGCTTTTGGCAGCCGAGTAAACTGGAAGTTACGTTGTGATGTTGATTCCGCGTTTACAATCAGTAGACTGTAATGAAGCCACTTCCGTCTTCGTTCCAGTCTGTCCCTAGCCGCCAGAAGCGGCGGATTTTCGATCGGGCTTCCCGATGGGACACCCAGGAAGAACGGCGGGAGGTGGCAGGAGAGGGGGATGTCCCCTCGCCCCTCCTCCGGGATAACAGCCGAGTGGCTTTTAGCTGCATCGTTTGTTATCCCTGGATAGCCGATCGCCCGCTCTAAACAACGATACTGGGGTGATGCCTGCAGCTGCGGGCATCATCCTGGTATAACCCTAGAAAGCCGAGGCCGCACATCTGCGTACGCTCAGCGGGAAGGGGTTAAACCTTTACATGATTATCATGTAAAAGTTTAACCCCTCCCCGCTGAGCGTACGCAGATGTGCGGCCTTGGCTTTCGAGGGTTGCACCGATACGAGTATTTGCACTGATACTTGAAACCGATACTTTCAGGCTCGGTTCTTTGAGCTGTCAGCGGGTCTCCCCTGTTGGCAGCTGAAGTGTTAAAGAAGTCTGGTAATTGGAGCTGTCAAAAAAAAAGCAGCCCATGTTTATTAACAACACACTAAAATTAAAAGAAACATTGTTTCTTTTTGTATCTGTTTCTTCAGCTGCAGATCAAAGGGATGGACAAATGTTCCTCTGTTTAACCCCTTAATAACCCTCCATTTACTCTAATCAGCATTAATTAACTCCCTATTCTCCTCCGTTTAATTATTATTTTCTTGCTTTTTTAAAAAAAAAATTTACCTCTATTTTATAAACGATAAACAATGAAAACTTTTTTTTTTCGTTTGCTTTGTTAGTGAATATTTTTACACATCTATATTAACATATATTTACACATTTCACATTAAAAAAGCACAAAATGTAAAAAGAAAATCTATTTAGTTTGTAAATAACTTTTCAATGCTTTGTACCATTGCTGACAGCTGAAGTGAAAACAACACGGTTGCGGTTGGTATCGGTAAATGTAATTGGCGAGTACTAAAAAAAAAAAAAGTATCGGTACTCGTTGTGAAATAAAAAAATGTATCGGTGCATCCCTAATATCATTGTAAAAGGTTTTCAGTCTTTTACCATTTGCAGCTTTAATTAAAAAAAACAGGTGATCCTGCCACGAAAGTCCTTTTTCAGGCGATTCCTGTTTCCTATTATTTTTATTAAATTATGATACAAATATAAAACCTTACATATCATTCCAAAAACATACATACAAGTCATTCAAAAACACAAAAATACAAGAATGAGTCACTCCTAGAATATATTTTTTTCAAAGTTCTTAGAAAAAGTTATACCGATGGCTCAACCATAGACATGCAAAGACCCCTTTAAATAGGCACCACACCCCCAAATATACAGTATAGTAAAGTTTGAGAATGTATAGGGATTTTAACGGTGCTAATTATGAAAACGATGAAAAAATGTACAATGTAAAAGTATACAATTTTTATTCAAAACATGATTAAAATTCACAAACAATGAGATTGTGCAATTGTGGTTTAACTACCGTATTTATCGGCGTATAACACGCACTTTTTTCCCCCTTAAAATCAGGGGGAAATCGCAGGTGCGTGTTACACGTCGATCCTCCGTGATTTTTGAGCGATTTTTGAGCCTCTGGGCGGCTTTCAGCCGCCTTCGGGACCTTCTCGCGGCTTTCGGCCACCTTCGGCTGTTCTCGGCAGCTTTCAGCCGCCTTCGGCCCTTCTCGGCGGCCTAAAACCGCCGAGAATGGCCGAGAGCATCCGAAAGCTGACGAGAGCAGCCGAAAGCTGACGAGAGCGGCCGAATGCGGCTGAAAGCCGCTGAGTACGACCGAAGGCGGCCGAGAACACAGGATATCTCTGCGGCGCCTTTTTTAAAAATAAAATCTGAAATTAACACTGACAAGGGGACAACGATGCACAAGGCTGCAATGATAGACCAGTCTGCTTGACAAGGCTGCAAATGACACTGACAAGGCTGCAGATGGACACTGATAAGGCTGCATTGATGGGCATTTAAATGTAAGTTTTTTTTTTCCTTAAATTTCACTCCTAAACTTGGGGTGCGTGATATACGCCGGCACGTGTTATACGCTGATAAATACGGTAATCAGAATAGTCGATGGACTAAAGATGGATTGTGGCACATTATTCCGACATATTTCGCAAATATGCTTCCTCAGGGGATGTGCGTTTTTGATTAGTCGGTGAAAAACTCTAATTTTGAAATACAAAAATACACAAAATGAATTAACAATAAATAGTAAACTGTAATATAGGAAAAGATACATTGAAAGAGGTGCCCCTCTTTCAATGTATCTTTTCCTATATTACAATTGAGCACTAAATTCCCCCTCCTAGCATAAATGCCCCCAATCATCCCTACTACCACAAATCCCACCCCCCATATAAAAATGTCCTATCCTAGCAGAAATCCCCTACTCCCTCTATCATATCACCTCTTCTAGCGCAAATCCCCTCCCCCCCCCCCGCCCAACACAAATTCTCCCAAATGACCTTTCCTAGTATAGTATAATTTCCCATCTTAGGACAATCCTTACCTCCCGCTGTAACCAAAATTCCCCCACCCAACACGCATGCCCTCTCAATGTGGTGCCCTCCCCCACACCTCACATTATACCACAGTGCCCAGGGCAGCCGCCCCTCCTGCCCACCCATTGTCCCATTCCTGGTGACAATGCTGTCTCCCTGCCTCCCATTGGCGCTCCTGTGTTGTCACCGGTGGTGGCTGGGGGTATATTTTTTTGGTCGGTCACCAGACCCGCACTTACCTCTTCTTGGTCCTCTGGGTGACAGGCGGCGGCTTCCCCTGCGCCTCCCCCTCCTTGGCATCATGGCGGCTTCCGCCATGTGTCTCCTCCTTCTTCCTCCTAGGCAGCCAATAGGATCTCTTCTCCTCTTGGCCAATCAGGTGACGGGTCTCAGGACCCGCTTCCTGATTGGCCGGGAGGCGAATCAGGAAGGCGATAGCGAATATTAATTCGCTATTGTCCCACAACTGGGTGGGCTCAGGGCACAATGCTCTGCACCTCAAGCCCACCCTCTTTTTAAGCCTATTAAAGCCTCGGGCTCTGATCCTGAAAAAAACAAAATAAATCCCATTGGAATCAATGCGTCCGGCGCCCTGCATGTCGATTAGAGAGGCGCCCTGTATTACTGGTTGCCACCCTGTCATGTGCGCCCCCTGGTGGAGACTACAGGGGACCACACTAACACACATTACACAAACATGACACTAGCAGCAGGCTGGTCCTCAGCAATCCTGTGCAGCTGACGCCGGAGTGAGCGCACGTAGACAGGAAGTTGCCTAAAAGTCGGCTGCTGGAGATCAGCAGCACTGAGAGTCTTGAAATGTAAAAAACAAGAAAAAAACCATTGTCATTTTTTTCATGGTGCAAAAACGAAATGCCTTCCAGTTAGGGGTTAGATGTATGTTAATAAATGCAAGATTGTATTATTGGAAGTGATTAATCCTCATCATGGAACAGTAATTATGCCATGACAATGTTTCATATTGAAGGATGGAGCCTTCGGACCGGGGCTAAAAAATAAAAATAAAAAAGGAAGGCACTGGTCGCGCTGCGGGGACCGTCCTCCTCGTACAGTATGGGGCTCTGGGGGGAGAGCGGTCCTCTTTACATCCAATGTAATCATTATTAATAGCCGTCCTTCATCAGGTTATTGATGGTCTGGTCCGGCTGATGAAGATGAATGTAGACATGTTGGACATTTATATACAGGCTCCTGATGTATATATATATATATCGGGCCGTGTCATCGCTCTCTCCTCTTCATTATTATGCTCTCCGGGTATGCGGCTGGCTAAAGCCGGCGTGTTATATGTCAATAGGCAGATATTGACGCGGCCCGGGATTAAGAGCTAAACGGCTTTTCTCATTTCCGAAATTTCTTAAACAAGTACGTGACGGCTGACACGGGTTTTGTTCCCGGCGGTCCCCAATTTCCCGATTCTACTTTGATGTCACGGGATAATGTTTTCGGACTTTTTTTCGAGGTCACATCGAGTCACCGTTTTCTTTTCATCCCTCTAAATGGCCCAAAATGATGATTATTAGAGATGAAAAGGCTGAAGAACACCTTGTGACAACACAAGAGACGGATGAGGGAAATTGTATGCGCCGGGAGCGGAGGAGAGATGATGGCGGGAAAAGATACATACTGTACACCATCGTACCGCCATTTGTCCGCCGGTGAAATATACAGCTTTGTGTGAGGAGCGCAGAATGTTGTCGTGTGATAATCCGACCATCAACCAAAAAAAGTGGGGATGAGAGAGACTGGGCGGGTTTTACCAATGTAAATCTAACGCCAATCATCAATCACATCATTCATTTATTATAAATCCATCATCAATCACATCATTCATTTATTATAAATCCATCATCAATCACATCATCCAATTATTATAAATCCATCATCAATCACATCATCAAATTATTACAAATCCATCATCAATCACATCATTCAATTATTATAAATCCATCATCAATCACATCATCCAATTATTATAAATCCATCATCAATCACATCATCCAATTATTACAAATCCATCATCAATCACATCATCAAATTATTACAAATCCATCATCAATCACATCATTCAATTATTATAAATCCATCATCAATCACATCATCCAATTATTATAAATTCATCATCATCAATCAATTATTATAAATCCATCATCAATCATGTTATCAAGTGATGGAAATCCATCATCAATCACATCATTTAATTATTATAAATCCATCATCAATCACATCATTTAATTATTATAAATCAATGATCAATCACATCATTTAATTATTATAAATCCATCATCAATCATATCATTTAATTATTATAAATCCATCATCAATCACATCATTTAATTATTATAAATCCATCATCAATCACATCATTTAATTATTATAAATCAATGATCAATCACATCATTTAATTATTATAAATTCATCATCAATCAATTATTATAAATCCATCATCAATCATGTTATCAAGTGATGGAAATCCATCATCAATCACATCATTTATTTATTATAAATCCATCATCAATCACATCATTTAATTATTATAAATCAATGATCAATCACATCATTTAATTATTATAAATCCATCATCAATCACATCATTTAATTATTATAAATCCATCACATCAATCACATCATCAAATTATTACAAATCCATCATCAATCACATCAATCACATCATTCAATTATTATAAATCCATCATCAATCACATCATCCAATTATTATAAATTCATCATCAATCATTTATTATAAATCCATCATCAATCATGTTATCAAGTGATGGAAATCCATCATCAATCACATCATTCAATTATTACAAATCCATCATCAATCACATCATTTAATTATTATAAATCTATCATCAATCACATCATTTAATTATTATAAATCCATCATAAATCACATCATTTAATTATTATAAATCTATCATCAATCACATCATTTAATTATTATAAATTCATCATCAATCATGTTATCAAGTGACGGAAATCAATCATCAATCACATCATTCAATTATTACAAATCCATCATCAATCACATCATCCAATTATTATAAATTCATCATAAATCAGATCATCCAATTATTATAAATTCATCATCATTCAATTATTATAAATTCATCATCAATCATGTTATCAAGTGACGGAAATCAATCATCAATCACATCATTCAATTATTACAAATCCATCATCAATCACATCATCCAATTATTATAAATTCATCATCAATCACATCATCCAATTATTATAAATCCATCATCAATCACATCATCCAATTATTATAAATCCATCATCAATCACATCATCCAATTATTATAAATTCATCATCAATCACATCATTTAATTATTATAAATCCATCATCAATCAATTATTATAAATCTATCATCAATCATATTGTCAAGTGATGGAAATCCATCAATAATCATATCATCCAATGATATAAATCCACCATCAATCATGTTATCCAGAAATGTAAATTGATAATCAATCACCTCACCCAATTATTATAAATCCATCATCAAACATGTGATCAGGTGATAGAAATCCATCAATAATCACACCATCCAGGGGTGAAATTCACGATCAATCACAACAACCTGCCACTCGATGATTTTTACCCGCAATGATGAATTTCTGCCCTGCAAAGTTTTTCTGACTCCTGTTGCAAATGATAAATTCCCACCTTCTAGACCAGGTCCCCAAACTGCGGCCCGGGGGCCAGATTTTACCCTTTGCTTGATTTTATCTGGCCCTTGGAGCACTACTCCTCTCACTGACACCAACAATGGGGTATAATTCCTCTCACTGACACCAAAAATGGGGTATAATTCCTCTCACTGACACCAACAATGGGGTATAATTCCTCTCACTGACACCAAAAATGGGGTATAATTCCTCTCACTGACACCAACAATGGGGTATAATTCATTTCACTCACACCGACAATGAGGCATAATTCCTCTCACTGACACCAACAATAGGGTATAAATCCTCTCGCTCACACCAACAATGGGGTATAATTCCTCTCACTCACACCAACAATAGGGTATAATTCCTCTCACTCACACCAACAATGGGACATAATTCCTCTCACTGACACCAACAATAGGGTATAATTCCTCTCACTGACACCAACAATAGGGTATAATTCCTCTCACTCACCCCAACAATAGGGTATAATTCCTCTCACTCACACCAACAATAGGGTATAATTCCTCTCACTCACACCAACAATGGGGTATAATTCCTCTCACTGACACCAACGATAGGGTATAATTACTCTCACTGACACCAACAATAGGGTATAATTCCTCTCACTCACCCCAACAATGGGGTATAATTCCTCTCACTCACACCAACAATAGGGTATAATTCCTCTCACTGACACCAACAATGGGGCATAATTCCTCTCACTGACACCAACAATAGGGTATAATTCCTCTCACTCACCCCAACAATGGGGTATAATTCCTCTCACTCACACCACCAATAGGGTATAATTCCTCTCACTCACACCAACAATGGGGCATAATTCCTCTCACTGACACCAACAATAGGGTATAATTCCTCTCACTCACCCCAACAATAGGGTATAATTCCTCTTACTGACACCAACAATAGGGTATAATTCCTCTCACTCACACCAACAATGGGGTATAATTCCTCTTACTGACACCAACAATAGGGCATAATTCCTCTCACTGACACCAACAATGGGGCACTGTTTACCAAAAATATGTAACAGCATAAATATTGGCACAAATGTATGAATTTCTTTTTCAATTTTTCATTGGATATGTTTTGTAGCAGAAAGTAAAAAATATTTTTTTTTTTTTTTAATTTTTAGTCTTTTTTCATTTATAGCCCAAAAAAACAAAAAACAAAAAAAAAACCCCAGTGGTGATCAAGAAACACCAAAATAAAGCCCTATTTTTTTTTTTGGGGGGGGGGAATGTTTTTTTGTTTTTTTTTATATCATTTTATTTGGGTACAGCGTTGCATGATCGGGCAGTTTACCAGTTAAAATAACGCAGTGCCAAAAAGCAAAAAAAATAAAAATAAATGGCCTGGTCATGAAGGGGGGTAAATCTTTCGGAGGTGAAGTGGAAATACTTACCATGAAGTCAGGCTCATCCCATGACCTACAATAAGTATACAGCTGAGGAGTTCTGCCTTCACTGGCGGCATGCTTGCTCTGTGCCGGGGACTTGGTGTACTGTAGCTGGGGGTCGGCCAGGCGGTTGGTATTTCTAGAAGGGGTCAGCAGCGGCCGGCGGCCTAGATCTCAGCGTTTCCTTCGAATCGCTCGGAGAATTTCCAGGATTTAATCAGCAACAATGAGAAATCCGCTCGGTGATGCTTTCAAGGAGAAGAATTGTTTGGAAATGCGTCTCGATGTATTAATTGAGTGTTTATCCGGAGCGATCGGTGAGCTCACAGCGCGGTCCTGCCAATGTAGACAGAAAAACAAACGGGGTTAAAGCAGGACTCCGGGGCTCACGCCAACACCACCTACCAGCAACCTACAGCCTGCACACGGGGCTTAACTACTTCAGTACCGGGCACTGACACCCCCCTCCTGCCCAGGCCATTTTTCATCTTTCAGCACGGTCGCGCTTTGAATGACAATTGCGCGCTCGTGCTACACTGTAACCATGTGACATTTTTATCATTTTCTTCACACAAATAGATCTTTATTTTGGTGGATTTGAATCACTTCTGGATTTTTTATATTTTCCTAAAAAAAAAAAAAAAAAGACGGAAAATTAAAAAAATAAAATAAAAGTTTTTCTTAGTTTCTGTCAGTAAATTTTGTAAATAAGTAATTTTTCTCCTTCCCTGATGGGCTCTGATGAGGAAGCACCGATGGGCACTGATAGGCTGCACTGATGGGCACTGATAGGCTGCACTGATGGGCTCTGATGAGGAAGCACCGATGGGCACTGATAGGCTGCACTGATGGGCACTGATAGGCTGCACTGATGGGCTCTGATGAGGAAGCACTGATGGGCACTGATAGGCTGCACTGATGGGCACTGATGAGGTGGTATTTATTGGGCACTGATGAGCACTGATAGGCAGCACTGGTAGGCACTACCGGGTGGCACTGGTGGGCACTGGTGGTTGGATGTGATGGGCACAGATAGGCAACATGGATAGGCGGCACTGGTGGGGACTTATGGGCGACACTTATGGGCATTGATGGGTGGCATTTTGATGGGCAGCAGTGATAGGTATTGATGGTCAGCAGTGGTGGGCAGCAGCAATAGCCAGCACTGACTGGCATCACTAATGGGTACTGATTGCTTACACTTGTGGGCACTGTTTGCTAGCACTGGTGGGCACTCAATGCTGGCACTGGTGAGCACTCACTGCTGGCACTGTTGGGCATACTGCTGGCACTGGTGGGCACACCGCTGGCACTGTGGGCGCTTTATTGTAATCAGTGCCCTGATTACATGCCTAGATGTACTCTGTGAGGAGAGAGCCAATCACACAGCCAATCACATGGTTAAAAAGTCGCGGCCGTGGCTCTTTTGCAGAGATCAGGGTCACGCCACGTCCTAGCACCACGGCCGCGATTGGCACGCAGCGTGCCCCCCAGGGGGGCATGCGAGAGCGGCTGTTTCGGGCGCCGTCATATGACATCCACCCAGAACGAGAATGAGAGCCGAACTGTTGCAGAACTACAAGTCCCATCATGCCTCTGCCTTTGGGAGTCATATTTGCAACTGTCAGCCCTGCAATGCTTCATGGGATTTGTAGTTCTGCAACAGCTGGGAGGGCCGCAGGTTGAGCACAGTCTGGAGGGAGCAGCAAGGGAGAGAGAAAGAAGAGCAGTGCAGTGTAGTGTCAGTATAGGAATACTGAATACTGTAGGTAGGACAGTGTAGTGGACTGTATAGTGGTCAGTATAGTGTAGTGGATAGTATAGTAGACAGTATAGTGTAGTGGATAGTATAGTGGTCAGTGTAGTGGACTGTATAGTGGTCAGTGCAGTGGGCAGTATAGTGGTCATTGTAGTGGACAGTATAGTGTAGTGGACAGCATAGTGGTCAGTGTAGTGTAGTGGACAGTATAGTGGTCAGTGTAGGTGACAGTGTAATGGTTAGTGTAGTGGACAGTATATCGGTCAGTGTAGTGTAGTGGACAGTATAGTTTTTAGTGCAGTGTAGTGTAGTGTAGTGCAGTGTAGTGGTCAGTGTAGTGGACAGTATAGTGGTTAGTGTACAGTGTAGTGGTCAGTATAGGAATCAGGTTGGTCAGTGTAGTGGTCAGTGTTGGAATCAGGTTGGCCAGTGTAGTGGTCAGTATAGGAATCAGGTTGGTCAGTGTAGTGGTCAGTATAGGAATCAGGGTGGTCAGTGTTGGAATCAGGTTGGTCAGGGTAGTGGTCAGTGTTGGAATGAGGGTGGTCAGTGTAGTGGTCAGTATAGTGTAGTGGATAGAGGTCAGTGGACAGTGTAGTGGGAAGTGGGCAGTGTAGTGGTCAGTGGACAGTGTAGTGGGTAGTGGGCAGTGTAGTGGTCAGCATAGGAATCAGGGTGGTCAGTGTAGTGGTCAGTATAGGAATCAGGTTGGTCAGTGTAGTGGTCAGTGTAGGAATCAGGTTGGTCAGTGTAGTGGTCAGTATAGGAATCAGGTTGGTCAGAGTAGTGGTCAGTATAGGAATCAGGTTGGTCATTGTATTGGTCAGTATAGGAATCAGGGTGGTCAGTGTATTGGTCAGTATAGGAATCAGGGTGGTCAGTGTAGTGGTTAGTATAGGAATCAGGTTGGTCAGTGTAGTGGTCAGTATAGGAATCAGGTTGGTCAGTGTAGTGGTCAGTATAGGAATCAGGGTGGTCAGTGTAGTGGTCAGTATAGGAATCAGGTTGGTCAGTGTATTGGTCAGTATAGGAATCAGGGTGGTCAGTGTAGTGGTCAGTATAGGAATCAGGGTGGTCAGTGTAGTGGTCGGTATAGGAATCAGGGTGGTCAGTGTAGTGGTCAGTATAGGAATCAGGGTGGTCAGTGTAGTGGTCAGTATAGGAATCAGGGTGGTCAGTGTAGTGGTTAGTATAGGAATCAGGTTGGTCAGTGTAGTGGTCAGTATAGGAATCAGGTTGGTCAGTGTAGTGGTCAGTGTTGGAATCAGGTTGGTCAGTGTAGTGGTCAGTATAGGAATCAGGTTGGTCAGTGTATTGGTCAGTATAGGAATCAGGTTGGTCAGTGTAGTGGTCAGTATAGGAATCAGGGTGATCAGTGTAGTGGTCAGTATAGGAATCAGGTTGGTCAGTGTATTGGTCAGTATAGGAATCAGGTTGGTCAGTGTAGTGGTCAGTATAGGAATCAGGTTGGTCAGTGTAGTGGTCAGTATAGGAATCAGGTTGGTCAGTGTATTGGTCAGTATAGGAATCAGGTTGGTCAGTGTAGTGGTCAGTATAGGAATCAGGGTGGTCAGTGTAGTGGTCAGTATAGGAATCAGGGTGGTCAGTGTAGTGGTCAGTGTTGGAATCAGGCTGGTCAGTGTTGGAATCAGGCTGGTCAGTGTTGGAATCAGGCTGGTCAGTATTATTGTAGGAAGGGAAGGGACTTGGGGGGTGCTAAAAGTCAGCAGGTTAGGGGGTGCAAATTACTAGCCTTGCCCCGGGGCGCTGACAACCCGCGCTACGCCACTGGCATGAGGGGCACTTAGGGTTGAAGAAGAAGAGCGCACCGCAGTGTAAATGGGCGTGGCTAAAATTTGCTGAATATTGACATGGTATAAAAGAGCATGTAAGCTACATAAGGAATACACTGTACATAGTCCACTGTACTGTGGGTGGGAAACTAGCTTACATAAACCTAGACTAGAACAATACACATGGATAGAGTTAGGGGCTTTTTTTTCATTAAAGTGATTATTAACCCATTTCTAATAAATTGCCTGGACCGTTATAAGGCGCGTCCCTGTGCCCGGCGCCAGGCTTATGTCCTTATATGGCCTCCTTAACCAAGATTTGGAGGCTTTAAATGCAATATGCAATTTCCCCATCAAGCCCCTCTATCAGTATATTGGTATTAATTAGTATTAACCACTTCAGCCCCGGAAGATTTGGCTGCTCAATGACCGGGGCCATTTTTTGCGATTCGGCACTGCGTCGCTTTAACTGACAATTGTGCGGTCGTGCGACATTGCACCCAAACAAAATTCCCGTCCTTTTTTTCCCCACAAATAGAACTTTCTTTTGGTGGTACTTGATCACCTCTGCGGTTTTTTCATTTTTTGCGCTATAAACAAAAAAAAGAGAGACAATTTAAAAAAAAAAAAAAAAAACACTATTTAATAATAATAATAAATTATTATTAATGATATAATTATTTAATAATAATTAAAACATTATTTAATATTTTATACTTTTTGCTATAATAAATATCCCTAATTTTTTTTTTTTTTTAAAGCAAATTTTTATCTTCGTTTAGGCCGATATGTTTTCTTCGACATATTTCTGGTAATAAAAAACGCAAAAGGCGTATATTGTTTGTTTTGCGCAAAAGTAATAACGTCTACAAACTATGGGAAAGATTTATGGCATTTTTATTATTATTATTTTTTTCACTAGTAATGGCGGTGATCTGCGTTTTTTCACTAGTAATGGCGGTGATCTGCGTTTTTTGCGGCGGACAGATAGGACACTTTTCACACTATTTTGGGACCATTGACATTTATACAGCGATCAGAGCTATAAAAATGCACTGATTACTGTGTAAATGTCACTGGCAGTGAAGGGGTTAACACTAAGGGGGGGGGGGCGATAAAGGGGTTAACTGTGTTGCCTTGTGTGTGTTCTAACTGCAGGGGGGGGGGGTGGGAGTGACTAGAGGAGATGACAGATCGTTGTTCCTAGCTTGTAGGAACACACAATCTGTCTCTCCTCTCCTCACAGGACAGGAGGGCTATCCCTGCTTATAGGAGCCGACGTACAGCTACGGCGGCTCGCGGGAACGTGTCGACCCGGCGGCTGGTCGGCAAGGGGTTAAAGGAGAAGTCCAGCCTGAGCTCATTCGTCTGGTCTTCTCCTCTGGGTCACAGGAGTGCAATTCGTTTTGCACCCCTGTGACCCATTTTCAGCACAGAGCAGCGGTCTGAAGTTCAGCCCTCCACTGACGTCACCAAGATCAGTCCAGGCACCGCGTCATCCCGACTTAGGAACTCTGGATCCACCAGCTGCCTGGACTGATGGCCGTCTCAGCCTCTCAGCGAGCCGCCGAGAGGCTGAGATGGCCGCTCCCCGCCCCCTCCACAGCTCAGCGCTCCAGTGAGCGTGCAGGAGCAGAGAAGGAGAGATGCTGATTGACAGTCAGCAGCTCTCCGCTCGGGGGAGGTGAGAGAACCGAGCCATCAGCGATGTTTGGTCGCTCGGTTCTCAGTGAAGAGGCGGCGGGGTAAGTATGATTATGGGATAAAAAAATAAAACACTTCTCTATTAAAGCTTGCTTGGCTCGGTGCTCTTGTTTCATCTTTTACCATCAGATGGTATATAGAAGTCTTCACATGCCGCTTGCTGGTGCCAATAAGTACATCAGAAGCAGAAGCTGTAAGACATCTATTGAAGATATTCGAGCTTCCATCAGCTTCATAACAGCAGAAAATGTCACGCTGCCTTTACTAAAACTGACTGCGATACTCCAAAGATGTTTCACAAGCGCAGTGACATGCCGGCACACACCGGCGCTAA
This sequence comes from Lithobates pipiens, assembly GCF_037356315.1. Lineage (NCBI taxonomy): Eukaryota > Metazoa > Chordata > Amphibia > Anura > Ranidae > Lithobates > Lithobates pipiens. The sequence goes on along the minus strand of NW_027507785.1, from coordinate 330,535,334 downwards.
TTGGGGTCCATAACGCAACCCCAACCGAATATGACACGCTCTCCTTTCAGAACTCTACCCCTCACCCAGACCCCTTTACTGTACTTGTATCCTATATAGCAGGCTTCTGTTTATGCCGTTTTCTTCTGTGTAGCAGTATATGCGCCTATACTGGGTGGTACAACATGAATCTGGCACTCTACTTTGTTCAGTTTCTGATATGCTGACCACTGCTTAGTACATGGGGCATCTATGGCCTTATATATATTCTTTGGCGGTTTCTCTGCATCCTTGTATCCAGGGCTTTTTTTCTCAGAGAATAGGTGCAGGAATTCCCCCTTCTGAGTCACCCTTTGTCTCCGCCCCCTACCCACCTCTGAGCACTGTCCCTTGTTTCCAACAACTACCCACCTCTGAGCACCGTCCCTTGGTTCCATCCCCTACCCACCTCTGAGCACTGTCCCTTGGTTTCACCCCCTACCCACCTCTGAGCACCGTCCCTTGGTTCCATCCCCTACCCACCTCTGAGCACTGTCCCTTGGTTCCACCCCATACCCACCTCTGAGCACCGTCCCATGGTTCCACCCCCTACCCAACTCTGAGCACTGTCCCTTGGTTCCACCCCGACCCACCTCTGAGCACTGTCCCTTGGTTCCACCCCCTACCCACCTCTGAGCACCGTCGCATGGTTCCATCCACTACCCACCTCTGAACACCGTCCCATGGTTCCACCCCCTACCCAACTCTGAGCACTGTCCCTTGGTTCCATCCCCTACCCACCTCTGAGAGCCGTCCCTTGGTTCCACCCCCTACCCACCTCTGAGCACCAACCCTTGCTTCCACCCCCTACCCACCTCTGTGAACCATCTCTTGGTTCCATCCCCTACCCACCTCTAAGCACCATCCCTTGGTTTCACCCCCTACCCACCTCTGAGCACTGTCCCTTGTTTCCAACAACTACCCACCTCTGAGCACCGTCCCTTGGTTCCATCCCCTACCCACCTCTGAGCACTGTCCCTTGGTTTCACCCCCTACCCACCTCTGAGCACCGTCCCATGGTTCCACCCCCTACCCAACTCTGAGCACTGTCCCTTGGTTCCACCCCGACCCACCTCTGAGCACTGTCCCTTGGTTCCACCCCCTACCCACCTCTGAGCACCGTCGCATGGTTCCATCCACTACCCACCTCTGAACACCGTCCCATGGTTCCACCCCCTACCCAACTCTGAGCACTGTCCCTTGGTTCCACCCCTACCCACCTCTGAGCACCGTCCCATGGTTCCACCCCCTACCCAACTCTGAGCACTGTCCCTTGGTTCCACCCCGACCCACCTCTGAGCACTGTCCCTTGGTTCCACCCCCTACCCACCTCTGAGCACCGTCGCATGGTTCCATCCACTACCCACCTCTGAACACCGTCCCATGGTTCCACCCCCTACCCAACTCTGAGCACTGTCCCTTGGTTCCATCCCCTACCCACCTCTGAGAGCCGTCCCTTGGTTCCACCCCCTACCCACCTCTGAGCACCAACCCTTGCTTCCACCCCCTACCCACCTCTGTGAACCATCTCTTGGTTCCATCCCCTACCCACCTCTAAGCACCATCCCTTGGTTTCACCCCCTACCCACCTCTGAGCACCGTCCCTTGGTTCCACCCCCTACCCACCTCTGAGCACCGTCCCTTGGTTCCATCCCCTACCCACCTCTGAGAGCCGTCCCTTGGTTCCACCCCCTACCCACCTCTGTGAACCATCCCTTGGTTCCACCCCCTACCCACCTCTGAGCACCATCCCTTGGTTCCTCCCCCTACCCACCTCTGAGCACCGTCCCTTGGTTTAACCCCAACCCACCTCTGAGCACCGCCCCTTGGTTCCACCCCGTACCCACCTGTGAGCACTATCCCTTGGTTCCACTCCCTACCCACCTCTGAGCACTGTCCCTTGGTTCCACCCCCTACCCACCTCCCGGTACCACCCCATTTAGAGAATACAGAATCAAATATAATTTTGTGGTGCTAAATAATTTGTATGAGATTTGTTAACGATAACAAGAAAACCATAAAATGGGGTTTATTTATTAAAGGCAAATCCAGTTTGCACTGCAAGTGCAGTCACTGTAAATCTGAGGGGGACACGCAAGGGAAATAAAAAACAGCATTTTTGCTTGTACATTGATGATAAAATAAGCAGAGCTTCCCCTCATTTTAGATCTTTGCCTCAGATCTACAGCGACTACACTTCCAGTTGCAGTGCACTTGTAGTGTAAAGTGGATTTATTTGCCTTTAGTAAATAAGCTCCAGACAGTCTAAATATTGATCTGGCATCTTCTGCACAACGAAGGGCTTCTAAGGTCACCTTGGATTGTGGTAAAGGTAAATGAACATAAAATTAAAGCAAGATATATAAAAAAAAAAGTGCAGCGCTAAAATAAATCATAATAGTATCCACTGAGGATATAAGGTGCAATGGTATATTTAATAATAAATTATAAAGTGCAGTGTGCAAAAAAGTTCTCCACGCAATGTCCTTATATAAATCAAACTGTCTGACAGTGGCGGCACATCCAATAGTGGCGGCCGGGCACTGCCCCTCGTTCCATGGCATCCCTCCATGGCCGCCGCGGCCGCCCCCTATTCATGCGCCCGGTCCCCGCTGTTGTAACACTGATCCTCAATCCTGCCAATCAGAAGCAGGTCTGAGACCCGGATTAGCCGGAAAGAGAAGACTCTCGATTGGCCGCTGAGGAGGAGGGAGGAAACGGAAGCTACCGATGCCCGTGGAGAGCAGAGGAAGGAAAAGTAATCTCTGTCGCGCTGAGCAAGGGAAGCGCTACATAAATGGGATAAGTGCACCAGACCCGCCGACCGACAACGGGGCGGGAGGTTTACTGTTTGCCCCCCCCCCAGAAAAAAATTACCACCGACTGCCACTGCTGTCTGATGTGCAATAAAGTGCAAAGTGCACAGATTATTCATGCACTGTCCTTATATAAATTAAATTTATGACGAAAACAGCGTGTCAATCCATTTTGTGAATATTGACAACATTTAAATGAAACGTCTGTCCACACTCATCCATCTCTGTGTATATACTCAAAATCCTTGTGCTCCCTCCACCGGTTGTGCCCTCACCTTATATGCTATATAAATGTGCCTTTGGGAATAATCAATCCTCTGGGGTGCGCCTTCTGATATTCCTCCGTCTTATAAACTGATAAAGCAGTTATAAAGCAATAAGATCTTGCAATAGTGCAGGCCAGTCAAGTTCCTCCACCCCAAACTCGCTTATCCGTGTCTTTTTGGATCTCGCTTTGTGCACTGGTCCAAATCATTTGGTGGAGGGGGGGGGATTATGGTGTGGGGGGTTGTTTTTCAGGGGTTGGGCTTGGCCCCTTAGTTCCAGTGATGGGAACTCTTAAAGAGGAAGTAAACCCTGATGAGTTTACTTCCTCTTTCATTCCCTGCAAAGGTAAAGCATAATGGACTACTATGCATCGCATTGCATCGCATCGCATAGTAGTCCATTATGTGTCACTTACCTGACACAGGAGCCAACGATGTCACCGCTGTCCCCTGTAGTCCGGCGCATCCATCTTCTCGGTGGGTCTCGCAGCTCCGGCGCTGTCATTCGGCAAAGCCGCTATGACGTCACTCCCGCGCATGCGCACGGGAGCCGCCACGCGCGGCATATCGCCGTTGACGGGTGCCGCGCTCAGTGCGCCTGCACGCCGCTGTCTACGGTGCATGCGCCTGGTTTAGGAGATATTTCTTGAACCTTAATCTAGGCTTACCTGTAGGTCAAAGTGTATTGTAAGGGTTTACAACCACTTCAAGGCGTCAGCATACCAAGACATTTTGGACAATTTCACGCTCCCAACTTTGTGGGAATAGTTTGGGGACGGCCTCTTCCTGTTCCAACATGACTGCGCGCCAGAGCTCAAAGCATCGTCCATGAAGACATGAATAAGCTAGTTAGGAGTGGGGGAACTTGACTGGCGTGCACAGAGTCCTGACCTCATCCCGATAGAACACCTTTGGGATAAATTAGAGCGGAGACTGCGAGCCAGGCCTTCTCATCCAACATTAGTGCCTGACCTCACAAATGCGTTTCTGGAAGAATGGTCAAACATTCCCATAGACACACTGCTAAACCTTGTGGACGGCCTTCCCAGAAGAGTTAAAGCTGTTATAGCTGCAAAGGGCAGAGCCAACTCAATATTGAACCCTCCGGGCTATGACTGGGATGCTATTAAAGTTCATATGTGTGTGTAAAGGCAGGTGTCCCAATACTTTTGACAATATAGTGTATGTAGGCAGGTGTCCCAATACTTTTGGCAATATAGTGTATTTTTATGTAATTTCTGACGTGACACGATACTGTTATTTTCTTAAAGGCATGTCAGCAGCAACATGGAAATCGCAGACCTGCACAAGCGGTAATTGAGGTCAAAATCGCAACCCCAACTGAATTGTCCTCCATCTCTTTTCAGAATAACACCAATCCATATCATTTTATTGCCCGTTTGTATGAAAGTCTTATAGGACACACAAAATTGTTTGGATGTAATCGTGTGCTCCGAGCTGACATCGGTGACGCCGGGAGATCCCAGCGCCGGAGAATCTAATCGCGTGACACGTCCGTAAAAAAACTGGGAACGCTCACAAAGCTCCGGAATACAAGATTCGGAGACTGAGACAGGCGCGTCTATTATTCAAGAGCTGAGATTTCATCAGAGATTACTGGAGGGTGGAAGATGATTCGTGAATATTAAAAGAGATGCCGGGGGGGGGGGGTGGGAGAAGGGACGGGACTGACCGGTTGGTTAGACCCAATAGCGCCAATTTACGAAAACCGCAGGTGTTTTATTTTACACGTCTTCAGTTTTTTGTCTCATTGTCATCCTTTCATCCAAAGGTTCAGTTCAGAAATATAAATATTGGACTGGTGTGAAATCAAATCTTTTCATGGGAAGTGAGCACATAAGATAGTCATGAACCAATCACAGAATTCTCCTGCAGCGTTTTCACACGTTACGGTTATTTCAAACGTTTTCAACATTTTGGAATCTGCAGCGTCCATCAGAATAATCCTTGGGGATCCCATAATGAAGATCCTTGTTTAGGGAATTCCTGTAATAGGGTGACAACACTTTGTCCCTCGCTCCAAATTCTGACCCTGTGTTGTCACCCTGTCACATAAGGCTTCCCAAGGAGACTACAACAGGCCTTTTTAAAGTGACATTAAAAATATATTTTTTATTTTTTTATAAATAACATGTTATACTTACCTCCTCTGGGCAGCGGTGACTCTGGAGCCCTGCTCTCCTGCTGTATTCTCTCGAGTCACTGTTGAGAGGAGAAAGCAGGAGAGCTGGGCTCCAGAGTCACTGCTGAGAGAAGAAAGGAGGAGAGCAGGACTCCAGAGTCTGCTGAGAGAAGAAAGGAGGAGAGCTGGGTTCCAGAGTCACTGCTGAGAGGAGAAAGGAGGACAGCTGGGCTCCAGAGTCACCGCTGAGAGAAGAAAGGAGGAGAGCAGGGCTCCAGAGTCACTGCTGAGAGAAGAAAGGAGGAGAGCAGGGCTCCAGAGTCACTGCTGAGAGGAGAAAGGAGGAGAGCTGGGCTCCAGAGTCACTGCTGAGAGGAGAAAGGAGGAGAGCTGGGTTCCAGAGTCACTGCTGAGAGGAGAAAGGAGAAGAGCTGGGCTCCAGAGTCTGCTGAGAGAAGAAAGGAGGAGAGCTGGGCTCCAGAGTCACTGCTGAGAGAAGAAAGGAGGAGAGCAGGACTCCAGAGTCTGCTGAGAGAAGAAAGGAGGAGAGCAGGGCTCCAGAGTCAATGCTGAGAGAAGAAAGGAGGAGAGCAGGGCTCCAGAGTCATTGCTGAGAGAAGAAAGGAGGAGAGCAGGGCTCCAGAGTCACTGCTGAGAGAAGAAAGGAGGAGAGCAGGGCTCCAGAGTCACTGCTGAGAGAAGAAAGGAGGAGAGCAGGGCTCCAGAGTCATTGCTGAGAGAAGAAAAGAGGAGAGCTGGGCTCCAGAGTCTGCTGAGAGAAGAAAGGAGGAGAGCAGGGCTCCAGAGTCACTGCTGAGAGGAGAAAGGAGGAGAGCAGGGCTCCAGAGTCACTGCTGAGAGAAGAAAGGAGGAGAGCAGGGCTCCAGAGTCACTGCTGAGAGAAGAAAGGAGGAGAGCAGGGCTCCAGAGTCACTGCTGAGAGAAGAAAGGAGGAGAGCAGGACTCCAGAGTTTGCTGAGAGAAGAAAGGAGGAGAGCAGGGCTCCAGAGTCTGCTGAGAGAAGAAAGGAGGAGAGCTGGGCTCCAGAGTCACTGCTGAGAGAAGAAAGGAGGAGAGCTGGGTTCCAGAGTCACTGCTGAGAGGAGAAAGGAGGAGAGCTGGGCTCCAGAGTCACCGCTGAGAGAAGAAAAGAGGAGAGCAGGGCTCCAGAGTCACTGCTGAGAGAAGAAAGGAGGAGAGCAGGACTCCAGAGTCTGCTGAGAGAAGAAAGGAGGAGAGCAGGGCTCCAGAGTCTGCTGAGAGAAGAAAGGAGGAGAGCTGGGCTCCAGAGTCATTGCTGAGAGAAGAAAGGAGGAGAGCTGGGCTCCAGAGTCTGCTGAGAGAAGAAAGGAGGAGAGCAGGGCTCCAGAGTCACTGCTGAGAGGAGAAAGGAGGAGAGCTGGGCTCCAGAGTCAATGCTGAGAGAAGAAAGGAGGAGAGCAGGGCTCCAGAGTCACTGCTGAGAAAAGAAAGGAGAAGAGCTGGGCTCCAGAGTCTGCTGAGAGAAGAAAGGAGGAGAGCTGGGCTCCAGAGTCACTGCTGAGAGAAGAAAGGAGGAGAGCAGGACTCCAGAGTCTGCTGAGAGAAGAAAGGAGGAGAGCAGGGCTCCAGAGTCAATGCTGAGAGAAGAAAGGAGGAGAGCAGGGCTCCAGAGTCATTGCTGAGAGAAGAAAGGAGGAGAGCAGGGCTCCAGAGTCACTGCTGAGAGAAGAAAGGAGGAGAGCAGGGCTCCAGAGTCACTGCTGAGAGAAGAAAGGAGGAGAGCAGGGCTCCAGAGTCATTGCTGAGAGAAGAAAGGAGGAGAGCTGGGCTCCAGAGTCTGCTGAGAGAAGAAAGGAGGAGAGCAGGGCTCCAGAGTCACTGCTGAGAGGAGAAAGGAGGAGAGCAGGGCTCCAGAGTCACTGCTGAGAGGAGAAAGGAGGAGAGCAGGGCTCCAGAGTCACTGCTGAGAGAAGAAAGGAGGAGAGCAGGGCTCCAGAGTCACTGCTGAGAGAAGAAAGGAGGAGAGCAGGGCTCCAGAGTCACTGCTGAGAGAAGAAAGGAGGAGAGCAGGACTCCAGAGTCTGCTGAGAGAAGAAAGGAGGAGAGCAGGGCTCCAGAGTCTGCTGAGAGAAGAAAGGAGGAGAGCTGGGCTCCAGAGTCACTGCTGAGAGAAGAAAGGAGGAGAGCTGGGTTCCAGAGTCACTGCTGAGAGGAGAAAGGAGGAGAGCTGGGCTCCAGAGTCACCGCTGAGAGAAGAAAGGAGGAGAGCAGGGCTCCAGAGTCACTGCTGAAAGGAGAAAGGATGAGAGCTGGGCTCCAGAGTCACTGCTGAGAGAAGAAAGGAGGAGAGCAGGGCTCCAGAGTCACTGCTGAGAGAAGAAAGGAGGAGAGCAGGACTCCAGAGTCTGCTGAGAGAAGAAAGGAGGAGAGCAGGGCTCCAGAGTCTGCTGAGAGAAGAAAGGAGGAGAGCTGGGCTCCAGAGTCATTGCTGAGAGAAGAAAGGAGGAGAGCTGGGCTCCAGAGTCTGCTGAGAGAAGAAAGGAGGAGAGCAGGGCTCCAGAGTCACTGCTGAGAGAAGAAAGGAGGAGAGCAGGACTCCAGAGTCTGCTGAGAGAAGAAAGGAGGAGAGCAGGGCTCCAGAGTCTGCTGAGAGAAGAAAGGAGGAGAGCTGGGCTCCAGAGTCATTGCTGAGAGAAGAAAGGAGGAGAGCTGGGCTCCAGAGTCTGCTGAGAGAAGAAAGGAGGAGAGCAGGGCTCCAGAGTCACTGCTGAGAGGAGAAAGGAGGAGAGCAGGGCTCCAGAGTCACTAATGAGAGAAGAAAGGAGGAGAGCAGGGCTCCAGAGTCACTGCTGAGAGGAGAAAGGAGGAGAGCAGGGCTCCAGAGTCTGCTGAGAGAAGAAAGGAGGAGAGCAGGGCTCCAGTGTCACTGCTGAGAGAAGAAAGGAGGAGAGCAGGGGCCCAGGGCCACTGTTGAGAGAAAAAAGCAGGAGAGCTGGGCTGCTGAGTCACCATTAAGAGAAGGAAGCAGGTGAGCGGGGCTCCAGAGACACAGTTGAGAGAACAAAGCAGGAGAGCTGGGATGCTGAGTCACAGTTCAGAGAAGGCAGCAGGAGAGCAGGGCTCTAGAGTCACTGCTGAGAGAAAAAAGCAGGAGAACATGGCTCCAGAGTCACTTTTCAGAGAGGAAAGCAGGAGAGCTGGGTGCCTGAGCCTACCAGCGACCATCAAATGCAGCCTACCAGCAACCATCAAATGCAAGCCCACCTGCACCCATCAAATGCAGCCCATCTGCACCCATCAAATGCAGCCCATCTGCACCCATCAAATGCAGCCCATCTGCACCCATCAAATGCAGCCTACCAGCAACCATCAAATGCAGCCCACCTGTGCCCATCAAATGCAAGCCCACCTGCGCCCATCAAATGCAGCCTAGAAGCGCCCATTAAATGCAGCCCATCAGCGCCCATCAAATGCAGCCTACCTGCAAGCCATCAAATGCAGCTCACCTGTGGCCATCAAATGCAGCCTAGCAGCTCCCATCAAATGCAGCCCATCAGCGCCCATCAAATGCAGCCCACCTGTGGCCATAAAATGCAGTCTACCAGCGCCCATCAAATGCAGCCCACCTGCGCCCATCAAATGCAGCCCACCTGCGCCCATCAAATGCAGCCCACCTGCGCCCATCAAATGCAGTCTACCAGCGCCCATCAAATGCAGTCTACCAGCGCCCATCAAATGCAGTCTACCAGCGCCCATTAAATGCAGTCTACCAGCGCCCATCAAATGCAGTCTACCAGCGCCAATTAAATGCAGTCTACCAGCGCCCATCAAATGCAGCCCACCTGCGCCCATCAAATGCAGCCCACCTGCGCCCATCAAATGCAGTCTACCAGCGGCCATCACATGCAGCCTCATCAGCAGCCATCAATAAATGTTTGCTTGCTTCCATTCACTCGGAAGTCGGGACACAGACACAATCCTCCGTCGCTGCTCCGCCTCTGACACTATGTGCAAATGGAGCGGCAGCTGACTGCTGATGCTGAGACTTAGTTGCTTGCTGCAGAGAGAAGAGAGTAGAAACACCAGTGGCCGGGCGCCCTAGGCAGCAGTGCACCCTAGGCGGCTGCCTAGTTTGCCTATTGGTAGCACCGGCCCTGCTGAGGTCAAACACGCAGTCACATCGCTCTGTGTGTGGTTTGCTTCAGCCGCCAACATTTATTTTTAAAGACAATTCGACATTCCAGTCCAGAGTTTTTCAGATCATGGTCAGCAAAATAATACTTCCCAAGATAAATTTAACCACTTCCAGCCCAATGCCGTCATATAACGTCCTTGACTTTCAGTGGGAATATCTGAATGACGGTGCAGCTACAGGCATCATTCAGATATCCGCGATTCTGTGCACCATAAGAATGATTATAGCGGCAGTTCTGCCTCTTGATCGTTCGCTCCGCCGCCATCTGCTGCTTCTCCATCCGGCGCTCTCCCGTCCCATCGGGGACCCGGAGAAATAATTGGCCGCCGCCAGATGACGACCATAAAGATTTCCGGTGACCATAATGTCACCAGCCATCTCTTTGACCGTCAGAGGCCCGGGCGTGGTGTTATGACATCACCTCTGGGCCGTGATTGTAAACAAAACCACGATCGCGGCTGGTAAGCATGAGATGGTGAATTTTTTTTTTTTTTATCTCATGCTTTCCAGCCTGGAGGAGAGATGTGTGGGGGGGTCTTATTGACCCCGCATCTCTCCATAAAGAGGACCTGTCACGTACCATTCCTATTACAAGGGATGTTTACATTCCTTATATTAGGAATAAAAGTTATCAAAAAAAAAAGTAAAAGAGAAAAATAAAATGTAAAAATTTAAAATGTAAAAATAGAAAAAAATAAAAGTAAAATAAACAATAAAAAAATTATTATTCTTTTTTTAAAACGCCCCTGTCCCTGGTAGCTTGTGCTCAGAAGTGAACGCAGATGTAAGTCCCGCCCACATATGTAACCGCTGTTCAAATCACACATGTGAGGTATCGCCGCGTGCGTTAGAGCACGAGCAACAGTTCTAGCACTAGACCTCCTCTGTGACTCTAAACTGGTAACCTGTAAAACAATTAAAATCGTCGCCTAAGGAGATTTTTAAGTACCGAAGTTTGGCGCCATTCCATGAGCGTTCGCAATTTTAAAGCGTGATATTTTAGGTATCCATTTACTCGGCGTAACATCATCTTTCACATTGTGCAAAAAAAATTGGGCTAAGTTTACTGTTTTGTTATTTTCTAATTCATTAAACTGTTTTTTTTTCCCCCCAAACAAAACGCGTTTGAAAAATTGTTGCGCAAATACCGTGCGGGATAAAAAGTTGCAATGACCGCCATTTTATTCCCTAGGGTGTCTGCTAAAGAAAAATATATATAATATAAAAATATGTATATTTGAGGGTTCTGAGTAATTTTCCAGCACAAACAAATTATGATTTTTACATGTAGGAGAGGAGTGCCAGGATAGGCCCAGTATTATTATTATTATTCAGGATTTATATAGCACCAATTTACAATATAAAAGGAGACAATACAGTTACAATACAATAAAATACAAGAGGATTAAGAGGGCCCTGCTCAGAAGAGCTTACAATCTAATAGGGTGGGGCACTAAAAGGTTGTAACTGTGGGGAATGAGATGATGGAAGTGGTAGGAGATTAGTTGGAGACGTGATCGGCTTCCCTGAATAGATGAGTTTTCAGGGGTCGCCTGAAGGTAGCAAGAGTAAGGGGATAGCCAGACTAGTGGAGGTAGCGAGTTCCAGAGGATGGGAGAGGCTCTGGAGAAATTCTGGAGACGAGCATTGGGAGGAGGAGACGAGAGAGCTAGAGAGTAGGAGCTCTTGAGAAGAGCGGAGAGGACGATTTGGGTGATATTTGGAGACGAGATTGGTGATGTAGCTCGGGGCAGAGTTGTGAATGGCTTCGTATGTTGTGGTTAGTATTTTGAATTTAATTTGCTGGGTGATTGGGAGCCAGTGTAGGGATTGGAGGAGAGGGTTGGCAGACACCGAGCGAATAGGCCCAGTATGGAAGTGGTTAATAAAAGAAAGTATTTTTTTTTTATTATATGTTTTAGATTTTATTATTATTTATTTTGTTTAATTTTTTTTTATATAATTTATTTATATTGTTTTATATAATTCTTGTATAGGAGGAAGGGGGGCCCCTTCTGGCAATTTCCACTTTTGCCACCTTACAAATCCGGCCGCGCGTGTGCCTGTTCATTCTGTGAAAGAATGACGAGATTAATTATCCCCGCCGATTGGAGGCTTTGTTTCTGTTTGTGACGTACGGAGGGGCTATAATGCGCCCCATCAAGAAAAAAAGAAAACAAATGGGATGCTGATGCTGTTGCCGGGCAACGGTGTACGAGGGTCCGCATCTCTCTCTCTCTCCCGCGCGCGCGCTCGCAATTCCACGTGCGCCTCTCGCTATAAATCAGCGGAGAGTTGTCATTTCCCTCCAGTTCTGAGCAGAGGCAGGGAATGTGAGTCCGAGCTCTGCCGGAGGAGGGGAAGCATGTTCTCCCATAGACACCAGCCAAGGAGCTCCGACCAATCTCCGACCTTCCTGGAGGATAGGTGATCGATCTGGTTCGTTGGCGTCGCGGCGACCCAGGGCAGCGAAGCAGAAGTCTGCCTATTTCTACCACCGTGACGGCTTTCTTTTGACTTTTTGAAAATGTTTTTATAAGGAGGAAGAAGGATTATACGGCGTACCGGTTGTGATCCAACGTTCCTTGTTGTTATTATTTTGTTTTTGTTTTTTACAAAAAAAATTTTTTTGGGGTCTTCGTTGATGGCGCTGGGCGAGGGGATGCTGGACGAGATGCTAAACCTTTCCTGGGAATACACGAACGGCAGCTTTCCGGGGAATGCGAGCAGAATCAACGAATCCCTGGTGAACCGGACTGAGACCGGACCGCCGCCGTTTCTCACCGACGCCTGGCTGGTGCCCCTCTTCTTCGCCTTGATCATGTTGGTGGGGCTGATTGGGAACTCTCTGGTCATCTACGTCATATCGAAGCACAGGCAGATGCGCACGGCGACCAACTTCTACATCGGTGAGTATTCTGGAAGGGCTTTGGGCGTAAATGTTTGATTAAAAAGGATGAGTCCACCCAAAAGTGATGTTTTATTTATTTATTTATGTCAGGTACTTCTATAGCGCCTTCAATGTATGCAGTGCTTTACATATATATTGCACATTTACATCAGTCCCTGCCCTCAAGGAGCTTACAATCTAGGGTCCCGTAAACATATTAGCCCCCGAACACACGGGCGGAAATTCCAGACGGATTTTATCCGAAACTGGTTTTACACACATGCGGTCAGACAAAGTTGTCGGAAAATACGATCGTTCAGAACGCGTGATGACGTTCGTTCGTTACAACGGGACTATGTTCAGGCTAGTAGCCAATAGCTTTGGTCTCGTAATTTGATCTGAGCATGCGTGGCACTTTGTCCGATCGGAATTCACTACAAACGATTGGACAAAGTCCGATCGGATTTTGTTGTCGGAAAATTTGAGATCCTGCTCTCAAATTTTTTTTCCGTCTGAGTTTCCGAGGGAAAAAGTCCAATAGAGCCCACACACACGATCGGATTTTCCAACAATATAATCCGATGAGACCTTTTCTGTCGGAATTTCCGACCGCATGTACAGGGCATTAGGGCAAAATTTAGGCAGGAGCCGATTAACCTATCAGCATGTCTTTGGAGTGTTGGAGGAAACCCACGCAGGCACAGGGAGAACATGCAAACTTTAGGCAGGTTGTACCCTGGTTGTTTTTTGCTACATGTGGAGCCTGGTGGGCTAAAGCACCCCCTGGTTTCATTTAGGTCTTGGTGGCTCCAACAGTGAGATCTCCCTCCCATAGTATATTCCTCTGCTCCTCTCATAATGGGCACAGCAGGTGTACAAACCTGGGAACTCAGCACAGGGAAGGTGGGAACCTCTCATAATGGGCACAGCAGGTGTACAGACCCGGGAACTCAGCACAAGGATGGTGGGAACCTCTCATAATGGGCACAGCGGGTGTACAGACCCAGGAACTCAGCACAGGGATGGTGAGAACCCCTCATAATGGGCACAGCAGGTGTACAGAACCGGGAACTCAGCACAGGGATGGTGGGAACCTCTCATAATGGGCACAGCGGGTGTACAGACCCGGGAACTCAGCACAGGGATGGTGGGAACCCCTCATAATGGGCACAGCGGGTGTACAGACCCGGGAACTTAGCACAGGGATGGTGGGAACCCCTCATAATAGGCACAGCGGGTGTATAGACCCGGGAACTCAGCACAGGGATGGTGGGAACCTCTCATAATGGGCACAGCGGGTGTACAGACCCGGGAACTCAGCACAGGGATGGTGGGAACCCCTCATAATGGGCACAGCGGGTGTACAGACCGGAGAACTCAACAGTATCTTTTTAAAGAGATTGTGGGAGGGGTTAAGCCTCTAGCATCCACTAAACAGTTAAATATCAGTTTTGCGTGGAGTGGCCCTTTAAAGAGGAAGTAAACCCTGATGAGTTTACTTCCTCTTTCATTCCCTGCAAAGGCAAAGCATAATGGACTACTATGCATCGCATCGCATCGCATCGCATAGTAGCCCATTATGTGTCACTTACCTGACAGGAGCCAGCGAAGTCGCCGCTGTCTCCTGTAGTCCGCCGCATCCATCTTGTTGGTGGGGTCTCGCAGCTCCGCCGCTGTCATTCGGCGAAGCCGCGATGACGTCACTCCCGCGCATGCGCACGGGAGTCGACACGTGTGGCAGCTCCATTCTTGGAAATGCCGCGCTCAGTGCGCCTGCAGGCCGCTGTCTATGGCGCATGTGCCGTAGACAGCGGTGTCCGTTTTCGGGCAAATATCTCCTAAACCATAAAGGTTTAGGAAATATTTCTTGGACCTACAGGTAAGCCTTAATCTAGGCTTACCTGTAGATCAAAGTGGTTTGTAAGGGTTTACAACCACTTTAAGGCACCCACACAAAGGTTCAAAAAGATCTCTAATGCTTATCTCTTTGTTGTTAGATGTGACAAGCTCATTAATGTGTCAGTGTACTGAGGAAATACAATGACAGGCGTTGTTAAACTTCATTTGAAAATGCCAATTTCCTGGCTAAGTCTGCCGTCCAGCACTGTGGGCAGTTGACCAAATGTGCAGATAAGGAATGTCAGAGGAAAGTTGAAGCTGCTGAACTCGTTATGCCTTTCTGAGTCAACTACTTAACATTTAAAACTACTGGATCACCATGACAGCCAGGAAATTAGCATTTTTTTTAGAAAAAAGAGGGCAGCCAAAATATTACTTCATTACAGGTTTCCTTTAAATCCACGGATGAGCACACAGCTGCAGATAATGATTGCTGTGTGAAGCTCCGCGCTGCAATTATCAGCAACGTAATCTTTCTTCAAAGTATTTGGACAGAAAATTATTTTATGGGATGTTACCGTTTTGCCCGATTGATGGGAAGGACCATACATCTCCGATTAGCAAAGCTCTGACCTGGTGAGGGCGCCGTAAGCCAATTCAAAGGGGAACGTATCTCAAATAACATTTGTATGTACTTGTCGGTGGCAACAACTCAGCTGGTGCATCTTGTGTGTCACTGAGGTATACAGAGCCGTGAATTCTAGAAGGATGTGAAAAGTGCAGTAACCCTTAGCAACAAAATACAGGCATCTCTTGCTGATCTGGGTGCAGTTAATTTCCCCCTGTCTGGTTTCTACGAGTTACTACTGTGCTGTCATTGCCCATTGTTCTGATTTGTAATATGCAACTGCAGGTGACCCCCTTCCCTTCAGCCTTACTCAGTGCTTTGTCTGTGCTGTGTGTATCCAATTCATACATTTCCATTCTCTTGGTATTAACAGCACATTGTTCTTTCGGCACCCTAATCCTTCACCTAATACATAATGAGCCCATGTTGCTTAACCTCAACCCTAAGATGTAGCCTAACACAAGCGCCTAAAGCCCCAGCTTAACCTGAAATCCAAACCCCTAATTGTCCTTCTAACTTTAACTTTATACCCTCAACCCTGACCATACCCTAAACTCCTATTCCTGACCCTAACCATACCCTAAACCCCTGACCCCAACCATACCATAAACTCCTGACCCTAACCATACCCTAAACTCCTATCCCTGACCCCAACCATACTCTAAACCCCTGACCCTAACCATACCTTAAACCCCTGACCCTAACCATACCCTAAACTCCTATCCCTGACCCCAACCATACCCTAAACCCCTGACCCTAACCATACCCTAAACCCCTGACCCCAACCATACCCTAAACCCCTGACCCTAACCATACCCTAAACTCCTATCCCTGACCCCAACCATACTCTAAACCCCTGACCCTAACCATACCTTAAACCCCTGACCCTAACCATACCCTAAACTCCTGACCCCAACCATACCCTAAACCCCTGACCCTAACCATACCCTAAACTCCTATCCCTGACCCTAACCATACCCTAAACTCCTATCCCTGACCCCAACCATACTCTAAACCCCTGACCCTAACCATACCTTAAACCCCTGACCCTAACCATACCCTAAACCCCTGACCCCAACACTACCCTAAACCCCTGACCCTAACCATACCCTAAACTCCTATCCCTGACCCCAACCATACCCTAAACTCCTATCCCTGATCCCAACCAAAACCCTAAACCCCTAACCCCTTTCCCTAACCATATCCAAAACTCCTGACCCTAAGCATACCCTAAACCTCTGACTCTAACCATACCCTAGACTCCTATCCCTGTCCCGAACCATACCCTAAACCCATATCTCTAACCCCAACCATACCCTAAACCCCTGACCCCAACCATACCCTAAACCCCATCCCTGTCCCTACCCATACCCTAAACCCCTATCCCATACCCCAACCATAACCTAAACCCCTATCCCTGTCCCTAACCATACCCTAAATCCTTATCCCTGACCCTGATCTTACCCTAAAACCCTGTTCCCAACCATACCCTAAACTCCTAGTACTGGCCCTAAACGCAACCTTAAACCCCTAACCCCAACCATACCTTAAACCCCTATCCCTAACCATGCCCTAAACCCCTATCCTTGTCCCTAACCATACCTTAAACCCCTATCCCTGACCATACCCTAAACTCCTATCCCTGTCCATATCCTAAACCCCTGACCCTAACCATACCCTAAACCCCTATGCCTGACCATACCCTAAACTCCTATCCCTGTCCATATCCTAAACCCCTGACCCTAACCATACCCTAAACCCCTATGCCTGACCATACCCTAAACCAGGGCTCGACAAACCCCGGGCGCCAGGTCGCATTTGCGACTAGAATTCGCATACTGGCTCCTGGGGCAACACAGCTGGGGTATCTGGCCTCCGTGTGGACCCCAAACTCCGCCGTGCGATTGCATCGGGCCGCGCCGGCCAGTAATTGAGGCCGCGGCTTTGCGGCCTCCTAAAGTCTTTCCGTAGTCTGGCGCCATCTTTTGGTGGATGTTGAAATTACAACCCCTTCCAATAATGCTAATTCTAATGGAGCTTCAAAGCCCTGCCTGGCGCCTTTTGCCCAACGATGAGTGTGGTGGCTGGTAAATAGCTTTATATATATATATATATATATATATATATATATATATATATATATATATATATAATATATATTTATTTATTTATTGCTTGTATTTTTATTTATTTTTTAAAAGTAAAAAAAATAAATTTTAATTAAGGAAAAAAAAAATTATTATTTGTAATCCTACCTGCTTGGCCCCTTTCACAAGGGCTGCCTGATCAGGTTCACCTGTCAGTTTTTCAGGCGGACCTGATCGAACCCTTAGCAGGGATATGGCAGTAAATAAGTGGGAATATGGCGGAAATAAAAGTCACATTCTTTTGTTAACCACTTCGTGCCCGCGCTATAGACAAAAGATGTCTACAGCGCGGACACCAATTGCCGGGAGGGCGTCCCTGGACATCCTCCTGTTTACTTCCCCTCTGCACGCCGCCATGGGGGCGCATCGGGGAAGTTCTGTGTTGGCCGTGTCCCTTGGATACAGCCAATCACAGATCATGCTAAATGGCCAATCACAGCGGCCATTTAGCACTCGAGCGGTGTGTCCAATGGGAGGTGATCTCATATGTGGGGGGCTGGGGGCTATCTTCCCCTCGCTCATCTCCATGTCAGGACAGGGACAGGTCCAGATCGCCGTCACGGACCTGGCTCCTAACTTTTTTAGCTGGCTCCTAGATTCCAAGCAGATTTGTCAACCCCTGCCCTAAACTCCTATCCCTGTCCCTGACCATACCCTAAACCCCTGACCCTAACCATACTCTAAACTCCTATCCCTGACCCCAACCAAACCCTAAAGCCCTATCCCTGACCATACCCTAAACTCCTGTCCCTGACCCCAACCATACCGTAAACTCCTATCCCTGTCCCTGACCATACCCTAAACCCCTGACCCTAACCATACCCTAAACTCCTATCCCTGACCCCAACCATACCCTAAACCCCTATCCCTGACCATACCCTAAACTCCTATCCCTGTCCCTAACCATACCCTAAACCCATAGGGGGGAGAGGAGTCCCCTGTCCTGTGACTCCTCTCCTTCCTCAGTTTCCTTATCTACTTGACTCCTCTCCTCTCTCTATTCCATGCCCAACCATACCCTAAACTCCTATCCCTGAACCCAATCACACCCTAAACCCCTGTTCCTAACCATACCCTAAACCCCTGTCCCTGTCCCTAACCATACCCTAAACCCCTATCCCTGACCATACCCTAAACTCCTATCTCTGTCCCTGACCATACCTTAAACCCCTGACTGTAACCATACCCTAAACTCCTAATACTGGCCCTAAACACAACCTTAAACCCTGACCCAAACCATACCTTAAACCCCTACCCCTGTCCCTAACCATACCCTAAACCCCTATCCTTGTCCCTAACCATACCCTAAACCCCTATCCCTGACCATACACTAAACTCCTATCCCTGTTCCTGACCATACCCTAAACCCCTGACTCTAATCATACCCTAAACTCCTATCCCTGTCCCTAACCATACCCTTAACCCATAGGGGGAGAGGAGTCCCCTGTCCTGTGACTCCTCTCCTCCCTCAGTTTCCTTATCTACTTGACTCCTCTCTTCCCTCTGTCTCCTGTCCAACCATACCCTAAACTCCTATCCCTGAACCCAATCACACCCTAAACCCCTGTCCCTAACCATATCCTAAACCCCTGTCCCTGCCCCTAACCATACCCTAAACTCCTCTTAACACTGGCCCTTAGAAAACAGAACCTTAGAAAAAAGCACCCCACATCCCAATTATATTATACATGAAAAGAAAAGGACACTCCCCCTAAGGAGCAGGACTTTAAAAGTGACCGAGAGCACCAATTTATCAAAGAGTTTTATAAAGTTTATTGAGTATTACAAAAATTATATAAATATATCACACATAACATACAAGACAGGTATAGTATAACATATAAAAAAGATGGCTTAAAGGTCCAAACCAACAATCGTTTCAGGCTTTTTGCCCTTCTTCAGGGGGCAGCTCTGTTATCGGCTCGCTACGCTGCAGGCATCTCCTCCATCCACCCTGCATATCTGTATGGACACACATCCACAGCCGCTTAGCCATCAAACACTATTTAGCCGGTAGCGGTATGTTCTGCCAGAATATACTGTCCCATGCCTGTCTGCATATGCGGGACGATACACCTTTGCAGGCATACTCCCCTCTTTTTTTGAACATTGAGGGGTTTTTTTACGTCCCTTGTTTTTTCCAACATCGGATGCAATTTTTGCAAACAAGTATGTTCATAGACTGCTCAGTCTGGAGCCTTCTCGGCATTAGAATTGCAGAACATTTATCAGCTTTACAAAATTGTCATTGTGGATTGAGCATGTGACCCCTGCTTGGGCTTCATTGATGTTCGGGGCCTGGGGAGACTTTGTACTAATATCATAATCATCTGTGGTGGTGTGGGGCCTCATACAGAACCAATTTTACTGTTAATAGATTGGGCTTGTTATGTCTATAAATACCCTGAAGAAGGGCAAAAAGCCTGGAACGATTGTTGGGTTGGACCTATAAGCCATCTTTTTTATGTTATACTATACCTATCTTGTATGTTATGTGTGATATATTTATATAATATAATACTCAATTAACTTTATAAAACTCTTTGATAAATTGGTGCTCTCGGTCACTTTTAAAGCCCCGCTCCTTAGGGGGAGTGTCCTTTTCTTTTTATGGAAACACAACCTTTAACCCCTGACTCCAACCATAACCTAAACCCCTAACCCTGACTCCAACCATACCCTAAACCCCTAACCCTGACCCCAACCATAACCTAAACCCCTAACCCTGACTCCAACCAAAACCTAAACCCCTAACCCTGACCCCAACCATAACCTAAACCCCTAACCCTGACCCCAACCATAACCTAAACCCCTAACCCTGACTCCAACCATAACCTAAACCCCTAACCCTGACCCCAACCATAACCTAAACCCCGAACCCTGACCCCAACCATAACCTAAACCCCTAACCCTGACTCCAACCATAACCTAAACCCCTAACACTGACTCCAACCATAATCTAAACCCCTAACCCTGACTCCAACCATAATCTAAACCCCTAACCCTGACTCCAACCATAACCTAACCCCTAACCCTGACCCCAACCATAATCTAAACCCCTAACCCTGATTCCAACCAAAACCTAAACCCCTAACCCTGACCCCAACCATAACCTAAACCCCTAACCCTGACTCCAACCATAACCTAAACCCCTAACCCTGATTCCAACCAAAACCTAAACCCCTAACCCTGACCCCAACCATAACCTAAACCCCTAACCCTGACTCCAACCATACCCTAAACCCCTAACCCTGACTCCAACCAAAACCTCAACCCCTATCCCTGACCCCAACCATAATCTAAGCCCCTAACCCTGACCCCAACCATAACCTAAACCCCTAATCCTGACCCCAACCATAACCTAAACCCCTAACCCTGACTCCAACCATAACCTAAACCCCTGACCCCAACCATAACCTAACCCCTAACCCTGACCCCAACCATAACCTAACCCCTAACCCTGACCCCAACCATAATCTAAACCCCTAACCCTGACTCCAACCATAACCTAAACCCCTAACCCTGACTCCAACCATAGCCTAAACCCCTAACCCTGACCCCAACCATAGCCTAACCCCTAACCCTGACCCCAACCATAATCTAAACCCCTAACCCTGACTCCAACCATAACCTAAACCCCTAACCCTGACTCCAACCATAACCTAAACCCCTAACCCTGACCCCAACCATAACCTAACCCTGACCCCAACCATAATCTAAACCCCTAACCCTGACTCCAACCATAACCTAAACCCCTAACCCTGACTCCAACCATAACCTAACCCCTAACCCTGACCCCAACCATAATCTAAACCCCTAACCCTGACTCCAACCATAACCTAAACCCCTAACCCTGACCCCCAACCATAACCTAACCCCTAACCCTGACCCCAACCATAATCTAAACCCCTAACCCTGACTCCAACCATAACCTAAACCCCTAACCCTGACTCCAACCATAACCTAAACCCCTAACCCTGACTCCAACCAAAACCTAAACCCCTAACCCTGACCCCAACCATAACCTAAACCCCTAACCCTGACTCCAACCATACCCTAAACCCCTAACCCTGACTCCAACCATACCCTAAACCCCTAACCCTGACTCCAACCAAAACATAAACTCCTAACCTTGACTCCAACCAAAACCTAAACCCCTAACCCTGACCCCAACCATAATCTAAGCCCCTAACCCTGACCCCAACCATAACCTAAACCCCTAATCCTGACCCCAACCATAACCTAAACCCCTAACCCTGACTCCAACCATAACCTAAACCCCTAACCCTGACCCCAACCATAACCTAACCCCTAACCCTGACCCCAACCATAATCTAAACCCCTAACCCTGACCCCAACCATAATCTAAACCCCTAACCCTGACTCCAACCATAACCTAAACCCCTAACCCTGACCCCAACCATAACCTAAACCCCTAACCCTGACCCCGACCATAACCTAAACCCCTAACCCTGACCCCAACCATAACTTAAACCCCTAACCCTGACCCCAACCATAACCTAAACCCCTAACCCTGACCCCAACCATAACCTAAACTCCAATCATCTTAAATCCCTGACTCTGACCATAGTCATAAAATTGAGCCCTTAAACGTGACCCTAACTAGAGATGAGCTCAGTCGAAAGCTAAAACAAA
The DNA here is from genome assembly GCF_037356315.1 of Lithobates pipiens. Lineage (NCBI taxonomy): Eukaryota > Metazoa > Chordata > Amphibia > Anura > Ranidae > Lithobates > Lithobates pipiens. The sequence continues at coordinate 330,513,754 of NW_027507785.1, read as the reverse complement.
TAAAAAGCTACTGCACTGACTGACCCTACGGTACTGATAGGGTTAAATGTCAAAAATCACTAAAGAAGGTGGTTGCTGCTCCTCTGAAATCAGGTCCTAGGTCACCTAATGTACATATCAAAAAGCAAACACAAGAGGGCACCACCATCTATAGATGAGATAATCTACCATGGTGGAGCCCTTTTGGGCGTGTTTTTTTGATGAGCTCAGCCGAATCCTAGTCTGAACAGGACTTGAGCTATCCTGCTAGGGAGCTGCCATGGCTCCCAACAATCATAGGCGTCCGAGGCATTGCCCGGCCCACAACCGCATGTATACAAGATGCAGGGAATGCCTTGGCCGCCTATGATTGGCAAACCTTCCTGGTGGGACAGCTCAGGTGGGTTCTGAGAACAGACCGACTCTCGGAGGTATGTAGAAAAGTTGAGGTAGGGTTGAAATGAGCGGCGGGCCCAAATCCCAATGACATAAATCAAGTGGAAAATATGGGGACTTTCATGACCCTAGTGATTGGAGAATCAATCCCAGTATGCAATAGAAAATATATACTTGGAAAAAGTAATAGAAAAATAGAATTTTACTTAATACATCAAATATAAAAATCTAAAACAATATGGAAGTCAACCTGGCAAGGCAATGACTATGTTATACTCCTGGGTGCCGGACTGCTGTGATCAAGTAACATGGCGGAGTCCAGAATGATGGCTGTGCTTTGAAGGACAAGTATTCAGGTCTAATGGATGTCAATTTACACAATAGGGCACTATTGATACCACTGACCCCAACAATGGGGCACTATTCCTCCCACTGACTCCTCTCCTCCCTCTGTCTCCTGTCCTGTGACTCCTCTCCTTCCTCTGTCCCCTTTCCTGTGACTCCATTCTTCCCTCTGTCCCCTGTCCTGTGACTCCTCTCCTCCCACTGTCCCCTGACCTGTGACTCCTCTCTTCCCACTATCCCCTGTCCTGTGACTCCTTTTCTCCCTCTGTCCCCTGTCCTGTGACTCCTCTCCTCCCACTGTCCCCTGACCTGTGACTCCTCTCCTCCCACTATACCCTGTCTTGTGACTCCTCTTCTCCCTCTGTCCCCTGTCCTGTGACTCCTCTCCTCCCACTGTCCCCTGTCCTGTGACTCCTCTCCTCCCACTGTCCCCTGTCCTGTGACTCCTCTCCTCCCACTGTCCCCTGTCCTGTGACTCCTCTCCTCCCACTGTCTCCTGTCCTGTGACACCTCTTCTCCCTCTGTCCCCTGTCCTGTGACTCCTCTCCTCCCACTGTCCCCTGTCCTGTGACTCCCCTCCTCCCACTGTCCCCTGTCCTGTGACTCCTCTCCTCCCACTGTCCCCTGTCCTGTGACTCCTCTCCTCCCACTGTCCCCTGTCCTGTGACTCCTCTCCTCCCACTGTCCTCGGTCCTGTGAGTCCTCTCCTCCCACTGTCCCCTGTCCTGTGACTCCTCTTCTCCCTCTGTCCCCTGTCCTGTGACTCCTCTCCTCCCACTGTCCCCTGTCCTGTGACTCCCCTCCTCCCACTGTCCCCTGTCCTGTGACTCCTCTCCTCCCACTGTCCCCTGTCCTGTGACTCCTCTTCTCCCTCTGTCCCCTGTCCTGTGACTCCTCTCCTCCCACTGTCCTCGGTCCTGTGAGTCCTCTCCTCCCACTGTCCCCTGTCCTGTGACTCCTCTTCTCCCACTGTCCCCTGTCCTGAGACTCCTCTCCTCCCACTGTCCCCTGTCCTGTGACTCCTCTCCTCCCACTGTCCTCTGTCCTGTGACTCCTCTCCTCCCTATGACAATAGAGACTTTGGACCTCTTCTTTGACTTATTACACATGGATTTCTGAAATTGGGTGAATCTCCTCTTCTGGGGGAAGGGGGCGGAGAGAGGGAGTCCCCGCAGCAGGGGGAATCTAAGACACACAATCTAATCACCTCCTCTTGGGAGGGAGAGGAAACAGTATCCTTCCTGAAAGCTTGACTAATTCCCTGGTCAATGTCTTCTCCAATAGGGATGAGCCGAACACCCCCCGGTTCGGTTCGCACCAGAACTTGCGAACGACCCCCGCGTTCGGTACGAACGTTAGAACCCCATTGAAGTCTATGGGACTCGAACGTTCGAATTGGAAAGTGCTAATTTTAACGGCTAATATGCAAGATACTGTCCTAAAAAGGGTTTGGGGACCTGACTCCTGCCCCAGGGGACATGGGTCACTGCAAAAAAAAGTTTTAAAAACGGCTGTTTTGGCGGGAGCACTGATTTTAATGACGATTAAAGTGAAAAAAAAAGTGAAATATTCCTTTAAATATGGTGCCTGGGGGGTGTCTGTAGTATGCCTATGAAGTGCCACGTGTTTCCCGTGTTTAGAACAGTCCCTGCACAAAATGACATTAAACGGAAATAACACCATTTAAAACTGCTTGCGGTTTTAATGTTATATCTGGTTCCTGCAATATGGTTGAAAATCATTGAGAAACATGGCATGGGTAGCCCTCCCTGCCCATTACCAGCCTATTTGGGTCTTGTACGCATATTAAGGGGAACCCCGTACCCATATTAAAAAAAGGAAATGCGTGTGGCCCCCAGGCTCTATATACTCAGAACAGCAGTATACAGGCGGTGCAAACAAGACAGGGACTGTGTAGGTTTGTTGTGTTAAGTTGAATCTGTTTGTCATTTTCAACCGGTACATTTTTAAAGTGTAGCTCCAGTCAAAAAAAATATTTTTAAGCTTTTTGGAAAACATAGGGAAGGGTTATCACCCCTGTATAATTTGTTTTGTCGTCCATCTTTTTTCATCTCACTTGCTGCTGTCTCCTTGCGTTTGCAAGTAGGAGATGTTTGTAAGTTGGATGTTTGAAAGTAGGGGCCTGCCCTATATTATAGCGGTATGTACTGGGTACAGAGCACGCAGACAGCACGCACTATCTCCTAACACTACTGACTGCAAGCTCTATTATTAACCACTTGTTAGCCCAATGTTTGCATAAAGTGAAAGATGAAGTTATGCTGAGTAAATAGATATCAAACATGTCACTCTTCAAAATTGCACATGCCCGTGGAATGGCGCCAAACGTCGCTACTTAAAAAATCCCCATAGGCGACGCTTTAATTTTTTTTTTACTGGTTACATGTTTTGAGTTGCAGAGGAGGTCTAGGACTAGAATTATTGCTCTCGCTCTAACATTCTCGGCGATACCTCACATGTGTGGCACATGCGAGCACATGGGGACATGGGCGCTTTAATTTTTATTTTATTTTTTTATTGTTCATTTTACTTTATTTATTTTAGTTTGACATTTTTTTCCCCAAAAATATATTTTTGATCACTTTTATTCCTATTACAAGAAATGTAAACATCCCTTGTAATAGGAATATGGGGTGACAGGTCCTCTTTACAGTGAAATCTGGGGGGTCAATATGACCCCACATCTCACCTCTAGGCTGGGAAGCCTGAAATAAAAAATAAAAAAAAAGATTCTGGCTTTGATCGTACTGGCGAGTTGGTAGAAGCACCGGAGGGCGGTGAGGGGTGGGGGGCGTCTATGGCTGGGTATTTCAGGGTATCACCGAGTATGGCTGGGTATCTCTGAGTATGGCTGGGTATGGCAATTTATGGCAGGGTATTACAGAGTATTGGCGGGGTATTGGTGCGGTACTACAGAGTAATAGCAGGGTACTGCAGAGTATTGGGGGGTACTACAGAGTAATGGCAGGGTACTGCAGAGTATTGGGGGTACTGCAGAGTAATGGCGGGTACTGCAGAGTAATGGCGGGTACTGCAGAGTATTGGGGGGTACTGCAGAGTAATGGGGGTTACTGCAGAGTAATGGGGGTTACTGCAGAGTAATGGGGGGGTACTGCAGAGTAATGGCAGGGTACTGCAGAGTATTGGGGGGTACTGCAGAGTAATGGGGGTTACTGCAGAGTAATGGGGGTTACTGCAGAGTAATGGCAGGGTACTGCACTGCAGAGTAATGGGGGGTACTGCAGAGTAATGGCAGGGTACTGCAGAGTATTGGGGGGTACTGCAGAGTAATGGGGGTTACTGCAGAGTAATGGGGGTTACTGCAGAGTAATGGCAGGGTACTGCACTGCAGAGTAATGGGGGGTACTGCAGAGTAATGGCAGGGTACTGCAGAGTATTGGGGGGTACTGCAGAGTAATGGGGGTTACTGCAGAGTAATGGGGGTAACTGCAGAGTAATGGCAGGGTACTGCACTGCAGAGTAATGGGGGGTACTGCAGAGTAATGGCAGGGTACTGCAGAGTATTGGGGGGTACTGCAGAGTATTGGGGGGTACTGCAGAGTAATGGGGGTTACTGCAGAGTAATGGGGGTTACTGCAGAGTAATGGGGGGTACTGCAGAGTAATGGGGGGTACTGCAGAGTAATGGCAGGGTACTGCAGAGTAATGGCAGGGTACTGCACTGCAGAGTAATGGCGGGGTACTGCAGAGTAATGGCAGGGTACTGCACTGCAGAGTAATGGCGGGGTACTGCAGAGTAATGGCGGGGTACTGCACTGCAGAGTAATGGCGGGGTACTGCACTGCAGAGTAATGGCGGGGTACTGCAGAGTAATGGCGGGGTACTGCAGAGTAATGGCAGGGTACTGCAGAGTATGCACTGGTATTGCAGAGTATTGGCAGGGAATTGAGGGGTTAAATTTGGTGAGCAGCGATGTGGGCACTGCAGATGCAGCCCACATCGCTGCTGACACCGATCTCTTTCCCCTCCGCTGTACCGATCGGTACAGAGAGGGGAGGGAGGAACCGGCGTCATAACATGACGCCGGTTTGTTTCCAAGTGATCACTCCGTCATTTGACGGAGCAATCACGTGGTAAACGGCCGCTATGAGCGGCCGTTTACCGTGATCCGTGATGCGACCCGGCGGTCACGGATGCTCTCGAGTGCGCACACCTCGGGGCACGCGAGAGCAGAATTCTGGGAGGCCGTTAATTAACGGCCTCTCAGAGTTAAACAACCGCCCTGAAGCCGTTAATCGGCAATGGGCAGTTGTTAAGTGGTTAAAGCTAGATCACTAGCTATATAGGTGAGGTGAATATAGTGGTGTATACTGCGGTCAGGGCACAGACAACAACCACTACACAGCAGCAAGATAGGAAATCAGCCAAAAACGATTGGTGTGTACTGTGTTGAAGGTACACAGAACACCCACTGCTTCAGATGCTAAGTAACACACTACAGGAGGCCGCCTCAAAGGCGGCCTTATATAGTGTGGGGCGTGCACTACACAGCCTGAGCTATGATTGGCCACAGGCAGGATGCCTGTGGCCAATCATGGCTCTCCTCGCTGCCGGCGCTGCGATTGGCCAAGCATGCGGGGTCACAGTGCATGCTTGGCCAATCATCGGGCAGCAATGCACTGCGCCAACGCAGTGCATTGTGGTCCGCGCGCGCGTCACTCGAATTTTGACGCGAACGGCCAAAACGTTCGGAATTCGCCGAACGAACGAACAGCCAATGTTCGAGTCGAACGTACGTTCGACTCGAACACGAAGCTCATCCCTATTCTCCAATAACAAATGCCATGGCCACAAAAAACTATACTGAGACAAATATATGGACAAAGGCTGGGGGAGGGGGAAGGAGAGGGGGTCCCCCGCAGCAGGGGGAATCTAAGGCACACGGGGTGATTAGGGTGTGCCCAGGCACATTCGGCACACCCTGTGCACATGCCTATGACAAAGAGGTTTTGAACTTTTCTTTGACTAATTACACATGGATTTATGAACTTGGGTGAATGTCCTATTCTGGGGGAGGTGGTGGAGAGAGGGGCCCCCTGCAGCAGATGAAATCTGCTGCGTGGGGCTGATTAGGGTGTGCCCAAGCACATCCAGCACACCATGTGCACACGTCTATGACAATAGAGACTTTTCTTTGACTTATTACGCCTCGATTTCTGAACTTGGGTGAATGTCCTCTTCTGTGGGAGGGAGGAGAAGAGGAGGGGTCCCCCGCAGCAGGGGGAATCTGCACCGCACGGGGTAATTAGGGTGTGCTTAGGCACATCTGGTGCACCCTGTGCGCAAGCCTATGACAATAGAGACTTTGGATGTCTAAGGATTTTTCATTTGATGCTCTCTTTGCCTTAAGACATTTCTGAACTTGGGTGAATGTCCTCTTCTGGGGGAGGGAGGAGAAGAGGGGGAGGTCCCCCGCAGCAGAGGAAATCTTCTGTGTAGGGATGATTAGGGTGTGCCCAGGCACATCCAGCGCACCATGTGCACATGTCTATGAAAATAGAGACTTTGGACTTTTCTTTGACTTATTACACTTTGATTTCTGAACTTGGGTGAATGTCCTCTTCTGGGGGAGGGAGGAGAAGAGGAGGGGTCCCCCGCAGCAGGGGGAATCTGCACCGCACGGGGTAATTAGGGTGTGCTTAGGCACATCTGGCACACCCTGTGCGCAAGCCTATGACAATAGAGACTTTGGATGTCTAAGGATTTTTCATTTGATGCTCTCTTTGCCTTATTACATTTCTGAACTTGGGTGAATGTCCTCTTCTGGGGGTGGGAGGAGAAGAGAGGGGGGTCCCCCGCAGCAGAGGAAATCTGCTGCGTAGGGCTGATTAGGGTGTGCCTAGGCACATGCAGCACACCATGTGCACACGTCTATGAAAATAGAGACTTTGGACTTTTCTTTGAATTATTACACCTCGATTTCTGAACTTGGGTGAATGTCCTCTTCTGGGGGAGGTAGGAGAAGAGGGGGGAGTCCCCCGCAGGAGGAATCTGCACGGGGTAGTTAGGGTGTGCTTAGGCACATCCGGCGCACTCTGTGCGCAAGCCTATGACAATAGTGACTTTGGACTTCTAAGGATTTTTGATGCTCTCTTTGCCTTATTACATTTCTGAACTTGGATGACTGTCCTCTTCTAGGGGAGGGAGCGGAGAACAGGGGTGGGGGGTCTGCCGAATACCGCCAGTAATTGGCCTCAAGCAAGTCTGGGAACCTGAACCACCAAAAATAAGACTGAGATCAGATTCAGTTCAGGACATCTGTCCGAATGTAACGCCGTCCGTATTTTCGCGATCATCTCTCGGGGTAACATTTTGTCGGCTGTAGAGCAGTCAGCCGCCCTGTGTTTTAAATTTTGCAAAATCCAAGCGGAGTACTAAAAAGAATCCAAATGTTGCAGCAAACAAATCTCTGAACAATTGCGGGGGGGGGGGTTTGTCTGGGCGTGGCGGCGGCGGGTAGATGGACTCAGAGGGGACTCTACACAAAACAGGTTTATATCTTATAATTGTAGCGATATCATTTTTGCTCTGCGACGTAAATAACGAGACAACCAACATCAACCATCGGCACAAATGCCCCACCTTGACCTGTCAGATCCATTAAGCAGATTCATAACAAAAGAGTTCCACTTATCTGGAATGCAGCAAATCTTCTTTATAGATCAATAGCACCATAAATACATGTTCTGACGCGTTTCACACAGACTGCCACGCTTTATCAAAGAGGATAAAAGCTAAATTATGGACCATGATTGGAGAATTGGTCACAGCAGCGAAAATTGCAGTTCAATGATTCTAAATTTAAAATAATGCACTTAGTGAATGAGAATCTTCTCATAGAGTACAATGTGGGGGGGGGGGGGTTGCAGTGCTCATCAGAACTACAGAAGAACTAAATCTGGGGTGCTCATATCAAAGGATTGCAAAATAAGCAAACAGTGTGGCCAGCAGAAGGAAATAGAATTGTGGGTGCGCCACTAGAGGGCAGTGCCAGAGCAAGGTCACCTAGCGCCCAGAGCGATCATGCCAAAACTGCACCGCAAGATGATCCCCCACCACACGGATATGTGTCAGCAAAAATCCCCCCCCTAACAAAGAAATCGGGCACTTATCTGCATGATTACACCTAAGTACAAATCAGCCCCGCCCCGCCTGCTAAAATCCCCCCTTGCTGCACAAATCTCCGCCCCTTCCACCCCCTCAGCACAAATGCTCCCCCTCAAAAAAAAGTCACCCCTACTAGCACATATCCTCCACCCCTTTAATTTTCCCCTCCGAGTACACATCCTCTTCTCCCTACTCCAAATCCCCTTCCTAGCACAAACACCCTCCCCCCCTCCCCCTCAACAATCATCCCTACTAGCACAAATATTCCCCCTCATAGCACAAACACCTCCAAGTTATCCCTACCCCCCTACCCCAAAAAAAATACCTTCTAGCACAAATATCCTCTCCCTCTCTAACATATCACCACTTCTAGCACAAACCCCCAAAATAAACTCTCCTAGCAAAAATCCTCCCCCACCTCCGCAGTCTTAGCCCCTGTACACACGGTCGGAGATTTCGACAACCAAATCCGTCGGATTTTGTCCGTCGGATTTTGTCCGAAACTGTTGCATACACACAGTCGGAATAAGTTGTCGAAAAATCCGAGCTTTCAGAACGTGATGACGTAATTTCGTTACGACGGGACTACGTTCAGGCTAGTAGCCAATAGCTTTGATGTAGGAGGAATTTGATCTGAGCATGCGTGGCACTTTGTCCGATCGGAATTCTCTACACATGATCGGAGTATGTCCGATCGGACCAGTTGGTCGGAAAATATTTCCAACAAGTTGGAAAATTGGGTCCGACGGATATTCCGATGGAAACATTCCGATGCAGACCACACACATTCGGAATATCCGACAACACGGTCCGATAGGACACATTCCGACGGATTCTCCGACCGTGTGTACAAGGGCTTACAACGCTATTCCCAAACAATTTACATCACTTTGTTCCCACAAATAGAGCTTTCTCTTGGTGGTATTTGATCACCTCTGGGGTTTTTATTTTTTGCTGAACAAAAAAAAAATAAAAGAATTTGAAAAAAAAAAAGTTTTTCTTCGTTTCTGTAATAAAATTTTGTAAATAAGTACGTTTTCTCCTTCACTGATGGGCACTGATAAGGCGGTAATGATGAGGTGGCACTGACTACTAGCAAATGTATGTAGGCATAGGGCACGCCCCCTGCCACACCCCCTTAAAGGAGAATTAACCCCCCCCCAAAAAAAAAAAGCTTAATTAAATCCACAAGTGCTTTTGTTTTTACCACTACTCTTCCTTTTTATTGTCTTTTAAAATTTACAAATGCAGCAATTTAGAATTTGGATGAAAGGTGTAGCTCTGGGAAACACTTTTTGAAAGATAAAAAAGTGCATTTTATATACAACTATATAGATCAGAGCAACATGAGAGACAAATGAGGAGTAATGAGGGACAGAGGGACATTGCTCCAAATCAGGGACAGTTGGGAGCTATGCTGATATGCAGCACTGTGTATTTGTTCCTATTGTAAATAATTGAAACAAGTGGCGCTAAAACAGGTGACTGTTACATCACTAAATATTATACTACAAAGTGCATCAGATATAGCTCAAACAAAATTGTATACATAAATAAATAGAAAAATAATTAATAGTAAATAAAAATATAAAATAATATAAATAAATAAAAAACCCAGTGAATAAGTGATACTTCACACTATACATGTAAACACTCCTCAGGGAGTATTGCAGAGCATATGCAGTGTTCATACAATGTTGCAAAAGTCCGGGAGTCTCCAAAACATATTTCACTTTAACAAGCAATATTGATCAGTGTTTTTTTTGCTCTCAAACCGCCTTTCCTTCACCTTTCCTTATGTGAATTAATCACACTCAACGTGTTTGGCAAAGAAGCGCTTTCCAAACCCTTTTTGCAGGGATGTGGATGACAGGCATACAATCCTTCACTTCAGCGGGAGAAGAGCTGACCCAATTGACACTTTCATAGACAGAACGCTCTCATGGAATAGAAAAAAGAAATGCTCCCATAGCGTGATACTGTAAAAAAAAATAAAATAAAATAAAAAAAACTTTTAATCACACATAAGAAGATCCTCTTAAAGCGGGAGTCCGCCGGGACTCCGCGTTTTTTTTTTTTTTTTTTAAAAGCCAGCAGCTACAAATACTGCAGCTGCTGACTTTTAAAATAGTGACACTTACTCGCCCAGCGCACCCGCGATGTCGGCACCCGAAGCCGATCTCTCGATCGTCTCTGGGGTCCTGCCGCCGCCATCTTGGGTATGGGAATCAGGAAATGGAGCCTTTCGGCTTCATTTCCCGGTTCCCTACTGCGCATGCGCGAGTTGCGCTGCGCAATAAGGACGGTCCCCGCTGCCTCTGGGATCTGTGTGTTTCCCAGCAGGCAGCGGGGCACTTGCGGAAAGGGGCGGGCACTTGCGGAAAGGGGCGTAATCTACGCCCCTTTCCGCAGAGAGCTATCCCGGAAGTGGGTGCAGATACCTGTACTGTACAGGTATCTGCACCCCCCCTCCCCCCTGAAAGGTGCCAATTGTGGCGCCGGAGGGGGGGAGGGTTCCCGATGAGCGGAAGGTCCACTTTAGGGTGGACCTCCGCTTTAAGTTACACTCACATTTAAAAACTTCGAACCACGCCAAATAAGTTAAGCCACAACACACTTTAACACAGCTGATTGCCAAAGCATTGGTGATTTTAGCGGACCCAGGGTATGCGAGACACACTCTTTAAAGCGGAGCTCCACCCGAATTACTAGTCCTACGTCTATGTGATCCCCCCCTTCCCTAATCGCTAGATACCCCCCTTACCTTGCTGATGTCTTCTTCTGTTTTCTTCTTGTTTCAAATTTCCTGTCTCTGGAGATTCCGGAAAGGGGCGGGGCTTCAGCGGCAGGTCAGTTCTTCCTGTCGGCCGCAGGGGCTCCTGGGATCGTTGTTTTTATTTCCCAGGAGTCTGTGCGGCGCCTGAGTTGTTGTCAGCGCTCGAGCGGATTGATCTGCGCATGCGCGGGATCGCAGATCTTACGGGCGGTGCATGCTGGGAGATTTGGAGGACTGTGTCCCGCAACACAATGCCTGTGGGCTTCACATGCCCACAGGCAAAATGGAAAACGTCTGGAGACGTTTTTCTAATGACTTTAGGCGAACGAAAAACGGCTGCAAGACACTTTCACATCATATACAAGTAAGTAACCTATTTAGAATACTTACTTTTGAAGATTAATGCAGAAAAAAAAAAACGGCGGTGGAACCCCGCTTTAAATCTCTCACCGCTTCTTGGCCTCGCCAGCACCTTGGTGAAGAAAGACGTGAGCCGTCCGATGGTTCTTCTCCTCTCAGTTACCTAGTAGCCACGCCCCGACATGTTTCGTCATTCACTTGACTTAATCATGGTGATATGCAGCACTAATGGGCATTGATAGACGGCACTCATAGGTGGCACTGATAGGTGACACTGGTAGGTGGCACTGATGGGCACTGAAATGCTGCACTGATGGGTACTTACGGGTGGCACTGATGGGCACTGATAGGCAGCACTGGTAGGTTGCACTGATAGGTGACATTGATGGACACTGATAGATGGCACTGATGGGCATTACTGATAAGGAGGCACTGGCAAGCATCCGTGATGGGCACTGATTGGCATCATTTGTGGGCACAGATTGGCATTCCTGGTGGCCATGGGTGGCATACCTGGTGGTCATCAGTGGTGGGCATCCCTGGTGGCATCCCAGGTGGTCCTATATGGGCATCCTTGGGGAGGGCTGCGCTGATTGATTATCAGCGCAGCCCTCCCCCGTCAGGAGAGCACCCAAGTGAGTCGCATCTGTATGATGTGATAGAGGAAAAACTGCTCTTCCTGTTTACACCGTGATCAGCTGTGATTGGACACGGCTGATCGCGTGGTAAAGAGCCTTCGTCGGCTTTTTACCGAGATCGGTGGCGCTGTGTGTCAGACTGATCGCTGGCTCGTTATCCTGAAAGACGTCCTACGTCCAGGGAGCATAACGGAACCACCGCCCCGGCCGTCATTTTGCTATAGGCCGGACAGGAAGTGGTTAAAAGCAAAAAAAAAGAAAATATTTGATCTTCTGCTTAAAAAAATAAATGATTTACTTCCAGCCTGGACCGAAAGTAAAGTCATGACGTCACTCCAGTCCTCCAGGGCCATAGAGGTGATCAAAGAGTATCTACTCTTTGATCGTCTGTGGAAGCAGCTAGGCACGCCGTCTGATCATTTTTTGGGGCGAACCGAAACGATAAGTCAGAGAAAAAACTGGTCGAGCGGCAGCAGGGGGAGGGGCGTTCCCTTCCCGCTGCTTTGGAAAGTGCTCCAGCAGCTCATGAGCAACTTGGACCACTTTTATGAGAAAGCCAGCCGCCGGCTGAAAAAAGCGATACCGGGGGGGTTACGGCTGATATCTTCATCCATAATCCCGGTAAACGACCTGCAAACCGCAACGTATATATACGTATTGCAGTCAGCAAGTGAAAGATTCCAGCCAAAATTAGATGTTGGTAATGTTTAACAGTAAACTCTGTGACTGCGCTAAAGTGAGAAAGTGGTCTCAGGTCAGCCCAATGTGAGTTCTCTGTAATCTACTGCGGGTAGATTTCAGGGAGATTCTTACAGGGTTGCTGGGAGTGTCTTTCCTGAATAGACGCGTGCACTTCGTTTTCTTTCTGAATTTCAACAAATTAGTTCATTCGGAAATATCAGAATTAAAGAAAATTTTCTCGAAAATTCAAAAATCTGAAATAATAACTAACTAATAATAACTTAACTATTGCTAACTATTAAATTATAGGTATTGGAATTTCCTTTCTAATTTGGCTGTTAGTGAATGTAGCGAATATGAATTTATCCGAGGTTACAAATGATCTGAAATAACGAATGGAACGTAACAAATTAATAATATTAAACAACAACAATAATAATAATAAAAACTCTTTATTATTATTTATTATTAATTTATTCCGTTCCATTCGTCTAAGCCCTTGTACACATGGGTCGGACATTCCGACAACCAAATCCGTCGGATTTTTTCAGACGGATTTTGTCCGAAACTGTTGCATACACACGGTCGGACGAAGTTGTCGGAAAATCCGATCGTTCAGAACGTGATGACGTTATTTCGTTATGACGGGACTACGTTCAGGCTAGTAGCCAATAGCTTTGGTGTAGGAATTTGATCTGAGCATGCGTGGCACTTTGTCCGATCGGAATTCTCTACACATGATCGGACAAAGTCCGATCGGATGATGTTATCGGAAAATTTTATAGCAAAGCTGGAAAACTTGGTCCGTCGGATATTCAGACGTAAACAGTCCGATGGAGCCCACACACGGTCGGATTATCCGACAACACGGTCCGATCGGACATTGTCCGTCGGAATGTCCGACCGTGTGTACAAGGGCGAAGATGCGTATTCGTTATGTTCACTAACAGCCACCTTTGAAAGGGAAATTCCAATACCTATCATTTAATAATTAGTTATTATTTGTTATTTAGTTATTCTTTCAAATTTTCTGATTTTATTTCTTATTTTCGGATTTTCAGATTTATGAATTTGCTAATTTTTTCGAATTTACGAATTGTGATCATAACGAATGACCCAAAAAACGGAACCCCCCCCCCCCCCCCCCCAACGAATTAAACTAAAACTAACAAATTTTCGGCAGTGCACATGTCGGTTCCCGAAGGCTGTGGTTTGTAACTTACTCTATCACTGCCTTGTTCATCACAAATCAGAATCAAACTGTCAAGGCAGGTTCAGTCTGATTGGTGGTTTCAAGGAACCTTTCTGTCTGTAGGACACACAAGGAACCCCTCTGTATGTGAGACACGCAGGGGACTCTTCTGTATGTGAGACACGCAGGGGACCCTTCTGTATGTAAGACACGCAGGGGAACTTCTGTATGTGAGACACGCAGGGGACCCTTCTGTATGTGAGACACACAGGGGAACTTCTGTATGTGAGACACACAGGGGGACCTTCTGTATGTGAGACACACAGGGGAATCTTCTGTATGTGAGATATGCAGGAGTCCCTTCTGTATGTGAGACACGCAGGGGACCCTTCTGTATGTAAGACACGCAGGGGAACTTCTGTATGTGAGACACGCAGGGGACCCTTCTGTATGTGAGACACACAGGGGAACTTCTGTATGTGAGACACACAGGGGACCTTCTGTATGTGAGACACACAGGGGACCTTCTGTATGTGAGACACGCAGGGGAACTTCTGTATGTGAGACACACAGGGGACCTTCTGTATGTGAGACACACAGGGGACCTTCTGTATGTGAGACACGCAGTGGACCCTTCTGTATGTGAGACACGCAGGGGACTCTTCTGTATGTGAGACATGCAGGGGACTCTTCTGTATGTGAGACACGCAGGGGACCCTTCTGTATGTAAGAGACGCAGGGGTCCCTTCTGTATGTGAGACACGCAGGGGACCATCTGTATGTGAGACACACAGGGGACCTTCTGTATGTGAGACACACAGGGGACCTTCTGTATGTGAGACACGCAGGGGAACTTCTGTATGTGAGACACGCAGGGGAACTTCTGTATGTGAGACACGCAGTGGACCCTTCTGTATGTGAGACACGCAGGGGTCCCTTCTGTATGTGAGACACGCAGGGGACTCTTCTGTATGTGAGACACGCAGGGGACTCTTCTGTATGTGAGACACGCAGGGGACTCTTCTGTATGTGAGACACGCAGGGGACTCTTCTGTATGTGAGACACGCAGGGGACTCTTCTGTATGTGAGACACGCAGGGGACCCTTCTGTATGTAAGAGACGCAGGGGACCCTTCTGTATGTAAGAGACGCAGGGGTCCCTTCTGTATGTGAGACACACAGGGGAACTTCTGTATGTGAGACACGCAGGGGAACTTCTGTATGTGAGACACGCAGGGGACCCTTCTGTATGTGAGACACGCAGGGGACCCTTCTGTATGTGAGACACGCAGGGGACCCTTCTGTATGTGAGACACGCAGGGGAACTTCTGTATGTGAGACACACAGGGGTACTTCTGTATGTGAGACACACAGGGGAACTTCTGTATGTGAGACACACAGGGGCCTCTTCTGTATGTGAGACACGCAGGGGTCCCTTCTGTATGTGAGACACGCAGGGGACCCTTCTGTATTTGAGACACGCAGGGGACCCTTCTGTATGTCAAACACGCAGGGGACCCTTCTGTATGCGAGACACGCAGGGGACCCTTCTGTAGGTGAGACACACAGGGGACCTTCTGTATGTGAGACACACAGGGGACACAGGGGACCTTCTGTATGTGAGACACACAGGGGACTTTCTGTATGTGAGACACACAGGGGATCTCTGCTGGGTGTGTTCGGGAATATCTCTGCTGCAGGGTTCTCAGGTCACTGGAGGAACTGGTCACTGGAGGAACTGGTACACCGCAGCGATGACTAGACAGAAAACTAACGCACCACGAGTTGCAATTAATAAAATTTCAGGAAGGCACACCTGGTTATACTCACGGTAATGTGCAAACTTGTAGATTGGAGCAGGTTCTGATGCAGCAACAGCATCTTTATCCAAGGGCGGAATGTGGCCTGGCCAGTCTGAGCCCAATGGGGAGGATTCCAATGGACCTTTTTTCCTACTGTTATTCACTCTCCCTGACAGATGGGTGAATTGTCTCTACGCTATCCACTCACAAGAAAGCACGCCAAAGCCTGAGGGGGGCAGGTACTTAATTAGGCTCTGCTGACCCAACATGTCCACCAGGGTATTGCTTCTCAGCCTTTTGGCTAAGATCAAGTATAATATCTGTTCTTATCAGTTCTCAGAGGAGGCGCTGTGCTACTCCCGAGTGTGGGGAGGGCACATGCAAATCCAATGGTGTCATTGGACCTGGAAGGGTGCTCCTGGTGAGGATGGGTGCTGCATTAGGTCTGACCCAGAGGGTCGGGTCCCTGGCCTTCTGGGCCTTCTGGCCTAGATTGGGGTAGCTCTAGCTCTGGTCAGTTTTTTCGGGCAAGAACACTGGCTCCTCTCTTGCTGGAGGGGGAGGAGTGGTTAGTATTCCCCGAATGTAATTATGTAGGAGTGATGGGAGCAACGGTGGAGCCTGATGGCAAAGGGCTCTCACCAAGCTCTCAGAACTTCAGGCCTTCCTGGCTGAGGTGGGGGCTGCTGTGGTCTGGGTTGTTGATCAGGGTTGTATGAAAATCCTGTGGTGAATGTGCCACTGAAGTGGCAGTTCAGGGGTGCCGTACAATCACTGTGAGTGAGGTTCACATTGATTTATGGCACCGTGGTCACTTCACCATACACACTTTTTTTTTTTACACCTGCCTCTAGGGCCGAGCCTTTCGGCTAGGACCAGGGGAAATTTTTATTTCTGGCCGAAGGGCCTGGCCCTTGTATAGCTCAAGGGTCACTCTTTCACTCTCCCACTTCCTTCTCCCCACTTTCCTATTTATTTTACCCCGTGTTTGTCCCTTTTTTGTATTTTTTTTGTTGATGTGTTACATGTTTGTCACTGTGTGATGAGTAGGGTGTGGGTCCTTGGCCAACCCTGAAAGTCTTGGGATGGGGGTGGACATGGCCTTTAGGCTTAGTTCACCTTCTCTAATGGGGTCTCCCTTCGGGGGAGCCCCACCGAGTACTTGGGTGGGTCTGGTTTTCGGCAAACCCTCCAGAGAAAGGGGTCCGTCTATTTTCGGCCAGATGAACCAAGTGAAGTACCTTAGTCCTCATCTGGAGCCTAACACCCCAGGGGGGATCAGGGTAAGGTCCTTCCATGGGGAGGACAGTGTAACACCCGTTG
Organism: Lithobates pipiens; assembly: GCF_037356315.1. Taxonomy (NCBI): domain Eukaryota; kingdom Metazoa; phylum Chordata; class Amphibia; order Anura; family Ranidae; genus Lithobates; species Lithobates pipiens. The sequence continues at coordinate 330,497,114 of NW_027507785.1, read as the reverse complement.
CACGTTTTGTGATTCACTCTTTATGTGTGTGTACTTTTTTTGGCACCGGGTGGAGTTTTTGGGTGTGTTTCACACGCCACTGGTTTTTCAAAAAAAAAAAAAAAGATGTCCACCAGGGTCACCTAGATGCAGCACAGCCGATCGGGACCTAGGAAACCATAGATAAACCAGAATTCTCTTGACTTCCTCTCCAGCTGCAGTATCGCTGGGGAAGAGCGCCACCTACAGTGGAGAACAGGGACTGCACCTGCCTACACTCACGTTTAATTTTCACTTTGGATTGGAGAGTTCCTTTAACGCCAGCACAGGGCAATAAGTATTTCAGAGCAGAGCGGCCAAAACGCCAAGTATCTCGCAGCCGTCATCCGTCCAGCTGTCACCAGATTCAGAGCCCTCTGCACGTCGCTAATGAACATGCATGAAATGCTGCATAAAAATCATGTCCTGACCGGTGCTGCAACACAGCGCCTCATGCGTCTTCAGCGCCGCTGTTTTTCGAACCTCTTCACCCGTGAAATGACATCGCTACCTCTGCGCGGATGGAAGGCGGAATAATGGCTTTTAGAACTTTAAAGATCTGTTTACCCCCCACCCGAAGCATTTGAATGGTTTTGCACAATTCATCGCAAGAGCAGTTTACGAGATTCGACGCGCGTCCCCTGGGGACCCTGGGATTGTTTGTATGTCGTGTGTTGGGAATATGGGGACAATTATGGGCATTACATGTAAATTGCTCCATCTGCTTCTTGGGAGCACATTGACAGCGAGGAGGCTGAGAACGTCTCCCATTAAGACATCATTTCCCTTTGATGCTCTGGAGCGCCCCAGCATAAGTGGTGGAAATTTCAGGGGGGGGGGGGGTTGTCAGGGCTATTGGAGAAGAGCGGCACGTCTTGAGGAAGGATGGTGATGTCATTGATGGCACACAGCGTGATAACGACTTTGTTTATAAAGCAGCTCCAGTTGCTTTTTTGGATACAGCTGGTCTGATTTAGGTCTTGCCAAATGTGCCAATTAATGGGAATAGGGTGCAAACACTTGCCAAATGTGCCAATTTATGGGACCAGGGTGCAAGCACTTGCCAAATGTGCCAATTAATGGGAACAGGGTGCAAGCACTTGCCAAATGTGTCAATTTATGGGAACAGGGTGCAACTGCTTGCCAAACGTGTCAATTTATGGAACCAGGGTGCAAGCACTTGCCAAATGTGCCAATTTATGGGAACAGGGTGCAACTGCTTGCCAAACGTGTCAATTTATGGAACCAGGGTGCAACCACTTGCCAAATGTGCCAATTTCTGGGAAACTGCTTGCCAAACGTATCAATTTATGGGACCAGGGTGCAAGCACTTGCCAAATGTGCCAATTAATGGGAACAGGGTGCAACTGCTTGCCAAACGTGTCAATTTATGGAACCAGGGTGCAAGCACTTGCCAAATGTGGCAATTAATGGGAACAGGGTGCAACTGCTTGCCAAACGTGTCAATTTATGGGACCAGGGCGCAACTGCTTGCCAAATGTGTCAATTTATGGGACCGGGTTGCAACCACTTGTCAAACGTGTCAATTTACGGGACCAGGGTGCAACCACTTGCCAAATATGCCAATTTATGGGACCAGGGTGCAACCACTTGCCAAATATGCCAATTTATGGGACCAGGGTGCAACCACTTGCCAAATATGCCAATTTATGGGACCAGGGTGCAACCACTTGCCAAATGTGCCAATTTATGGGACCAGGGTGCAACCACTTGCCAAATGTGCCAATTTATGGGACCAGGGTGCAACCACTTGCCAAACGTGTCAATTTACGGGACCAGGGTGCAACCACTTGCTAAACATGACTAATGTATAACCTACAGCTATCAACCTGTACTCCACCTTACCATAGTTAGCAATAAAAACCATACAACTTCTGGAGTAAAATAGGCCGTAGCAGCCTTAATTAAAATAAATATTCAAATAACGTAAACATTCAACTCCTCCTGGCGTTGGTCTTTGCAGGTCCACCAATAACAACTCCTCAGTATCCAAAGAAATACGACACTGCGGTCCCTCTGACGTGGGTCTTTAGGCCTCAAGCCGACAGGCTGGCTCAGAGACACCCACTTACCGCAGTGCCCCCATAACCAATATCCAGATAAACCTCCGTGATCTGGGGTACCACCATCAGGACCCATACCACCAGCAGATCCTGAGTCTCCGTTCCCAAAATCTCTTCCTCACCCGCAAAGACCAAACACCATCCACTGCCACGACACCCGCACCGATCTTGGACTGCAAAACAAAGAAAAAACAAAACCACACACACAAAAAACCCGCACTAGTCCCCAAATTCTCCTTAGGGCGGGAACTTTCCTTGGCGCTTCTGCTGCCGAATGTGGGCAGGGTCCGCCCCTACATTATGCTCAGGCCCTTCCCCACTGCTTGCACAGCCAATCCTACCATCTATACCATCCCACCAATCACTGCAAGGTTAACACTGTCATGTAAGCCCTATGCTTACAGAGTTGTTAACTCCTGCAGCAAGCACTTGCCAAACGTGTCAATTTATAGGACCAGGGTGCAACTGGTCGCCAAATGTGACAATTATTGGAAAAAGGACACAGCCACTTGCCAATTAATGGGACCAGGACACAACCTCTTGCCAAATGTGCCTATTTATGGGACCAGGGTGCAAAAGCTTGCAAAACTATTGAGACTAGGGTGCAGCCACTTGCCAAACATGCCAATTTATTGGAGCAGGGTGCAACCACTTGCCAAATGTGCCAATTATTGGGAATAGGACACAGCCACTTGCCAAATGTGTCAGTTAATGGTAAAAGGGTGCAACCATTTGCCAAATGTGCCAACTAATGGGACCAGGGCACAAGCACTTGCAAAATGTGCCAATTAATTGGAGTGGTACGCAGCCGCATGCAAAACCTGTCAATTAATGTGACCAGGGCGCAACCAACTGCCATATGTGCCAATTAATGAGAATGGGACGCAACTGCTTGCCAAACGTGCCAATTATTGGGACCAGGCTGCAGACACTTGCCAAACATGTCAATTTATAGGACCAGTGTGCAACCACTTGCCAAATGTGCCAATTAATGGGACCAAGGTGCAAGCACTTGCCAAACGTGACAATTTATGGGACCAGGGAGCAACTGGTCGCCAAATGTGACAATTATTGGAAAAAAGACACAGCCACTTGCCAATTAATGGGACCAGGGCACAGCCTCTTGCCAAATGTGCCTATCTATGGGACCAGGGTGCAAAATCTGTCAAAACGTGCCAACTATTGAGGCTAGGGTGCAACCACTTGCCAAACATGCCAATCTATTGGAGCAGGGTGCAACCACTTGCCAAAGATGCCAATTATTGGGAATAGGACACAGCCACTTGCCAAAGATGCCAATTATTGGGAATAGGACACAGCCACTTGCCAAATGTGTCAATTAATGGTAAAAGGGTGCAACCATTTGCCAAATGTGCCAATTAATGGGACCAGGGCACAAGCACTTGCAAAATGTGCCAATTAATTGGAATGGTACGCAGCCGCTTGCAAAACCTGTAAATTAATGTGACCAGTGTGCAACCACTTGCCAAATGTGCCAATTAATGGGAATGGGGTGCAACCGCTTGCCAAACGTGCCCATTTATGGGACCAGGGTGCCACTGCTTGCCAAATGTGTCAATTATTGGGACTCGGGTGCAACCGCATGCCAAACACGGCAATATCATGCTATCCTATAGCGGACTAACGAGCTCGCTATATGATGGCATGGTCAAATAATTCCAGAGGTGCCGACATTCCCTCCCTCTTAGATTGTAAGCTCTAAGGAGCCGGGCCCTCTGATTTCACTGGTACCGAATTGTATTGTAACTGTACCGTCTTCCTTCATATTGTAAAGCGCTCAGCAAACTGATGGTGCTATATAAATCCTGTATAATAATAATAATAAAATGTATATTTATGTGACAGGTCCTCTTCATGGGGACATTGGGGGAGGGGGGTCTATTTGACCTCAATGTCTCCCCGGCCTTCCAATGCAGCTCTTCCAGCACAGATTATTCTGCATCCTCAGCTACACCAGCCCAGGAATGACAGTTGTGACCCCAGAAGTTACACAATACATCACCAGTCGCAGAGCCCCCATACAAACGATCGGGCGGCTCTACAGCCATCCGGATCAATTTATGATCGCAAAGCTTTTTGGCATCCTTTGACATCCAAGCTCACAGCTGTAGCTGAGGATGGGGGAGGGGGTTCAAATTTTGGGAGGTTTATCCACAACATTTATCCATTGCACACCATGCAACCTTCATCCTCCGGGGGGAACTACACTTTCCAGAAAGGGGGTCATTTTTTTGGGGGGGGGGCTCACATTGTCCGGCCATTTTTTTTTTATTTGATATGTTTTTTAAGGGCCAATTCATACCACGATTCCGGTGCGTTCCTGCGTGGTGCGTTCCTGCGTTGTGCGTTCCTGCGTTGTGCGTTCCTGCGTGGTGTGCGCTCCTGCGTTGTGCGTTCCTGTGTTGTGCGTTCCTGCGTTGTGCGTTCCTGCGTGGTGCGCTCCTGCGTTGTGCGCTCCTGCGTTGTGCGTTCCTGTGTTGTGCGTTCCTGCGTTGTGCGCTCCTGCGTTGTGCGCTCCTGCGTTGTGCGTTCCTGCGTTGTGCGTTCCTGCGTGGTGCGCTCCTGCGTTGTGCGTTCCTGCGTTGTGCGTTCCTGCGTTGTGCGCTCCTGCGTTGTGCGCTCCTGCGTTGTGCGTTCCTGCGTGGTGCGTTCCTGCGTGGTGTGCGTTCCTGCGTTGTGCGCTCCTGCGTTGTGCGCTCCTGCGTTGTGCGTTCCTGCCTTGTGCGTTCCTGCGTTGTGCGCTCCTGCGTTGTGCGTTCCTGCGTTGTGCGCTCCTGCGTTGTGCGCTCCTGCGTTGTGCGTTCCTGCGTTGTGCGTTCCTGCGTTGTGCGCTCCTGCGTTGTGCGTTCCTGCGTGGTGCGTTCCTGCGTTGTGTGCGCTCCTGCGTTGTGCGCTCCTGCGTTGTGCGTTCCTGCGTTGTGCGTTCCTGCGTTGTGCGCTCCTGCGTTGTGCGTTCCTGCGTGGTGCGTTCCTGCGTTGTGTGCGTTCCTGCGTTGTGCGCTCCTGCGTTGTGCGTTCCTGCGTGGTGCGTTCCTGCGTTGTGTGCGTTTCTGCGTTGTGCGCTCCTGCGTTGCGCGTTCCGCCGTGGTGCGTTCCTGCGTTGTGCGTTCCTGCGTTGTGCGTTCCTGCGTTGTGCGTTCCTGCGTGGTGCGTTCCTGCGTTGTGCGTTCCTGCGTTGTGCGTTCCTGCGTTGTGCGTTCCTGCGTTGTGCGCTCCTGCGTGGTGCGCTCCTGCGTGGTGTGCGTTCCTGCGTTGTGCGCTCCTGCGTTGTGCGTTCCTGCGTTGTGCGTTCCTGCGTTGTGCGTTCCTGCGTTGTGCGCTCCTGCGTTGTGCGTTCCTGCGTGGTGCGTTCCTGCGTTGTGTGCGTTCCTGCGTTGTGCGCTCCTGCGTTGTGCGTTCCTGCGTGGTGCGTTCCTGCGTTGTGTGCGTTCCTGCGTTGTGCGCTCCTGCGTTGTGCGTTCCTGCGTGGTGCATACATTTGAATGAGTTATAAATCGCAACCAGACCACACACAAAAAAAATTTGTGCTTGCAATGCCCTCCCCTCCGGGTGCGGGAAATGTTTGCGGAAGGCGCTTCCCCCCACCACCTTCTGGTGTGTACTGCGGTACCGATGCGATTTGGTGGCCGCAAACGATCTGCGTTAGGGGTGCCGTTAACAATACCTTGGCATCTGCATGTGGATCGCAAGGGGCGGGACGTTCACCTGGGTGCGGGAAATGTGCGCAGAACAAGTCTTTCCCGCTCCGTGTTCTGGTGTGTACTGCGCTACCTTGCCATTACTTGGCTGCGTTTCCAATCTGCATTTGGGGTGCTGCTAACAATATATTGGCACCCGCATGCAGATCGCAAGAGCCGGATAAAAGCAAGCCTCATCTGGCCCCCGGGCCGCAGTTTAGAGACCCCCTGCTATGTAGCATGGTGATTGGGATAGAACTCAGAATCCAGCGAAGGATGGACCGGGGAACATTCTGATTGTGATGCTGCACTGCCCCCTGGTGACCTGTAATGGTACAGCAGCAATGTTCTGGCTTGAAAGTATGACTTTAGTTTTGGATAGAGTGGTGAGGGATTAGAACCCCTGTCAGTTTTTATTGCTGTCTCTGTGAGTTTCACCCTACCTATTTTTCCTGTTCAGTAAGTTTTGGGTTGTCACCAGAACAGGAATAGAGGGGAAAACGTCCAATGGGGACACTAGTTCAAAGGTTTCACGTTGGAGGGATTTCCTCTCACTTGCTGTGTTGGCTATGGAACAGGAAGTGAATGCAAACCTCCCCAATGGGGACACTGGCTCTGGTGACTACCAAGGATTCCCTTACTTTGGAGGGATTTCCAGTCACTTCCTGTTTTGGCTATTGGACAGGAAGTGAAGGGAAATCTCCCCAACGGGGACACTAGTTCTGGTTACTACCAGGGATTCCCTTACTTTGGAGGGATTTCCACTCACTTCCTGTTTTGGCTATTGGACAGGAAGTGAAGGGAAATCTCCCCAATGAGATAAAAAAATAAAAATAAAAACCTGACCGGGGTCATAACCCTCCAATAGTTGTACTTGGATTCTCATTTATGAAGATATGTAATCAGAACAATGTCCCCCATTGTAATCCTCTCTGTCTGTGTCTGCAGCTAACTTGGCTTCCACCGACATCATGTTCTTAGTGTGCTGCGTCCCGTTCACCGCCACCCTCTACCCACTGCCCAGCTGGGTGTTCGGAGACTTCATGTGCAAGTTTGTGGCCTATTTACAGCAGGTAGGTACGGTGGGGGTGGGGGAGTGGGGGGGATGTGCTGCCAAGGGGCTCAATTAAAGGGTTTGCATTTTCTCCCAGCATTGATATTTAAGTTTAGGGTGGAGACTCCCTGGATAAGCCATGTGCTGGCTCCCTGAGACTTTCCGGGAATTTCAGTGGTGAAAGCTCAAATTTATGGTGTTTCCACCCCTCATAATGGGCACAGCGGGTGTACAGACCCGGGAACTCAGCACAGGGATGGTGGGAACCCCTCATAATGGGCACAGCGGGTGTACAGACCCGGGAACTCAGCACAGGGATGGTGGGAACCCCTCATAATGGGCACAGTGGGTGTAAAGACCTGAGAACTCAGCACAGGGATGGAGGGAACCCCTCATAATGGGCACAGCGGGTGTACAGACCCGGGAACTCAGCACAGGGAATGTGGGAACCCCTCATAATGGGCACAGCGGGTGTACAGACCCGGGAACTCAGCACAGGGATGGTGGGAACCCCTCATAATGGGCACAGCGGGTGTACAGACCTGTGAACTCAGCACAGGGATGGTGGGAACCCCTCATAATGGGCACAGCGGGTGCACAGACCTGGGAACTCAGCACAGGGATGGTGGGAACCCCTCATAATGGGCACAGCGGGTGTACAGACCCGGGAACTCAGCACAGGGATGGAGGGAACCCCTCATAATGGGCACAGCGGGTGTACAGACCCGGGAACTCAGCACAGGGAATGTGGGAACCCCTCATAATGGGCACAGCGGGTGTACAGACCCGGGAACTCAGCACAGGGATGGTGGAAACTCCTCATAATGGGCACAGCGGGTGTACAGACCCGGGAACTCAGCACAGGGATGGTGGGAACCCCTCATAATGGGCACAGCAGGTGTAAAGACAGACAGTCGGAGGATTCTTATCTTAATGCATAGAATAAAATAATAATAATAATAATAATAATAGAATAGAGTAATGCATAGAATTCATAGAATGCATAGAATAGAATAATAATAGAATAATAATAATAGAATAGAATGGAATAGAATCATGTATAGAATAGAATAATAATAATAGAATAGAATGATAATATTAATAGGATAGAATGTAATAGAATAATGCATAGAATAGAATAATAATAATAGAATAGAATGGAATAGAATCATGCATAGAATAGAATAATAATAATAGAATAGAATGGAATAGAATCATGCATAGAATGCACAGAATAGAATAATAATAGAATACAATAGAATAGAATAATAATATAATAGAATAATGCATAGAATTCATATAATATAATAATGATATTAGAAGAGAATAGAATAATAGAATAGAATAGAATAATAGATAGGATGCATAGAATAGAATAATAATAGAATAGAATAGAATAGAACAACTATAATAGAATAGAATGTAATAGAATAAGGCATAGAATGCACAGAATATAATAATAATAGAATAGAATAATAATAATAGAATAGAATAAAACATAGCATGCATATAATAGAATAATAATAATAATAATAATAATAATAGAATAGAATAATGCATAGAATAGAATAATAATAGAATAGAATGTAATAGAATAATGCATATAATGCTTAGAATTGAATAATAATAATAGAATAGAATAATAATAATGAAATAGAATGGAATAGAATAATGGATAGAATGCATAGAATAGAATAGAATAATAATAATAAAATGGAATAATGCATATAATAGAATAATAATAATAGAATATAATGGAATAGAATAATGCATAGAATAAAATAGAATAGAATAATAATAATAATAATAATAATAATAATAATAGCCTTCAGCTGATTTTCTCTCCAGAAGGACAGCACCATCTATATTCAGGCATCATTCAGGGTCACTATCTAATTCCAGAACTGAGATGCTTGGGTGTGTTTACACATTGCTGACACAGATCAGCCCCTGCTGTATCCTCCCATCTTGTGACTTGTTACAATGTTGCAGTCTGATCACATGGGGGAGGGGAGAGTAAGGAAATTCTGCCTGCAGCAGACTGATGACATCATCTCAGCCTAGGCAGAGTCACTGGACTGGCGCTCAGTGGTGTCTTACTTTAATGATAGGAGGTGGGGCGTTGTGTATATTGGGACATGTCGGGATTATTCATGGTGACATCTCTCTCATCTCTCCACTTTAATTGTCACTTTTGTTTCGTTGCTGAAATATTTATTATTGTTACAAATCTCTAGAAATGAGGAGGAAGTGCCGGGCGGTTCTCCGATGACGACGTCTCTGATCCTCCATACATTGTATATAATATAAGATGAATCTTCTGTTTCTCCGGCTGCAGGTGACAGTCCAGGCGACGTGTATCACGCTGACGGCGATGAGCGCCGATCGATGTTACGCCACATTATATCCACTGAGATCTCTGCGGCATCGTACCCCGAGGGTGGCCATGATCGTCAGCATCTGCATCTGGATAGGTACAAACTGCCCCTCCAAGCCCACCAAGATGTATGTGCCTGCGACCCGCAGGGGACACCGAAGGGGACAGCGTGGGGACACTGCAGGGGACACTGCAGGGGACAGCGTGGGGACACTGCAGAGGACAGCGTGGGGACACTGCAAGGGACAGCGTGGGGACACTGCAGGGGACAGCGTGGGGACACTGCAGGGGACACCACAGGGGACATCGCAGGGGACAGTTTGGGGATACCGCAGGGGACAGTTTGGGGACACTGCAGGGGACAGCATGGGAACACCGCAGGGGACAGCGCAGGGACACCACAGGGACACCGCAGGGGACAGCGTGGGGACTGTGTGAGGACACTGCAAGGGACAGTGCAGGGGACACCACAGGGGACAGCGGAGGGACACCGCAGGGGACAGCGTGGGGACACCGCAGGGGACACCACAGGGGACATCGCAGGGGACAGTTTGGGGACACCGCAGGGGACAGCACGAGGACAACGCAGGGGACAGCGCAGGGACACCGCAGGGGACAGCATGGGGACACTGTAGGGGACAGCACATGGACGCCGCAGGGGACACCACAGGGGACAGCGGAGGGACACTGCAGGGGACAGCGTGGGGACACCGCAGGGGACAGCGTGGGGACACCGCAGGGGACACCCAAAGGGGAGCTAATCCAGCCTGACAAATATACACTATATGACCAAAAGTATTGGGACACCTGCTTTTACACGCCCGTGAACTTTAATGGCATCCCAGTCTTAGTCCGTAGGGATCAATATTGAGTTGGCCAGCCCTTTGCAGCTATAACAGCTTTAGTCCAGCCAAGTTCCTCCATCCATAGGTGTGCACCCCAAAGCTAAAACACAAATGCATTTTTCTGCAGGCTCAGCTGCACTGGACAGTGAATGAATGGGAAGTGCTCTGTGCTAAGCGGCTCCCTGTTCATTCACAAACTGAAGCATAGTAAACATAGCACTGCAGAGGGGGGGGGGGGAGGAGCCCAGGCAGTGGGGGAATCGGCACTGCACCTGGCACACCCCCTGCGCACACCTAGGCCTCCACCCCAAACTCGCTCATCCATGTCTTTATGGACCCTTGCTTTGTGCACTGGTCCAAATCATATGGTGGAGGGGGAATTACGGTGTGGGGGGAGGGGAGATTATGGTGTGGAGTTGTCTTTCAGGGGTTGGTCTTGGCCTCTTAGTTCCAGTGAAGGGAACTCTTAAGGCGTCAGAATACCAAGACATTTTGAACAATTTCATGCCCCCAACTTTGTGGGAACGGTTTGGGGGCGGCCCCTTCCTGTTTCAACATGACTGCCCACCAGTGTACAAAGCAAGGTCCATAAAGACATGGATGAGCGAGTTTGGGGTGGAGGAACTTGACTGGCCTGCACAGAATCCTGACCTCAACCCAATAGAACACCACATTAGATCGAAGACTGTGAGCCAGGCCTTCTCATCCAACATCAGTGCCTGACCTCACAAATGCTCTTCTGGAAGAATGGTGAAACATTCCCATAGACACATCTCCTAAACCTTGTGGACGGCCTTCCCAGAAGAGTTGAAGCTGTTATAGCTGCAAAGGGGCGGAGCCAACTCAATATTGAACCCTCCGGACTTATGCTAGCCGTACACCTGTGGAAAAATAGTTCGAATGAGTTTTCGAAAAACGAACACATGGTCGTGAGAGCAAACGATTTTGCCATCATGTAATGACCAGAATTTGATCGATAAATCATTCAACTGACATAAATTAGTAAATTTTTCGTTTGTTTTGTCGCATAAGCCCAGTGCAGACTGTGCGGGCGAGAAGCACATTAACCTTTCAATTTATTGTCCATCTGGCCGAAGTTTTTCAAACTTTTCCATCGATTTTTCGGCTCAAAATTGTCACAACCGATTTTCGACTTGACGATAAACAAAGGTACTGCCCAAATGACAGATTTTGGAACGATTTTTCGTCTAGTGTATGGCCATCATACGACTGGGATGCCATTGAAGTTTATGTGCGTGTAAAGGCAGGCGTCCCAATACTTTTGGTAGTAGTATAGTGTTTCTGTATATCTAGAAGAGTGGAACTTATTCTGACTTTTTAGTGGGCCGTGAGGACAGGGTTGATGACCACTGCTGTAGACATTCTATAGACGTCCTGTAGAAGTTCTATAGATGTTCTCTAGATTAGTTCTGTAGGTGTTTTGTAGATGTTCCATAAAAGTTTTGTAGATGTTCTGTAGAAGTTCTATAGATGTTCTATAGAAGTTTTGTAGAAGTAGTATAGATTTCTGTAGACGTTCTATAGATGTTCTATAGAAGTTCTATAGATGTTCTGTAGATGTTCTATAGAAGTTTTGTAGAAGTAGTATAGATTTCTGTAGACGTTCTATAGATGTTCTGTAGATGTTCTGTAAGAGAAAGTTCTTATAGATGTTCTGTATAAGTTCTATAGAAGTTTTGTAGAAGTTCTAAAGATTTCTCTAGAGGTTCTGTAGAAGTTCTATAGATGTTCTGTATAATTTCTAGATGGATAGATAGCTTCATTGAATCAATGAGCATAAAAATAAGCAATCTCCAGGAGGCAGTAGAGGACAGAAAAGCCTGGCACGCTATGACCCATGAGGTGGCAAAGAGTTAGATATGACTAAACAACTGAACAACGACAAATAAGTTCTATTGATGTTCTGTAGAAGTTCTTATAGATGTTTTGTTGTCGTTCTGTATAAGTTTTGTAGATGTTCTATAGAAATTCTGTAAATATTCTTTAGAAGTTCTGTAAAAGTTTTGTAGATGTTCTGTAGATGTTCCATTGAAATTCTTTTTAAGTTATATAGATGTTCTCTAGAAATTCTGTAGACGTTCTGTAGAAGTTCAATAGATGTTCTGTAGAAATTCTGTAGTTGTTCTCTAGAAGTTCCATATAAGTTTGGTAGAAGTTCTGTAGATGTTCTCTAGAAGTTCTGTAGACATCCTGTAGAAGTTCTGTAAAAGTTCTGTAGAAGTTCTGTAGAAGTTCTGTAGAAGCTCTGTAGATGTTCTGTAGAAGCTCTGTAGATGTTCTGTAGAAGCTCTGTAGATGTTCTGTAGAAGCTCTGTAGAAGCTCTGTAGATGTTCTGTAGAAGTTCTGTAGAAGTTCTGTAGAAGCTCTATAGATGTTCTGTAGAAGTTCTGTAGAAGCTCTATAGATGTTCTGTAGATGTTCTGTAGAAGCTCTATAGATGTTCTGTAGAAGTTCTGTAGAAGTTCTGTAAATGTTCTCTAGAAGTTCTGTAGACATCCTGTAGACGTCCTGTAGAAGTTCTGTTGAAGCTCTGTAGATGTTCTGTAGACGTCCTGTAGAAGTTCTGTAGATGTTCTCTAGAAGTTCTGTAGACGTCCCGTAGACGTCCTGTAGAAGTTCTGTAGATGTTCTGCAGATGTTCTGTAGGTGTTCTGTTAAAGTCTCATCCAATGTCTGATCTTCACACACAGGCTCCCTCTTGCTCTCCACCCCCATCATCCCCTACCAGAAGATCCAGAAAGGTTACTGGTACGGCCCCCGCACCTACTGCATAGAGCAGTTCCCCACAGACACCATGAAGAAGGCTTGCATCCTCTACCAGTTCCTGGCCGTCTACCTGCTTCCTCTACTCACCATCTGCCTCTGCTACTCCTTGATGCTGAAGAGAGTGGGCCGACCCGTGGTGGAGCCCATGGACAATAATTACCAGGTATTACATCATTAGCCCACCCGGCGTCATCCTTGTTCCCCCCCCAGACAACACCTATTCATGGTTTGGCAACACATTTTGTAACCTTGCCCCAAAATATTTTACCCCCTAGTAATTGTCTATACCACTGAAGTTTGAAAATGAAAGCCCTACTGAACCTTCAGTTTAAATCGGCTCAACTGAAGGTGTTCTTCAAAACCAGCCACAGCCTGAGTAGAAGATATGTCCCTTGCCAGTATGCTACAGAGAAGGACCCACTGTGTGGAAGCAGCAGTCTCTCTGCAAAGGTCCAAGGCACCTCCTGATGAGTCAGGCCTATAACTCTGCTATATGTAAACCTTCTGTTCCTTGATTGGAGAGCTCTAGCTCTGACTTAGTGTGTGTGTGTATGTGTGTGTGTGTATGTGTGTGTGTGTGTGTATGTGTGTGTGTGTGTGTGTGTGTGTGTGTGTGTGTGTGTGTGTGTGTATGTGTGTGTGTATGTGTGTGTTTATGTGTGTGTATGTGTGTGTGTATGTATGTGTGTGTGTGTGTGTATGTGTGTGTGTGTGTGTGTGTGTGTGTGTGTGTGTGTGTGTATGTGTGTGTATGTATGTATGTGTGTGTGTGTGTGTGTGTGTGTGTGTGTGTGTGTGTGTGTGTGTGTGTGTGTGGGGTGTTTAGGCCTCTGCAGTGAGACTACTGCCTACTCACGACAGGGGACAGACTTTTCTACTCAGTCTGCGGCTGCTTTGCTTTAGAGGGAAAATGGACTGTAAGACTTTGCACACCTTTTGTTGTGATACACCTGCGATGTATTTAGCTGAAGGTTCAGTTCAGGCTCTAAAGGGAAAGTACGGGTGATTTGTATATATTTTTATATATCAGTGCCATGATGAAAAAGAAAAAAACTGTTAAAGTTGATCACTTGTGTGTGTTAATTCAAGCTTGAGCTATTGAGCTCTGTAAACCACAGTTTTTTGTTTTCAACAAAAGCAAAGAGACAAAGGACCAGTTTACTGTTCTTTGGGCTTTAGGAGGGTTGGAATGTGGCCAGCGGGCGTAGAAAATGCCCCAGTGTCAGTGGGGTAAACATTACCGGTGGTCAGTAGGAGGAGGAATAGTGTTCAATCATTGGTGTCGGTGGGAGGAATAGTGATCCTTCACTGGTGTCAGTGGGAGGAATAGTGATCCTTCACTGGTGTCGGTGGGAGGAATAGTGATCCTTCACTGGTGTCAGTGGTGTCCCCAGGAAATTGCAGTGGCGTCCCCAGGAATTTCAGGTGCCACAGTTGAGCCCACCTATATCTGGTTGACCACCACCGCCCTACGTTCCTTCCTTCCAAATGCTGAATGTCCTCTCCCTTCCTCACCAGGTGCAGCTCCTGTCGGAGAGGACCATCGCCATGAGGAGTAAAATCTCGAAGATGGTGATCGTCATCGTCCTGCTCTTCACCATCTGCTGGGGCCCCATCCAGCTCTTCAGCCTGTTCCAGGGCTTCTACCCGGGGTTCCAGGCCAACTACGCCACCTACAAAATCAAAACCTGGGCCAACTGCATGTCCTACGCCAACTCCTCCATCAACCCCATCGTCTACGGCTTCATGGGCGCCAGTTTCCGCAAGTCCTTCAAGAAGGCCTTTCCGTTCATGTTCCGGAATAAAGTCCGGGACGGCAGCATCACCTCCGGAACTGTGAACAACGAGATGAAGTTTGTAGCCATGGAGTCCACAAACAATGAACTCAAGTGATGTGGTGGAGGGCGATGGATCTCCCGCTGCATGGACTTGGGGGAGGGGGGGGGCACTTATGGCGGCACCTTGATGGACACGGAACGGAAGCCGAGCGTAGCCTGAATATTAGGACTGCAGATTCCTTATAAAACATCATTTTCCCGTTGTTATCGGGAAGGCGATGATTCGCTGCCACAGACCCCCCATACACAAGTAGCCATTCCAAATGCCGCAGATCTCCCGGAGGGATTTAATCAGGAATTTTATCAGCCGAATGTTTTTTTTTACTTGAAGAATCGTCTTGTGTCTTGTCTGTAACAAATCTCTATTTTGTATTTATACCATCCGCTCAATAAAAGGGATTGTTGAAATATCGAAACGCGTCAGTAAACTACCACGTTAAATCTGGTGCAAGGAGGCGACACCGTGCCCGATGATCTTTGTCTTCTCCCAGGTTGTTTAGGTAGATCTCCACCTCTAGATCTCCACCTCTAGATCTCCACCTCGTTGTTTTTTTAACCACTTTCAGACCGGACCAATTTGCTGGTCAAAGACCAGACCACTTTTTGCGATTCGGCACTGCGTCGCTTTAACTGACAATTGCGCGGTCGTGCGACGTGGCTCCCAAACAAAATTGACGTCCTTTTTTTCCCACAAATAGAGCTTTCTTTTGGTGGTATTTGATCACCTCTGCGGTTTTTATTTTTTGCGCTATAAACAAAAATAGAGCAACAATTTTGAAAAAAACGCATTATTTTTTTACTTTTTTTTATAATAAATATCCCCCAAAAATATATAAAAAAACATTTTTTCCCTCAGTTTAG
The DNA here is from genome assembly GCF_037356315.1 of Lithobates pipiens. Lineage (NCBI taxonomy): Eukaryota > Metazoa > Chordata > Amphibia > Anura > Ranidae > Lithobates > Lithobates pipiens. Next base: position 330,481,551 of record NW_027507785.1, on the reverse strand, counting down.
GCCGATACGTATTCTTCTACATATTTTTGGTAAAAAAAAAAATCGCAATAAGCGATTATTGATTGGTTTGCGCAAAAGTTATAGCGTTTACAAAATAGGGATAGTTTTATAGCATTTTTATTAATAATGTTTTATTTTTATTTTTTTACTAGTAATGGCGGCGATCAGTGATTTTTATTGTGACTGCGACATTGTGGGGGACCCATCGGACATTTTTGACACATTTTTGGGACCATTGTCATTTATACAGCAATCAGTGCTATATAAATGCAGTGATTCCTGTGTAAATGACACTGGCAGTGAAGGGGTTAACCAGTGGGTGGCAGTGTAGGGGTTAAGTGTTCCTAGGGGTGTGTTACTAACTGTGGGGGGGTTGGGCTTTCATTTAGTGAACACTGATCTCTGCTCCAATCACATGGAGCAGAGATCAGCGTCACTAGTTGCTAGGCAGAATGGAGAAATGTTGTTTACAACGGCATTTCTTCATTCGGCCGCCCCGTGAGATGATCGCGGGGATGCCCGCGGCGATCGAGTCCGCGGGTCCTGCGACCGGACTCACGGAGGTCTCGACCAGCGCGGGAGCACGCCGCTGGCGGCGCGCTCCCGATGGCAGGGCGGCAAATTTAAAGGGACGTACATATACGCCCATTTGCTTGCCCGTGCCATTCTATCGACGTACATCGGCGTGCGCTGGTCGGCAAGTGGTTAAATAACAAACATGTCATACTTACCTCCAATGTGCAGCTCGTTTTGCACAGAGTGGCCCCAAACCTCGTCCCCTGAGGTCCCCTGGCTCCTTCTCGCATTGGTTAACTCCTTAGGAGAAGCGCTCTACGAAGGGAACGAAGGGGCTCAGGTAAGTAAAATGGGGGTGTAAGGGGGGGGGGGTCAGTGTCAGATGTTTTTTCACCTTAAAGCATAGGATGCACGAGGGTTTAGAACCGGGGGGGGACTGACAACTCATGGGGCCCCCGGGCAGTAGGACATTATGGGGCCCCCAGGCCATCCGAGATTATGGGGCCACACAGTATATACACACACACAGTATACACAGACATGTTTCTATTGGCTGAGAAGGTACTGGAGAGGTGGGGCAGCTATAATCTCAGGATTTTTAGACCAAAAGGATGTTGGTAAGGGACATTTCAGAGACAGATGTAAAAAAAAAAACACACTTTTACATACTGTCCCTGGTTTTACTTAGGCTGGCAACCCTGATGGGGCCCCCTAGTGGCCTGGGGCCCTCGGGCAGTGCCCGAGTAGCCCAATGGTCAGTCTTCTGTCTCCTCTTTAGAACCCCTTTAAAGTGGTTGTATACTCTTTTTTTTAACTTTTACCTACAGGAAAGCCTATAATAAGGCTTACCTGTAGGTAAAAAAAATATCTCCTAAACCTTTACGGTTTAGGAGATATTCCCTTCGGTATGCACCGCTGACTGCAGCGGCGCATGCGCACGAGGGGATTCTCGGCCTGAAAATCCGGCAGTGTCCGGCCGGCCGGAATGAAATCTCCCGCGTGCATGCGCGGGAGTGGCCGGAGCCGCGATACCCGGAAGAAACACCAAGGGAGCATGTCAGCTCCCTCGGCGTGGATCGTGCCAGATGTCGGGGCCTCGTTCTAAGGTAAGTATTTCATAATGAGCTAGTATGCGGTGCATACTAGCTCATTATGCCTTTTGCTTTGCAGGTGTTAAAAAAAAAAGAAATAGCGGGTTTACTACCGCTTTCAGGTTGCCAGAAACCCCCCCGCTCTGTATAGATTTTGGTGAGATACTTCAGTTCTGGAAAAGCACCAGCTGAGATATATTATGGAATCACTCCCATTAACCACTTGCTTGCCGGGCAATTTTTAAAAAACAAAACAAAAAGCTGTTTCATAGTTTGTTATAAAACTTTGAAAACAGGTAATATTTTTCCTTCACCGATGTGCACTGATAGACAGCACTGATGGGCACTGATAGGTGGCACTGATAGGCACTGATAAGGTGGCACTGATAAACGACACTGATGGGCACTGGTAGGTGTCATTGATAGGCAGCACTGATCTGTGGCACTGATTATTAGACAGTGACGGGCACTGATAGGTGGCACTGATGGGCACTGATAGGTGGCACTGTTGGGCAGTGATAGGCACTGATAAGGCGGCACTAATGGGCACTGATAAGCGACACTGATGGGCACTGGTAGGTGTCACTGATAGGCAGCACTGATCTGTGGCACTGATTATTAGACAGTGACGAGCACTGATAAGCAGCACTGATCTGTGGCACTGATTATTAGACAGTGACGGGCACTGATGGGCACTGATAGGTGGCACTGATGGACACTGATAGGCAGCACTGATAAGATGGCACTAATGGGCACTGATAGGCGGCACTGATAAGCACTGATGAGGTGGCACTGAGAGGTGGCACTGAAGGGCACTGATAGGTGGCACTGATAGGTGGCACTGATGGACACTGGGAGGTGACACTGATAGGCAGCACTGATCTGTGGCACTGATTATTAGACAGTGATGGGCATTTATTGGCAGCACTGGTGGGCATTGATGGGTGGCACTGTGGGTAATGGTAGGTGGCACTGTGGGCACTGGTAGGTGGCACTGTCAGTACTGGTAGGTGGCACTGGTAGGTGGCACAGTGGGAACTGGCAGGTGACATTGGTGGGCACAGTCGTGGCTTTGAGTGGGCACCGATGTCCCTCTGACAGAAGCCGGTGATCGGCTTTTTTTCCCTCACGCTGACAGTGTGAGGGGAAAAAAAATGGAAAATTGTATACTCACCTTTCTGTAATTTTCCTTTCCTGACGCATCTTCATGGCAGCACACACTGGGTTGTAACTCCGCCCCCACAACCTGACAGGATTGGATTAACTATAAATTTGAAGGGGAGACACCCTGCTGCATTCTCTGTAAATATCATCACAAAAGAAACAGGGAGGGCAACTGTGTGCTGCCATGAAGATGCGTCAGGAAAGGAAAATTACGGAAAGGTGAGTATACAATTTTCCATTTTCCTGACGCCTTCATGGCAGCACACACTGGGAAATAACTCGCCAGTTGGGTGGGTGCAAGTAAAATAATATTTATTCCTTATAATGCTGAAGAATTGGCTCTAATGACGGATCTGCCGAAGTCGGCCATGGATAAATGAGCAGGATCCACCTTGTAGTGGGAAATAAAGGTATTCCTGGAGGACCACGTTTCTGCCCTGCATATTGTCTCTGGTGAGACCCTGCAATACGCTGCCCAAGAGGTAGCCACTGCCCTAGTTGAATGAGCCCTGATGTCTTCAAGAATTGCCGTATGCTGGGTGGAGTAAACTTTTTTAATGGTTCTGACTAACCAGGATGCAATAGTGCATGAGGAGGCGGCTTGCCCACGCCTGGTTCCATGGGGAATGATCAAAAGAGAGTAAGTTTTCCTAAAAGAGGTGGTAGCAGTTAAGTAGTTCATGATGGTTGTTTTGACATCTAGTGGATGAGGATTACCCTGATCGTCCGTGAAGGATGGAAGGATGATGGTTGTAATGGAAGGAAGTTGCCACTTTGGGTATGAAGTGTTTGGAAGGTCTGAGGACTACTTTGTCAGGAAAGAGAACTAACTTAATGCTTGGATCTCCGACACTCTCCTAGCTGATTTAATCACAATGAGAAAAGACAGTTTTAAAGTCAAGTCCCATAAAGACATAGTTTCAAATGGAACAAACGGAGGAGAAGCGAAAGCATTGAGAACTATTGAAAGATCCCATAATGGAAAGACTGGCCTCCTGGGGGGTTTAATGTTTAGATAGGCTCTGTAAATTGGATTACCAATGGGTGGAATGCCCACTTAGTATCTGGTTTTAGCTGACAGAGCTGATACCTGAACCTTTAGGGTACTTAAGCTTAGACCCTTGTTGACCCCCGACTGGAGGAATTCCAGGACCTGAGAGGGTTGCGGAGAAAGGGAATTCCATCCTTTCTGTTGTGCCATGAAGCAGAATCTTCCCCAAACCTTTGAATAGATGGTATTGGTAGTGGCTTTCCTGGCTTGCATCAGGGTTGACTTCATGAGAACAGCCTTGCGCTCTTAGTCTAGCCCTCTCAATCTCCAGGCCATCAGGTGCAATTTCTCTGATGCAGGATGTAAAAATTGACCTTGGAGACAGAAGATCCAGAGTTATTGGGAGAGGAAGTGGAGGTTGAAGGCTGAGCTGTAAGAGTCGTGAACCACGGCCTCCTCGGCCACAGTGGAATAATCGTAAATACCGTCACCGAGGATCTCCTAAGCCTGGATAGGAACCTCACAATTAACGGAGTTGGAGGGAATATATACCCCAACTTGAAGTTCCATGGGTGAACTAGACAGTCCACTCCCTCCACCGATGGGAATTAACCTCTTGACAGGAATCTGTGGCACTTGGTATTCGTCGGAATGGCTGCTAAATCTACTTCCGGCATTCCCCAGATTTCCGTAAGGAGGGAGAAAGTCAGAGGGTTCAACCACCACTCGTTGTTGGATAGCGTTTCTCGACTCAGGCAGTCGGGTAGTATGTTCTGTGCCGCTGGGACATACACTGCTTTTAAACTTGTTAGATGTATCTGAGCCCATTCCAAGATGGGCCGAACTTCTTCCATCAAGGTGGCACTCCTGGTACCCCCTTGCTTCTGAACATAAGACACTGCTACTTGGTTGTCCATTCGAATGAGCACATTCTTGTCCCTCAGAAATGGTGCAAATGCCCTTAAGGCATAAATGGCTTCCCTGAGCTCTAAAATGTTCGAGACCAAACCTTGAGCCTGAATATGCCACTGGCCCTGGGCTGCCTGGTCTTGATAGTGGGCCCCCCAACCGCTCTGGCAGGCATCCGAAGTGACTACTTCCGGGTCTGGAGGGACTATCGGTTTGTATTTCCTGAGATTACTCGGGCGCATCCACCACCATATCGATTGCTTCACCGATCTGGAGATGAAGATGGGCTGACACATTGAGACTCCATCCCACTGCCTGAGGAATGAGTTCTGTAAGGTTCTCATGTGTCACTGTGCCCATCGCACCATGGGTATGGTTGCGGACATGGACCCTAGTACACTCAGACAGGCTCTGGCTGGTAAGTGATTCCTTGATAGCAGCTTCTGCATTTTCTGTATCAGAGGCCGGATCTTCTCTTGTGGGAGCTGTATCTTGTTTGTTTTGGTGTTCAGATCTGCCCCTAAAAATATCATATTTTGTGTGGGTCGCAGACAGCTCTTTTCCCAATTGATTATCCACCCACTTCTGGAGGGATGTAAGGAGGATCTCTCGGTGATGAATCACTGTCTCTTGATCCTTTGCTAAAAGTAGGATGTCGTCCAGATAATAGTGGACGCGTAATCCCTTTTCTCTGAGGAAAGCCACCAACGGTAACAATACTTTTGTAAATGTCCTGGGTGCCGAAGAGATGCCGAATGGGAGGCACTGGAATTGGAAATGATGTTGGTTTATGGCTAACCGGAGAAACTTTTGAAAGGCCGGATGAATTGGTATATGCGTCCGATAAATCTATTGAAAGCATCCAATCGCCCAGATTTATTGCTAGAAGTATGGATTGAAGGTTTTCCATTTTGAAAGCCTCCACTTTGATATCCTTGTTGAGCATTTTGAGGTCTAATACAGGACGCAAATCCCCTGTCTTTTAGCAGAAACAAGGAAGAGTAGAACCCTCTTCCCTTTTGGCATGATGGGACCTCCAGGATCGCTCCCTTTTGTTTCAATTCTGCTACGTACTTTACTAGCAGAATCCTTTGGGGTACTGAGGATGGTACTCTGGTTGCCTGGAAATGATTTGGTGGGAGTCTGTTTTTGAATTTCCACCTGTGTCCGAATCGGATTGTGGACAATGTCCATAAATCCTTTATATGGTCTGACCAGATCTTGGTGAAGTTCCTTCTGTTCCCCTGCCGGGGTGGCCTTAGATTTCTGTATCCTTAGAAAAGAAGGTTTTGTGTTTTTCCAGTCCCTTCTAAATTCCCTACCAGGAGAGTAGGACCTGGACTCTCTATATTTGTCCAGAAGATTACGTCTGTAAACAGGTCCCTTCTGCGTCTTGGGTCTCCTGTCGGAGGGGATCAGGCCTGACTTCCCTCCTGTTACCTTGGATATGGCAGAGTCTAACTTGGCACCGAACAGATTTGCGCCATCATATGGAATTCTGCACCAATTTATTTTTGATGCTGTATCGGCCATCCACGGTTTGAGCCATAGCGCTCTTCTCGCTGTTACGGAGGCCAGCATAGCCTTGGCTGAAGATCTTATAATATCTACTGATGCCTCTGCTAGCTTGACTTCTTGCAGATAGGAAATAATCTTTCCCATTTCAATGCCATCCTGTAGGTCTTTTTCTATTTTAGATGCCCATCCTGAGATGGCTGTGGCCACTGCTGCTGTGGTAATTGCTGGTCTACAGGCTCCCCCAGCCATGGAATATGCCTTCTTCAATTCTAGGTCCATCTTTCGGTCGAGCACATCCCGAAAGGAAACAGCATCCTCGATTGGTAGTGTGACGTGGCGGGTGAGGCACATTAATGAGGAATCGATGATGGGAGCATTAATTAAAGGCTTCACTTTTGACTCTTTTAAAGGGTACATCTTGGCTAATCTGTTTGTAAGACTAGATCTTTTGTCAGACCTCTCCCACTCGTCTTTAATGAGATCCTCCAGCTCCACTATAAATGGGAAGGATAACGGATCTCTTTTTAGGTTTGGAAAATATTTCCGTATTTTCTGAGGTTCTGCCGCATCATCTTGCCAGCCGAATGCTTCTTTAACGCCCTTTGCCTGACTGAGATGGGGGTCTGCTGAAGATGTACTGGGAGCAGCTCTATCTAATGTTGGTGTTGTTGTTTCCAGTATGGACTCCCGCACTGATTCTCTTATGAGGTCTGTAGCAATTCTTGCGTCTGCGACAGGCAAGTTATCTGGCAGTGCCGGAGCGCCGCATACCCAGCAAGCGTTTGCTGCAGGTTGGGTGTGGCGGCTTTGACATTGTGAGGAAGGAGATCTCCTGCGACTTGATCGACTGTGGCGTGAGTAGCTATGTTGTGAGTGGCTGTGTCTTCAGTGCCATGAAGGAGATCTTGAGCGGCTCCTGCGGGACATCCTGCTAGACGTATGGCTAGACCTTCTCCCATGGCTGGAACTTGCGCCTCTTGATCTAGACGGGCTGCCAAAAAAATGCAGCATTTAACGTCTGGCACTCTTTTTTTCTCCCCTTCAATACTTACCTTGCCCGGTAAAGCCTCTTACCTAACTTGCTGATGGTGGTCTGCGTGGGCAGTGGACTCCATAGAAAAAAAGGGGTGAAGGACAGTCTGAGATATAGAGAGAAATAATGTGTACATATATATATATATATATATACACACACACACACACACACACAATTTAATTATAAATATAAATATATATATTATTTATTAACAAAGTTTATCTGCAAGAAACAATATAATAACATTAATAATATATATAGGAGTCCCACAGGGACTTACCTGGAGACTGCAGAGTGATCTACATGCAGAGGGAGCAACCTTCCTTAAGTTTTGCAGATTGCACAGCAGAATCACAGAGAAATACAGCTCTGTATTTGAAAATAGCGCCATTGTGGCGGCTAATTGACGCTCTGCGCATGCACAGAAGCGTCCCGAGTGTTCCGGCGCCATTTTGGATAAGGGAACACACATTGAAAACATAGGGGAAAAAAAAAAAAAAAAAACACTAGCACTGCACGTGCTCAGAGTGGCCGAATGGCGCCATCTAGGCTGGAATTACAGCATAGAGAAAACACCACTGAAGGAGAAACAAACGGCGGCCATGACACGGGACTACAAGAGACAGCAATCCCAAAGGTAGAGAAAAAAAGGGAATATAAACCACCACTTACTATAGGAATAAAAGATGGATATTATTTAAATAAGAGGAATTAATAGGCAAAGGAAGAAGGGGAGTCCACTGCAAAGGTAAAAAAGCTTCTTTAAAGCTTTGGTAATGCCAGAAATCCAGTAGCCCCTTGAGACCACCAGAGCGGGGGTTCCCTCCATAGAAGCTCCTTTAGAGACTGTACAGGAGGGACTTCCAAACAGGAGAGGCTGAACCTGCTGGGGCGAATGCGGTAGAGGCTTATTCATCTGTAACAGGAAAACTCCGTCCGTCCAACCTGTCAGGTGAGGATAAAAAAGAGAATGCAGCAGGGTGTCTCCCCTTCAAATTTATAGTTAATCCAATCCTGTCAGGTTGTGGGGCGGAGTTACAACCCAGTGTGTGCTGCCATGAAGGCGTCAGGAAATACAAATTACCAAGCTTCTGTTTAGATCACGTGATCAGCCGTTATTGGCTGACAGCTGATCACATGGTAAGGGGCCAGGATTGACCCCTTACTCCGATCTCTGATCACCTGAGTCTCATAGATTCGGTGATCATAGAATGCGCCGTGCCCGTGACCCGCAGGGTCATACAGACTGCGCTTGCTCGGGAGGACGCCCTCCCAGCAATTAAGGCCCGCGCTGCAGCTGTCTTTCGGCTATAATGCGGGCGCCAAGTAGTTAAGATGCAGTGACTAAGTGCCCAGCACAACATGACAAACAAACAAACGGCTATTATGGAAATGAAAACCCCCTACAGGTGGGACTTTAACGGCACTACCAACACACATATAGCAAAATTGTATAATACATTTTAATTACTTTTTGCTCACCGTGCCCGCCATAGCAGCCTCACTGTGCCCATCAATGCAGCCTCACTGTGCCCACCAATGCAGCCTCACTGTGCCCATCAAATGCAGCTTTACTGTGCTGTGAATGCAGTCTTACTGAGCCTATGAATGCAGCCTCACTGTGGCCATCATTGCAGCCTCTCCTGTGCCCCATGTCCCAGTCTGCAGTCCCTGTCGGTGGGAAGGTGTGTTGTTTATGCTCGGTACGGTACCTTGCATGCCAGCAGGATATTCATGATGGGCAGCAGCAGGCAGGGTCTGTTCCCGTTTTGGATGGGGACGGTGCTCCTTCCAGAGCATCTGTTTGCTGTGAGATGGAGTGGTCCCTGGCCACCTGCACCTTCCGCCGTCCTCATTTTCCGGCCCCAGTCAGCCTGTCCTCTGGTCCTGGGGAAGTGGAGAGCACTGGGTGGGAGCCGGAGAGAAGGGGGAGCAGAGAGTACTGGCGGGGTTGGAAAACACATGGGTGGGGGCAAAGAGCAGGGGGGAGTGGAGATCACAGGGGTGGGGAGTGGAGAGCGCTGGGGGGGAACTTGAGAGCACTGGGTAGGCCAAAAAGAACTGGGGGGCTAAGAGTGTGGGGTGGCGAAGGGCACTGGGGGGCATAAAAACAGGGGTGGAGAGCATGGGGGCTGGAGAGTACTGGGGGAGTACAAAGAGCAGGGGGGAGTGGAGAGCAATGGGGGGGGGGAGCTTGAGAGCACCAGTGGGGTCCAGAAAGATCAGGGGTGGAAAACACGGGGGACTGGAGAGCACTAAGGGGGGTGGAGAGCACTGGCAGGGTTGGAGAGCACATGGGTGGGGGAAAAATGCAGGGGGGTGGGGAGTGGAGAGTGCAGGGGGAGCCAAAAAGATTAGAAGAGCATGAGGTGTAGAGAGCACTGGGGGGGATGGAGAGCGATGGGTGGAGCTTGAGATCACCAGGGGGCCAGAAAGAACAGGGGTGGGGAGAATGGGGGGCTGGAGAGCACTAGGGTGGGGGCTGGAGAGTGATGGGGAGAGCTGGAGAGCACTGGGGGAAGAAAGAACGGGGGGGAGCACTGGGGGGAATGGAGAGCACTGGAGAGGGGGAGAAAGAACAGGGGGAGAGCACTGGAGAGGGGGAGAAAGAACAGGGGGAGAGCACTGGGGGGAGTGGAGAGCACTGGGGGGGGGGGCACTGGGGGGGAGAAAGAACAGGGGGGAACACTGGGGGGAGTGGAGAACACTGGGGGGGGAGGAAGAACAGGGGGGAGAACACTGGGGGGGAGTAGAGAGCACTCGGGGGGAGAAAGAACAGGGGGGGAGTACTGGGGGAAGTGGAGAACACTGGGGGGAAGAAAGAAAAGGGGGGGAGAGCACTGGGGGGGAGAAAGAGCAGGGGGGGAATGGAAAGCACTGGGGGGAGAAAGAACAGGGGGGGGGACACTGGGGGGAGTGGAGAGCACTGGGCGGAGGGGGGAAAAGAACAGGGGGGAGAACACTGGGGTGAGTGGAGAGCACTGGGGGAGAAGGAACGGGGGGACACTGGGGGGAGTGGAGAGCACTGGGGGGAAAGAACAGGGGGGGAGAACACTGGGGGGAGTGGAGAGCACTGGGGGGGGGGGTGAAGAACAGGGGGGAGAACAATGGGGGAACTGGAGAGCACTGGGGGGAGAAAAAACAGGGGGGGAGAACACTGGGGGGAGTGGAGAGCACTAAGGGGAGAAAGAACGGGGGGAATAACACTGGGGGGAGTGGAGAGCACTGGGGGGGGGGGAAAGAACAGGGGGGAGAACACTGGGGGGAGTGGAGAGCACTGGGGGGAGAAAGAACGGGGGGGGGAGAACACTGGGGGGGAGAACACTGGGGGCGGTGGAGAGCACTGGGGAGGGAGAAAGAACAGGGGGGAGAGCACTGGGGGTAGTGGAGAGCACTGGGGGCAGAAAGAACAGGGCTGGAGAGAAGGGGGAGCAGAGAGTACTGGCGGGGTTGGAGAACACATGGGTGGGGGCAAAGAGCAGGGGGGAGTGGAGATCACAGGGGTGGGGAGCGGAGAGCGCTGGGGGGGAACTTGAGAGCACTGGGTGGGCCAAAAAGAATTGGGGGCTAAGAGTGTGGGGTGGCGAAGAGCACTGGGGGGGGCAGAAAAACAGGGGTGGAGAGCATGGGGGCTGGAGAGTACTGGGGGGGTACAAAGAGCGGGGGGAGTGGAGAGCAATGGGGGGGGAGCTTGAGAGCACCAGTGGGGGCCATAAAGATCAGGGGTGGAAAACACGGGGAACTGGAGAGCACTAGCTAATTTCCTCTATATGCCCCCCCCCCCCCTCCGCCGATCCTCCTATCCAGGCACACAGGGTGGACATCTCCTCCTATGGATCACACACAAAGCTGTCTGGGTCTGTAAAACGGTCCCGCCACCCCTAGACCGGCTCGTGTGATAGGCAGAACGTTGGTTCTATCTACTATCACACGAGCCGGTCTGGGGGGGGGGGGGGTGGGGGGGCGGGACTGTGTTACAGAACCAGCCAGCTCTGTGTGTGATCCATAGGAGAGAGGGGGAGCAATGCAGCCGCAACTTAAAGCGGGCCCAGGGCAGGCGGCCCACCGGGTATCCCGGTTTCCTGGTAGGCCAGTCCGGCGCTGGTCATAGGCAGCGCTCCTCCTCCTCCTCCTCCAAACACGGCGAGTTGAGTTGATGCCAAAGAATTTGATTTTGGTCTCCTCTGATCACAACACTTTCCCCCGGTTCTCCTCTCAACCATTCAGATGATCATTAATAAACTTCAGTCGGGTCTGTACATGTGATTTCCTGAGCGGGGGGACCTTGCCGGCACTGCAGGATTTCAGTCCCTCCCGGTGTAGTGTGTCACCGATTGTTTTCTTGGTGACGATGGTCCCAGCTGAGATCATTGAGAAGTGTAGTTCTGGGCGGATTCCTCACCGTTCTCATCATCATTGAACCTCCACGAGGTGAGATCTTCCATGGAGCCCCAGACCGAGGGAGACTGATAGTTATTTTGTGTTCTTCCATTTGTGAATAATAATCACACCAACCGTTGTCACCCTCTCACCAAGCTGCTTGGTGATGGTCTTGTAGCCCATTCCAGCCTTGTGTAGATCTACAATCTTGTCCCCGACCTCCTTGGACAGCTCTTTGGCCTCCATGGTGGAGAGATTGGAATCTGATTGATTGCTTCTGTGGACAGGTGTCTATTTATACAGGTAACAAGCTGAGATTAGGAGCACTCCCTTTAAGAGAGTGCTCCTAATCTCAGCTCATTACCTGTATAGAGAAGACACCTGGGAGCCAGAAATCTTGCTGATTGATAGGGGATCAAATACTTATTTCACTCATTAAAATGCAAATCCATTTATAACTTTTTTGAAATGCATTTTTCGGGATATTTTAGTTGGTATTCTGTCTCTCACTGATAAAATCAACCGACCAATAAAATTATAGCCCAATCGCTTCTTTGTGGGCAAACGTGAAAAATCAGCAGGGGAGCAAATACTTTCCCCCCCCCCCCCGCCATTGTTATTATTTTAGGGCCCTACATCCCAAGATGCCTCACACGGATATGGGCAGTGCTGGCACATGACCCCGGTATTTTTTCAAGAGGGCTTTCTCAGTAAACCGGTCCGAGCAGCTAATTAGCCACTGGACCGCTTTCAGTCACTCCCCTCCTCCCGCGGCTCGGTGTTTCTCGGGCTCACCCTTTTTATCGGCGCGTCTGAGAAATGATCCAACGGTTGGCCATAGAGGTTACCAGAGACCAGATCGTCTCTGATCAGCTCTATGGTCTAGGGCAGAAGTAAACTATTTTTTTTTTTATAAAGTACAACATCACATTTTTTTTTTTTTGTTCTTTTGCTTTTAAAGGTAGAGGAGAGATTTTGGGTCTTATGGACCCCATATCTCTCCATAAAGAGGACCTGTCATCCCTTATTTTTATTAAGAGGGATGTTTACATTCCTTGTAATAGGAATAAAAGTGATTAAATACAAAAATAAAAAAATAAAATGAAAAGGGACAGTGTAAAAAATAAATAAATAAATAATAAAAATACAATAATAATAATAATAATAATGAAATAAATAATAAATAAGAATAATAATAATTAATAAATAAAAAAAAATGAAAAGGGACAGTGTAATAAATAAATAATAAAAATAAAAATAATATAATAATAATAATAATAATTATAATAATAATACTAATACTACTACTACTACTACTACTACTACTACTACTACTACTAATACTACTACTACTACTACTACTACTACTAATAATAATAATAATATAATAATAAATAATAAATAAAATAAATAAGAAAAAAGTAAAACATCACTTTTTTTTTTGTTCTTTTGCTTTTAAAGGTAGAGGAGAGATTTGGGGTCTTATGGACCCCAGATCTCTCCATAAAGAGGACCTGTCATCCCTTATTTTTATTAGGAGGGATGTTTACATTCCTTGTAATAGGAATAAAAGTGATTAAATACAAAAATAAAAAAATAAAATGAAAAGGGACAGTGTAAAAAAAATAATAATAATAATAAAAATAAAATAATAATAATAATAATATTAATAATAAGAATAATAATAATAATAATAAAATAATAATAATAATTAATAAATAAAATAAATAAGAAAAAAATTATTAAATAAAAAAAAATGAAAAGGGACAGTGTAATAAATAAATAATAAAAATAAAAATAATATAATAATAATAATAATAATAAAATAAATAATACATAATAATAATAATTAATAAAATAAGAAAAAAAAGTAAAACATCACTTTTTTTTTGTTCTTTTGCTTTTAAAGGTAGAGGAGAGATTTGGGGTCTTATAGACCCCATATCTCTCCATAAAGAGGACTTATCATCCCTTATTTTTATTACAAGAGATGTTTACATTCCTTGTAATAGGAATAAAAGTGATTAAATAAAAAAAAAATTATGAAAAGGGACAGTGTAAGAAATAAATAAATAAATAAGAAAACTAAAAATAAAATAATAATAATATAATAATAAATAATAATAAATAATAAATAAAATAAATAAGAAAAAAAGTAAAACATCACTTTTTTTTTTGTTCTTTTGCTTTTAAAGGTAGAGGAGATATTTGGGGTCTTATAGACCCCATATCTCTCCATAAAGAGGACCTGTCATCCGTTATTTTTATTAGGAGGGATGTTTACATTCCTCGTAATAGGAATAAAAGTGATTAAATAAAAAAAGAAAAATAAAAAAAAAAAAGAAAAGGGACAGTGTAAGAAATAAATAAATAAATAAGAAAAATAAAATAATAATTATAATAATATTAATAATAAAATAAATTATACATAATAATAATAATAATAAAAATAAATAATAAATAAAATAAATAAGAAAAAAAAAGTAAAACATCACATTTTTTTTTGTTCTTTTGCTTTTAAAGGTAGAGGAGAGATTTGGGGTCTTATGGACCCCAGATCTCTCCATAAAGAGGACCTGTCATCCCTTATTTTTATTAGGAGGGATGTTTACATTCCTTGTAATAGGAATAAAAGTGATTAAATACAAAAATAAAAAAATAAAATGAAAAGGGATAGTGTAAAAAATAAATAAATAAATAATAAAAATAAAATAATAATAATAATAATAATAAATAATAAATAATAATAATAATTAATAAATAAAATAAATAAGAAAAAAATGATTAAATAAAAAAAATAAAAAAGGGACAGTGTAATAAATAAATAATAAAAATATTATAATAATAATAATTATAATAATAATACTAATAATACTAATTATACTACTAATAATAATAATAATAAAATAAATAATATATAATAATAATAATTAATAAAATAAATAAGAAAAAAAGTAAAACATCCCTTTTTTTTTTGTTCTTTTGCTTTTAAAGGTAGAGGAGAGATTTGGGGTCTTATAGACCCCATATCTCTCCATAAAGAAGACCTATCATCCCTTATTTTTATTACGAGAGATGTTTACATTCCTTGTATTAGGAATAAAAGTGATTAAATTAAAAAAAAATATGAAAAGGGACAGTGTAAGAAATAAATAAATGAATAAATAAGAAAACTAAAAATAAAATAATAATAATAATAATAATAAAATAAATAATAATAATAATAATAAATAATAAATAAAATAAATAAGAAAAAAAGTAAAACATCACTTTTTTTTGTTCTTTTGCTTTTAAAGGTAGAGGAGAGATTTGGGGTCTTATAGACCCCATATCTCTCCATAAAGAGGACCTGTCATCCGTTATTTTTATTAGATGGGATGTTTACATTCATTGTAATAGGAATAAAAGTGATTAAATAAAAAAAAAAAGAAAAGGGACAGTGTAAGAAATAAATAAATATATAAGAAAAATAAAAATAAAATAATAATAATAATTATAATAATATTAATAATAAAATAAATTATACATAATAATAATAAATAATAAATAAAATAAATAAGAAAAAAAAAGTAAAACATCAAATTTTTTTGTTCTTTTGCTTTTAAAGGTAGAGGATAATAAATAAGAAAAATGCATTTAAAGCCCCCCCCCCCCCCCCCCAATCCCTCTGTGCTCGTGCGCAGTAGCCAACACATACGTAAGTCGCATCTGCATATGTAAACAGTGTTTGCTGCGAACGTTAGAGTGAGAGCAATAATTCTACCCCTAGTCCTCCTCTGTAACTCTAAACTGGTAACCTGTAAAAAAATGTTTAAAGCGCCACCAATGGAGATTTTTAAGTATCAAAGTTTGTCGCCATTCCACAAGTGTATGGGGTAGCTTTAGTGTTTTTTTTATTCATAAAACAGTTCTTTTCACCAAAAAAAACATGTTTGAAAAATTTCTGCGCAAATACCGTGTGACATAAAAAGTTGCAATGACCACCATTTTATTCCCTAGGGTCTCTGTTAGAAAAAAAAAATGTATATATATATAATGTTTGTGGGTTCTAAGCAATTTTATATAAAAAAATGATGCTTTTTACATGTAGGCGTGCCAGAATAGGCCCGGTATGGAAGTGGTCAAGTATCGTAGTTTGTCGCCATTCCACGAGCGTGCGCAGTTTTAAAGCGTGACATGTTAGGTATCTATTTAATCGACGTAACCTCGTCTTTTATGTTTTACCCAAAACATGCGGTTATATTTTCTGTGTTTTTTTTTTAAACTCATTAAAGCGGAGGTCCGCCCACCGCTTGAAATTTTTTAAAGCCAGCAGCTACACATACTGCAGCTCCTGACTTTTAACAATCGGACACTTCCCTGTCCTGGAGTCCAGCGATGTCGGCACCGCAGCTCATGTATCCATCGGCTGGTCGGGTGCTGCCGCCGCCAAATTAATTGCGCTTGAAAGACGGCTGCGCAAATACCGTGTGACACCATTTTATTCTCTAGATTCTCTGCTAAAAACTGCAAGAGAAAGGCCTGGAGTTGAGGCGGATAGTCACACCCCAAATACTCTGAGGGCCTCTAGTTGTGCTCTATATGTCTACAAAGGGGTCCCCAGACTAAGCCTAGTCTCTGGACTATGGTGACACCCGGTGGCCAAACTGTGGAACTGCATACCTGTGCCCCTACAGTACACAGCTTGTAGTGCACACTGTGCGAAGCTCACAGTGTGCAGCGGAAACCAGATTAGGCAATTTCAGTCCAGGAGAGGTAGGCAGTGCGACTGTACAAGACTGAAAGGAAGGCCGGAGGGGGTATTTAAGATTTGCTCGTTGGAACACACGATGACACATAGGGGGTGATTTACTAAAACTGGAGCACTCAGAACCTGGTGCAGCTGAGCACGGGAGCCAATCAGCTTCTAACTTCCGCTTGTTCAATAAAGCTTTGGCAATAAAACCTGAAAGCTGATTGGTTTTCTATGTAGAGCTGCGCCAGGTTTTGCGCCCCCCCCCCCCCGCTTTAGTAAATGACCCCCGTAGTCATTTGGCTGGAGGAAAGCTTACTGCTGTTATAACTCACGTCTCCCGTGGAGCTGACTGACGCGTTGCGCTCACCTAACGGCGCGTGGTTGGAGACGAGGAGAGTGGTCTAAGTGTGTGTGTGTGTGTGGGGGGGGGGACTGTAGAAGCTGATGGACCCCCCAACAGGAAGAAAAGAAGGACTCATTAGGAGGACTCATTCTTCTTACAGATCCCGACTCGCCTCCATTCAGGAAATCAAACTACAATAAATGTTATTTCTCGGGACGGGAAAACATCTCCCGCCGGGAAAAGGTCGCGGCCAGAATGAGATTGTTATTGATTTCTACATGTAAGACCCCCCCAGGGGGCGCAATTATCCACACCTTGTGACATCACCATCTAATAGAAGCTGGAGGTCACAATATAATGGAGGGTGATAATATATATACAGTATATATATATATATATATATATATATATATATATCTATATATATATTATAATATATATATATATATATATATATATATATATATATATATATATATATATATATATATATATTAGTATATATACACAGTATATACAGTATATACAGTATATATATATATATATATATATATATATATATTATCACCCTCCACACCCACCCTCATCCATAGTCAGGGCTACTCTATAATTCACAGATTAAATACATACATGGGAGATGTTCTGTGTGCCAAAGGGTTTATATGTCTGTCCATCCAGTTCTGAGATTTACAAAGCTCCGCCACACAGCACAGCCCCGACTCCCAGGAGAGGAGACCTCATTATTCTCTGTTGTTTAGCAAGACTTACAGGTCTTACCCCCCCCCCCCCCCCAGCCCCCCAACCCCCCAGACTGTGATTGGACAGTGAAAGGAGAAGCAGCAGACTGACCAGCTCACCTGTTCCCCACTTCCTGTCACCATGTTCCTTGTTAGCACATGAGCACTGCTGCACAGCTGATTGGCTCCATGTGCTGCTTCTCCTTCTCCCAGTCTGAGCTCTGCTATATAGGGCCTGTCAGGTCAGCTCCAGGTAGTTCTGATCAACACAATGGAAATACGATTATTTCAGATTATTATTTTAGTTGTGTCTGATCTCCGACACTAGCAATGAAATGAAGGCAATTTACCACTAGAGGGCAGCGAGGAACTTCTTCATTTTGGTTCCTTGCTGCATTATTGAAACTTTTTTTTTTTTTTTTGCATTTCAGATAAAGCAGGGAAGGGGTTAACATAGATCCCAACTGTCCCTGATTTGGAGGGACTGTCCCTGATTTGGAGCAATGTCCCTCTGTCCCTCTTTCCTCATCATTTGTCCCTTATTTTGCTCTGATCTATATAGTTGTATATAAAAATGCACTATTTATCTTTCAAAAAGTGTGTTCCCAGCGATAAACCTTTCATCCAAATTCTAAATTGCTGCATTTTTAAATTCCAAAAACCAATATAAAGGAATAGACGTGGGGGAAAAAAATCACTTGTTGGTTTAACCAATCTTGTTTTTTTGTACAATTCTCCTTTAAGGGGGCGTGGCAGGGGGTGTGTCCTATGCCTGCATACTTTTGCTGATAGGTGTCCCTCATTCCCCATCTCAAAAAGTTGGGAGGTGGGGGTTAAACCCCTATTTTTTGGAGGGAGGGTTATTTGTGATATATATTTCCAGTGTATCCAGAAGCACAGAACAATACCGCACGCGTTGCGTCATTCCATATTTTAATTTCCTGAGCACTTGTACCTGGATTGGTCACACATTGCATTGTGTGTGTGGTCACCTTTAGATTAGAGATAGGAATGTTTGCTTCATCCTGCGCCCGGGCCAAGGATGCAGAAATGCACCTCCCTCCCCTGTCCATAATGCAAATCTGGCTCCTGACATTGTCACATGACCATACATAATATCCAATGTCAGAGACTGCAGACATAATACAAGAGATGGTCAGAGACTGCAGACATAGTACAGGAGATGATCAGAGACTGCAGACATAGTACAGGAGATGGTCAGAGACTGCAGACATAGTACAGGAGATGATCAGAAACTGCAGACATAGTACAGGAGATGATCAGAGACTGCAGACATAGTACAGGAGATGGTCAGAGACTGCAGACATAATACAGGAGATAGTCAGACACTGCAGACATAATACAGGAGATGGTCAGAGACTGCAGACATAGTACAGCAGACAGTCATAGACTGCAGACATAATACAGGAGACGGTCAGAGACTGCAGACATAATACAGGAGATGGTCAGAGACTGCAGACATAGTACAGGAGACAGTCAGAGACTGCAGACATAGTACAGGAGATGATCAGAGACTGCAGACATAGTACAGGAGACAGTCAGAGACTGCAGACATAGTACAGGAGATGATCAGAGACTGCAGACATGATACAGGAGATGATCAGAGACTGCAGACATGATACAGGAGATGATCAGAGACTGCAGACATAGTACAGGAGATGGTCAGAGACTGCAGACATGATACAGGAGATGATCAGAGACTGCAGACATGATACAGGAGATGATCAGAGACTGCAGACATAGTACAGGAGATGATCAGAGACTGCAGACATAATACAGGAGATGATCAGAGACTGTAGACATAATACAGGAGATGGTCAGAGACTGCAGACATAGTACAGGAGATGATCAGAGACTGCAGACATAATACAGGAGATGATCAGAGACTGCAGACATAATACAGGAGATGGTCAGAGACTGCAGACACAATACAGGAGATGATCAGAGACTGCAGACATAATACAGGAGATGATCAGAGACTGCAGACATAGTACAGGAGATGATCAGAGACTGCAGACATAATACAGGAGATGATCAGAGACTGTAGACATAGTACAGGAGATGATCAGAGACTGCAGACATAGTACAGGAGATGATCAGAGACTGCAGACATAATACAGGAGATGATCAGAGACTGCAGACATAGTACAGGAGATGGTCAGAGACTGCAGACATAATACAGGAGATGATCAGAGACTGCAGACATACTACAGGAGATGATCAGAGACTGCAGACATGATACAGGGGATGGTCAGAGACTGCAAACATGATACAGGAGACAGTCAGAGACTGCAGACATAGTACAGGAGACAGTCAGAGACTGCAGACATTATACAGGAGATGATCAGAGACTGCAGACATAGTACAGGAGATGGCCAGAGACTGCAGACATAGTACAGGACACAGTCAGAGACTGCAAAAATATTACAGGAGATGGTCAGAGACTGTAGACATGGTACAGGAGATGGTAAGAGATTGTTGGAGACTGGGGACACGGTTCAGGAGACACAGACTGAAGTCATTCATTATGGCTGTTGTGAAAGTGCAGCTACATATTATTTATTTTTTAATAAATAGACCCTAAAGTTTTTTTTTTTTAAGGGTTTTATGGTCTTTAAATGGAAAGCTCCTTTTGCCTATCCTGGACCAGTTCTTGTGCCAAAAATGGTCCCTCCATAACTCTTACTAACTTTCATTTATTTTCATGGAAACGAGTAAAATAAAACATTATTACAGAATACACCACTTCATCATTTCACCTTTTCCAATAGATTTTGATAAAATTCCGCCAAAATCTCCTAAATTTTGACAAAATTGCAGGAAAATGTAACATCTTAAAGTCTCTCTTCCAGCTCTGCCTCTGAAGGTCCTCAGAAATAGTGATGGACGAACTTCCGACGGGACGTTTCGCGAACGCAGACCGCAAACGCGGCCGATAGTTCGCGAACCGGAACGTTCGCGGCAGGCCCCATTGACTTCAATGGGAGGCGAACTTCGCAAACCTACAGGTCAAATTTGCAGCCACAAAATAATTATTAGCTGTGCAAACATAGTCCCACCACATGGCCAATGACATAACACATGTATGAGGTGAATTTGGGGTCGACAACTACAAGCATTCTTTTTTTATATGGGAAATTGTTCTGACAATTCAGGACTGTGGAGCGCATGAAGGCAATGGAGGAGAGGGAAGGTCAGGGACCAGGGTAGGCAAAGAAGAGGGTGCAGGAGATGATCACCAGCAGCGTGACATACAGCAATGACACCTGCACCGTGATAGAGTCATCTGACAGCAGCACCGTGATAGAGAGTACTGACATCAGCAGCGTGACATAAAGCACTCACACCAGCACCGTGATATACAGCACTGACAGCAGCACCGTGATAGAGAGCACTGACATCAGCAGCGTGACATAAAGCACTCACACCAGCACCGTGATATACAGCACTGACAGCAGCACCGTGATAGAGAGCACTGACATCAGCATCATGACATAAAGCACTCACACCAGCACCGTGATATACAGCACTGACACCTGCACCATAAGCAGCCCCAGGAGGAAGTCAGCATAGCACATGGATGGTGGGAGCCCCTCATAATGAGCATAGCACAGGGATGGTGGGAGCCCCTCATAATAAGCAGCCCCAGGAGGATGTCAGCATAGCACAGGGATGGTGGGAGCCCCTCATAATAAGCAGCCCCAGGAGTAAGTCAGCACAGCACAGGGATGGTGGGAGCCCCTCATAATGAGCATAGCACGGGGATGGTGGGAGCACCTCAAAATATGCACAGCAGAGGTACAGCCCCAGGAGGAAGTCAGCACAGCACAGGGATGGTGGGAGCCCCTCATAATATGCACAGCAGAGGTACAGCCCCAGGAGGATGTCAGCACAGCACAGGGATGGTGAGAGCCCCTCATAATAAGCAGCCCCAGTAGAAATATGACACCGCTCAACCTCTTCAAAGAGGAGGGTACGGGCATATAGTACAGTGTGCTTTTTTTGGACAAGGAAGTGAGCCAAATGAAGAAAGAAGGTCTGTGTGCTTGATTAAAAAAATTGTTTATAGACATATACATAGTCTACTGGTCACATGTGTTGAATTCCTCCGAGATCCATGCCTCATTCATTTTTAGAAATGTGAGGTAGTTAACACTGTCGTGAGCTAGGCGAGTACGCTTATCGGTCACGATCCCCCCTGCTGCGCTGAACGTCCTTTCGGACAGGACACTGGATGAGGGGCAAGCCAACAGTTCCATTGCAAATTGGGCAAGCTCTGGCCAGAGGTCAACCCCTGCCCACCCAGTAGTCCAGGGGTTCATCACTCCTCAGAGCGTCCACATCGGCCGTTAACCCGATGTAGTCGGACACCTGACGGTCTAGGCGTTCCCTGATGCTGGATCCGGATGACACCTGTCGATGGGTCGGCTGAAAGAATGACCTCATATCCGAAGTCACCAACACATCTTCAAACCGGCCTCTTCTTGCAGGCGCTGTTGGATTGGTACCCACAACTCCTTCTTTGGGAGTGGGAATTGTTCCTCTGCCAGCGCACGCAAAAGCAGAATGCAGCATTTCTCGAAGCAAGGCCTGGAAGTGCTGCATTCTGACAGCCCTCTGCGACGGCGGTAACATTTCCGCCATTTTGTGTTTGTACCGGGGGTCTAAGTACGTTGCCACCCAGTACTGGTCCTTGACCCTTATGCTTTTTATACGGGGGCCCCTATTAAAACACTGGAGCATGAAGGCCCCCATTTGCACTAAAGTGGAAGCAGTGTGGTGGCCTGGCCCCTGCTCATCATCCAGGATAATGTCGTCCTCTTCATTCTCCTCTCCCCATCCACGCACAACAGGGGTCCCAGAAAGGTTTAAAGCATACTCTTCTTGCTCCTCCTCATCTGCCCCGGCACAATCCTCCTCTGACTCCTCTTCAGACTCCTGTTGTTGACTTGTCTCAGATAGAGTAGCCCCCCCTGGGAATTCATCCAGCATTGCGACTTCCTCATCTTCACGACGCAATGCACGCTCCATAAAGAAGGCATAAGGTACCATGTCACTGATGGCGCCATGGCTGCGACTGACCAGTTTGGTGATCTCCTCAAATGGCCGCAGAAGTCTGCATGCGTCGCGCATGAGCAGCCACTGGCACAGTGAAAAAAAACCCAGCTCCCCAGAACCGGTTCTGCCGCAGAGTTCATACAGGTAGACTTTAACTGCACGTTTCTGCTGGAGCAGCCTATCAAGCATATAGAAGGTTGAGTTCCATCGCGTCGGGCAATCGCAAATAAGACGTCTGACGGGCAGATTGTGTCGCCGCTGAATGTCAGCAAGGCGAGCCATGGCCGTGTAAGATCTTCTGAAATGGGCTGAGATTTTCCTTGCCTGCCGCAAGATGTCCTGGACCCCAGGGTATTTGACAACGAATCGCTGCACGACCAAGTTTAAGACGTGTGCCATGCATGGAACGTGTGTGATTTTGCCCTGTTTCAATGCGCTAAGCAGATTGGCATCGTTGTCACACACCACTTTACCAACTGTCAAATTGAGCGGTGTCAGCTACTGATCTGCCTGTGAACGCAAAGCTGAAAGGAGTGCAGGGCCAGTGTGGCTCTTGGCTTCCAGGCACAACAGACGCAGCACGGCATGGCAACGTCTCACCTGGCATGTGGAATAGGTTCTGGGGAGCTTGGGTGGTGCAGCGGAAGAGACGCTAGCAGCGGAAAAGGAGGAGTCAGCTGAGGAGGAGAGGGAGGAGGATGGAGTAGGAGGAGGAGGAGAAGAAGAGTCAGGCCTGCATGCAATCCGTGGCGGTAAAACCAAATCTACACGGGTGCAACGGGTTACATGCTTGACGGCCGTCAGAAGGTTCACCCAGTGGGCAGTAAAAGTGATATACCTTCCCTGCCCGTGTTTGCTAGACCACGTGTCTGTGGTCAGATGTATCTTGGCACCGACACTGTGTGCCAGAGATACATTCACTTGCCGCTGAACATGGCCATATAGCTCTGGGATGCCCTTCTGTGAGAAATACTTCCTTCCTGGGACCTTCCATTGTGGTGTTCCAATGGCCACAAATTTGCGAAAGGCCTCCGAGTCCACCAGTTTATATGGCAGTAGTTGGCGGGCTATGAGTTCTGACAAGCCAGACGTCAACCGTTGGGCAAGAGGCTTATCCGGCGTCATCATTTTTTTACGCTCGAACATTAGGCCCACGGAAGCCTGCCTTTTTGCAGAAAAACGTGAGCTTGGCGTGATGGAAGGTGGAGTGGAGGACAATTGTGAGGAGAGAGGAGAAGTAGAAGACGAGGCTGGACGGTGAGAGCCTGCAGTGTGGCTTTGTGTGTTCCGTTGCTCCCACTCGGCTCGGTGATGGCTGCTCATGTGCCTTCTTAAGGCGGTCGTCCCTAGGTGAGTGTTGGGCGTACCGCGACTAATGCGTTGACTGCAAAGATTGCAGATGGCAACGCTATTGTCAGCAGCGGACACGTTAAAAAAAGCCCACACTGCAGAGCCATGTGCCGGTGTCCTGGGAGCGCCAGATGTGACTGTACATGGTCGATGACTCGCTCCTGATACATTTGCAGTCTGCTTTGTCCCTCCTGTGCAATGTAAGTTATTCCTGCTTCTCCTCCCTATCTGCTGGTCCATATCTCCCTCTGAACTCCCCTCCTCTTCCTCTCTTGTGGGCACCCACGTGACTTTACTAGACACGTCATCATCAACGTCACCTTCCCCACCGCTATAAGTAGAGATCTCGGAGTAGGCAGCAACACCGGGGACCAACCTCCTCCTTGGGCTGATCTGGGTACTGTCGTCAGACTGCTGAGTAGCGGTTGTTGCTGCCTCCTCTTCCTGATCCAATACCAAGAGTGGCTGCGCATCAGAAATGTCTTGATATGGATCGGAAAATAATTCCTGTGACTCAAGCGGAAGGTATGTGGTGGTGGTGGTGTTGTTGGTGGTAGTGTCTTTGGGGGTGCACATAGCAGAGAGTGAAGAAGAGGGTGCAGATCGAGAGGATGAGGAGGGTGCAGAAGAGTAAGGCTGAGCGAGCCACTCAACCAAGTCTGGTACGTCCTTTAAAGTAATTGAACGCACCTTCTGCAACTTCCCACTTTGGCTCAAGTCTGTTGCTCCTGCCCTACCCCTACCACCCCTGCGGAAGGGCCTGCCTCTTCCTCTGCCTGTCATTTTTTAAATGACCCTGTGACAAAACTCTCAGTCCCTATACTGATGAAGGACTGCTGCAGTATAGGGCAGCGGTCAGCAGTAGTGCACCTCAACCCTATGTATTGTGGACCGATACCAGTCCTTATAGAATAGCAGACTGTACCTCACTCAACCCTATGTACTGTAGCACCCTAGACAGACCAAGTTACCAGTCCTGATAAAGTGCTTTGTGGAACAAGTAGGTTGTGACTGATTAGCAGACTGCAGCAGAAGGGCAGCAGTCAAGTATAATATTCTTTCTATATTTGGAAGAAAGAATATTATACGTGTACAAGCCTATTACCATACCACTGATACCAGTCCTGAAAAGAACCTTTGTGGAACTAATATTAACAGCTACTGATTAAACTGACCCTCACTGCCTGACACACAGCTTCCTGCCTGTCCCTATATAAACTGGCAAAACAGAGGCTGCTGGAACAATAACTGGTTACTGGAATAGCACTTTTGTGGACCTGATAGTAACAGCTAATGATTAAACTGACTGTCCCTGCAGCACACGCCGTCCTGTCCCTTTCTCTAAACTGACAAAAGACACTCAGACTGCTGCAACAATCACTAGCACAGCACTGCCTATCCTGAACTACACCTAACACCTATACCAGTCCTGAAAAGAACTTTTGTGGACCTAATAGATAGCGATTTGGGTCACTGTAATCTCTCCCTGCTCCACACAGCAACCTCTCCCTATAGTGACAGAAGAAAGAATGTAAAATGGCCGCCGGATCGGGTGTATTTATAAGTTAGGGGGAATGTCCAAGTGTCCATGTGCTGTAATGTCTCAATTGGCTGTCCTGTACCCCATGATGGATGTGTCATCAGGTCAAAGTTCTTTTACACAGTAAAAACACGGAAGTCCGCCGGGCGAACGGCGGCAATAGTCCGCCGATCGGGCGAATCGCGAACAGCCAAAATTCGCCGCAAAACGACCACCGGGCGAACTGTTCGGCCATCACTACTCAGAAAGCCTCATTGTATTGAGAAGATAAAGATAGGACCATCCTGGGCTTGGAATAGGCTTCTCGGGTTGGCCTGTGACCTCCCTCATCAATGTCATCAATCATATTATCAAGAGCCAAGGGTTTGGCTACCCTCGGTTAGAGTTGGGCGAGCTGAACTTAGAGGCCGATACTTCAAGGCTAGTTTGGTGTTCTTGTATTTCTGGTGGATCAGAGGCCTTAAAAAAAAAAGGAGATAAGGCCAGAGATGTAGTAATAAATCTCCATGTTCCCAACCAACAACCGCCAATGGTAAGACGCCAACGCTCGCCATCCATACCCATGGCTCCACCAGAACCTGGCGCTGGCCAGGCCGTCATTTCATGGTGTCGGACATGCCAGGGACAGCCTTTATGCTGCCAGGTTAACGTCTGTTGGCTGGCGATCGATAACAATTACTAATACTTGCCACGGAGGAAAGGCAGAACCGCAACTGACAAAGTGAGTCAGGCGATGAGTCACGTAGGAGACCTTACCCTTTTCGTAATAAAAGCCACTTTGTCTCCAAAGAACAAATTAAAGCGCCAGCGGTTTCCACAGCGTACCCTCAGGGCGCACAAGCTAATGCCCAGCTCTGGTAGAAGGTCAAAGCACAAGCCAAATTATAATCGATTTTTTTAAACTTCTTTTAAATGAAACGAAGCACGCCATGTCCGTCTATCACAAACATTCCCACAACCCTTAAAAATTGCAGTTTTTATCCAGAGGGCTCAGAAGAGGTCGGGCCCGGGGTGAGAACATTTCATAAAAGGCGTATTGGTGGAGTGCGGCCCCAGCTCAACATAATGCTCTAAATGGAACCCGATGGTCAGATAAATGTAATGCGGCACAGCCGTCTTATCGAAAGCCTTTTTTGGAGGATGACATGAGGAAGTGGCTTCAGGTTAATCTCCAGAAGGATCTCATTTCATCTTTTATGAGCTCGACTCTTAGTGCAGGAATACGGCTGACACAGACTCCGCCAGTTATTGTTTAGAACTGATGGGAACAGTTTAAAGGAAGCTTCCAACCAATGCCGAAAAATAGTGTACAATCAGTGATAGATACTGGAGATAGATAGATAGATAGATAGATAGATAGATAGATAGATAGATAGATAGATAGATAGATAGATAGATAGATAGATAGATACAGCCACTGTGTCCATCAATTGCCACCACTGTGCCATTGAACGCAGCCACTGTGCCCAACAATTGCCGCCACTGTGCGATTGGCGGAGAGGCGGTTTAGTGTTAGGAAAGCGAATATAACACAGCTGAGAGATCTAGGAGCGCCCTGCATGTCGCTCGCAGGTCACCTTTTTTTATGGCTTTTTGATAGATATTAAAGGCACTCATGGGTCTTGAGTCCAACTTTTAGATGGATTGCTGTCCATCTTTGTCAAGACTTGACTGCAACGGGGTCCAGTGGTGGCTGGTGCTCAAAACTTTTTTTTTTTTGGGGGGGGGGGTCTATTTTTGTAAAGGCTGGACCAAAAAGAAATCCATCTTTGCCAATGTTTTACAAAAATAGGCTTCGACCCAGTGAAACGTTGGTTAGAATAACTCCTTTTGTTTAGACAAATACTCCAGTCCACGACCAGTGAATGCCACTACTACTTTCCATCTACTAATTGTATATTGCTACAGTGAACCAAGTCAGAATCCCCCTTGGTCAATGTGCAATGACTTCCATTGGATTTTATGGTTCCGAGTTACTCTGCAGCATTTGGAGCTTTGTTGGTATTAGGGGAAAATGAAGTGTGTGGAAAACATGGCCACACCATTACACATGAGCTGGAACGTGGACTTTTTCTACAGATTTTGCCAAAATGACGAAATTCCACCAAAATTGTCTATTTTTGACAAAATTGCAGGGAAATTTAAATTCTTAACTTCACCTTTATAGCTCCACATCTGGAGATCCTCAATAAGCCTCATTAGAAGATAAAAATAGGCCCATTGTAGGCTTGAAATAGAATTCTCTGGTTGGCATGTGATATCCCTCATCAAAGAGCATGCCAAGTCGTGATTCTCCGTAACGTCTAGGAAAATGACATTCGGCAGACTAGAAGGTCTTTTCCTAATCTTCAGACCAGTGTTGATGATCTGGGGGCCCCTTGTAGCCCCATCCAGTGTTGATGATCTGGGGGCCCCTTGTAGCCCCATCCAGTGTTGATGATCTGGGGGCCCCTTGTAGCCCCATCCAGTGTTGATGATCTGGGGGCCCCTTGTAGCCCCATTTTCCTGCTCTTAGCTGACACAAGAGGAGCCCAGTGGTCTTCTGATGTTGCAGTCCAACCTACAAGGATCCCAAGATGTGCGTTCAGAGATGGCCTACTTTGAAGAGCAGCTACTAGAGCAAGCCGTGGACCTCCTAAAAAAATCTGTCCATTCTCCTCTGACCTCTCTCATTAGGAAGGTGTTCGACCTACAGGACAGCTACTCTCTCTGGAGGTCTATTACATTTGGCTGTCATTACTGGCTTAGTCACGTGAGATACAGGTGCTACCACTTGCAATTCATTTCCCTACCAGACGTAAAACTTCCATGGTGATACCTTTTGCTACATTGTTTAATCCTTGATGAAGAAAAAACCTTGGCCCCCCCCAAACATGTTGGCTCTGTTGACATAAATTATTAATGTGGGTGAATCGCCATCAAAACACAGTGCAGCAACCCATACTACAAAACAATTGAAAATAAGAATATTGGGACTTTTAAGGTTCTACATACAGACTACTTCTTTAAAAAAATGCATTATTTATTGAAAAAATAATAAAAGACATATCCATATAAAACCATATACACTCTTGACGTGTATCCTGTTGTCCTTAGTTCCATAGTGGTATTAGAGTGACAATTCCCAACATGTTTCGCCCGGTGGGCTTCTTCAGGAGCTGTGTTACTCACTAATGGCCATAACACCTGTCATTTATCATATATAGCTTGAATACCCAATGTTAACTATTCGGTAAAAAAATTCCCAATGATGTCAATTAACAGGCTGTGTGTGACCACAGGAGGTATCAAAGAACCAGAAAGGTTGACTACCAAAGAAGACCACACAGGTCCTCACAGGGGGACTGGCTCTATGGTTACTCATATTATTATAAAGGACGTCAGACTCTTGGGACCACTGTTTAGCGCTTTTTTGATTTTGAACCCTGGGATTTCTTGAGTTGGGTTGCTCCCATTTTTTGGGGGGGGGGGGTCCTCAATTTGTGGAGAGCCGTGACTCCTATGTCATTAGGCTCTACCAGTGACACTCCTCTTCGTAGTTTAAGGATCAGTAGCGTTTGCGCCCGCTCCCACGTGTGCCTGACGGCGTCATCGCACACTCGCGTGCGCCCGACAGCGTTAGCGCGCACCCGCGTGCGTCCATATGCGCCCTCGCGCACCCGGCTGCGTTAACGTGCACTAGCATGCGCCGGTTGGCTCTTCTGCTGGAGATTCTGCAGGTAAGATTTCTGGGAACAGCCGGGTGATCAGAACGTCCTTCTTGACAGTATCCGAAGCTTGATCTTCATCAATTATCAAGTGTAGAGGGCCTCAACTGTGGCCCTGTCATCACCAAGGGCCACCGTGTCTGCTGTTAGAAATTGCAGACATATGGGGGAAACAATGGTCAGAGATCATGGACATGTTACAGGTTTTGTTGGAGTTTCAAAAAATGCTCCAGAAGACGGTGAGAGATTGAGGCTACTGGAGGATACCTAGGAGTATGTTACTCATTTACAAATCAAGGTTCCCACCACAGACTGCCGGGGTCATAAGGTTGTGTACCATAATCATGGAGACTGTAGAGTGAAAATTCTCAAAAGGTTGGCAGTTTCTCGGGTATGAAACCACCCCAATGCGTGCCACCAACAATTGTTTCATGGCCAAACGCTTATGCATGTACCCCGTGTTAAAGTGGACCTGAACTCAAAAAGTGAAGATCTGCCATCTTATAGGGAACATCTAGAAATGTTTATTGTGCCCCAACAAAAACTGGATTTTCGCTTGCATATCTGCAGTGTGAGCCGTGACTTGGGGGTTGGTGGCAGTTGAGCGAGGCTGGATTCGTATTGGCGGCTGCTCACACTGGCGCCTGGGCTCCGTCACGTGTCTGGTTGGCACCGGGGGCCCTTTTGTGTAGATGTAATGCATAGATATTATCTACAATTGCGGCACAGCAGGAGGTAAGCAGCGGGCAAGCGAGTGAAGCTCCGCCCCATCCATCAGTGGCAGCTACTTTCCTCTGACGCCCCCCTGGGGCACAACAAACACAAACAGGTCTTGGGGACGCCCCCCCCCCCCACCTTCTACCAGGTCAAGCTGTGTGTTGTGTAAGGTGAGGAGAGATGAACTGATGCAGGGCCCTAAGGATCTGAGGTGGAGCTCTGTGCAGCGGTCAACTCACTGATAGGGTGTATATAGTAGTCTCTGTGCATTATTAGCATAGAGCAGTGGTCTCCAAACTGTGGCCCTGGGGCCATATGTGGCCCTTTGCTTTCCTCTATCTGGCCGTTGGGGCACTATTCCATCCACAATTGACACCAAGGATTGGGCATTATTCCTTCCACTGATACCAAGAATGAGGCACAATTCCTTCCACTGACACCAAGGATAGAGCGCTATTCCTCTCACTGACACCAAGGATGGAGCGCTATTCCTTCCACTGACACCAAGGATGGAGCGCTATTCCTTCCACCTGACACCAAGGATGGAGCGCTATTCCTTCCACTGACACCAAGGATGGAGCGCTGTTCCTTCCACTGACACCAAGGATGGAGCGCTATTCCTTCCACTGACACCAAGGATGGAGCGCTATTCCTTCCACTGACACCAAGGATGGAGCGCTATTCCTCTCGCTGACACCAATGGTTGGGCATTATTCCTTCCACTGATACCAAGAATGAGGCACAATTCCTTCCACTGACACCAAGGATAGAGCGCTATTCCTCTCACTGACACCAAGGATGGAGCGCTATTCCTTCCACTGACACCAAGGATGGAGCGCTATTCCTCTCACTGACACCAATGATTGGGCATTATTCCTTCCACTGATACCAAGAATGAGGCACAATTCCTTTCACTGACACCAAGGATAGAGCGCTATTCCTCTCACTGACACCAACGATGGAGTGCTATTCCTTCCACTGACACCAAGGATGGAGCGCTATTCCTCTCACTGACACCAAGGATTGGGCATTATTCCTTCCACTGACACCAAGGATGGAGCACTATTACTTCCACTGACACCAAGGATGGAGCGCTATTCCTCTCACTGACACCAAGGATTGGGCATTATTCCTTCCACTGACACCAAGGATGTAGCACTATTCCTTCCACTGACACCAAGGATGGGGTTCTATTCCTCCCCCCCGTTATCAATAGGGCACTATTCCTTCCACTAAAACCAATGATGGGGCATTGTTTACTCCAACTGGCCACAGTCCCCTTAAAATCTGAAGGACAGTAAACCGTCCCTTTGTTTAGAAAGTCTGGAGACCCCTGGCATCATAGAGGTTTGACTTTACAATGATTCCTATTAAAACCTTATCAGTGAGTGTCAACCACTTCACCTAGCCTTCATCGCCCCCAGCCAAAAACTGTCTGCCACGAAACCGGTCCCTAGCACCAAAAATGTTGGGGACGGCTGATCTAAGGCACTGCTTCCTCTGACTGCTAGTTTTCGGGAGATTTAAAGAAAGATTTGGTGATGTCACTACTGAGCTGCTCACTGTTCTCCTTGCTGGAGAGGAAGTTGTACCTGAGGACCTGCAGCTCAAGGATCCCCCAGCCTTGGGTTCATTCATTCTGTGGATCAGGGCTTCATCCACTTCCACTTTTTTTTTTTGCTGCTTCTCCATCATTACTCCAACAGTCATAAGGGAAGCAGATCTAACATAAGGAGGAAAAGTCCTACTCTACCAAGATGGCCGCCTCCACACAGTGGGTCAGCAGCGTTACACTAAACTCTAATCACCCCGCCTAGATTCATATCATACAACCCATTAATAAAATATTATTTATTATAAACTGAAACCATCGGTGTTTACTATGTTAAACTTAGTTTAAAGCGTATTGCACCCTTAAACATTATCAAGAATCACCTTTAAATTGTTTTCCTATTGACTCCAATGCGTTTCACCAGAATGGTGACATTTTGGCAAAAGGAATTTCAGGGGAAAAAAAAAAACTCTCAATTTCACACTTCTGAAGCCCCCACACAGACTGGACTGTCACTGTTGCTGACAGCCACCGGCACTGTAGCTTCTTCTTCCCCTCTCCCCAACAGCAAGTGAACGGTAAGTGACCTCTCAAGCTTACCCCCCAGGTGGTCAGACCCTATAGCTGACTACTGTGTTCTTCCCCTATAGCAGCCCCCTTTAAGGCAAGCAGGCCTACTGGTTCTCAGTTTCCCCCAGGACTACTACACAATGCTATAGTGCCTGGCCACCACGCCGGGGCAGCACGAACTGAGCAGTGGCGGCCAGTGGGTTCTTCTTTTGGGGGGGAGGTGGCAAACTAAGAACACCCCCCCCCCCCCCTGGCGGCGTGGCACGGCACTGAAATACCCCACCCTGGGTGGTCTGGCACTTACCCACGGGGCTGTGGTGTCCTCTCCTGGAGTGCGGGCAGCAGCCACGGCGGCTCCGGTGTCCGCTCCTCCAGCTTCCTCCGGTGTCTGCTCCTCCAGCTTCCTCCGGTGTCTGCTCCTCCAGCTTCCTCTGGTGTCCGCTCCTCCAGCTTCCTCCGGTGTCTGCTCCTCCAGCTTCCTCCGGTGTCTGCTCCTCCAGCTTCCTCTGGTGTCCGCTCCTCCAGCTTCCTCCGGTGTCTGCTCCTCCAGCTTCCTCCGGTGTCCGCTCCTCCAGCTTCCTCCGGTGTCTGCTCCTCCAGCTTCCTCTGGTGTCCGCTCCTCCAGCTTCCTCCGGTGTCTGCTCCTCCAGCTTCCTCCGGTGTCCGCTCCTCCAGCTTCCTCCGGTGTCCGCTCCTCCAGCTTCCTCCAGTGTCCGCTCCTCCAGCTTCCTCCAGTGTCCGCTCCTCCAGCTTCCTCCCCCGTGTGTCTCCTCTTTCGCCAAAGCGCTAGGCATCCAATATGATCTCCTGATGCTTTAGCCAATCGTGAAACAGGTCTCACAGACCTGCCTCCTGATTGGCGGGGAGGAACTTTAGTGTGAAAATTCATTTGCTAATGGTCACACAACTGGGTGGCCTTGGAACGCAATGATCTGCACTCCGAGGCCACCCTTTTTTGAAGCCTATTAGAGCCTCTGGCTCTAATCGAGTGCTTAAAAAAAACAAAACACCCACCCTGCATTGAAATCCATGGTCTGATGCCACTGATATGTAGATCAGGGGGTGCGGAAGCATAGATAGGGGAGGTGGCGCCCGTGCGCCCTCTATGGACGGGCCGCCACTGGAACTGAGCAAAGCAAACAGGTGCTTGCGGTTGGCAGACAGGCAGAGTGGTTCAATGACAGTCCAGGTAAAAGGCAGGCAGACTTCAGAGAATAGTCGATATCCGATCCGAGGTCATACACAGGGGAATCCAATCTCGCAGATCAGGGACAGACAAACAGGCAGGTTGATCAGGTATTACACATGTATCTCTCTCTATCACAAGCATGAGACTGCAGGCTTGGCTGGCTTATCTCAGGTTTGGTCTCCACCCAGAGACCGGCCACATCAATCACCTTGCAGGTGGGCAGACAGACAGACAGGGTGAGCCAAAACCAGGATGCCGGAATGAGGCGCACTGCACGCTCCAGATGTGACCGTACGGAGAAGTGGCCATACAGGGAGAGGAGGAGAAAGAGAGAGGACATTGTGAAAGGCTGCCTCTCGGCCATGACCAGAGGTGAGCCCATCCACCATCCAGGAAAGAGCCGACCTAGGAATCTGCATAAGACTGCTAGGAGCCACCCGGAGCTGTGGGGAATGTAGTCCCCAGAAGACAACCTCTTTTAGGTGGAGAACTGTATGGGACTACTAGTCCCAGGAGGACGGTGTACTGCAGAGAAGAGGAAAAGGAAGGAGAAGCCAGGGCTCATGACAGTCTCACATG
Organism: Lithobates pipiens; assembly: GCF_037356315.1. Lineage (NCBI taxonomy): Eukaryota > Metazoa > Chordata > Amphibia > Anura > Ranidae > Lithobates > Lithobates pipiens. Next base: position 330,447,848 of record NW_027507785.1, on the reverse strand, counting down.
GGGAGTGAGAGGAGATGGGCTTCATGCACACGAGATGCAGATGCAAACTCTGCTGGACACATGTTTTTAAAAGCTGAAACCGGCGTTTAGAAACGCACGGTTTTCTGCGATTTTTACCGCGATTTTAGCGGTGTTTTACTGCATTTTACCGCGTTTGCGTCTAGAAGCGTTAAGTTAAGCTAACATCATAGACCCTCCCCAGCTCAACAAAAACAGTATTATTAACTATTTCAGCAATTTTGTGAGACCAGAGTGAGTAGCAGCAGCTGTGAGAGCAGCAGTGTACTTGTATTTAGCGCGTCACTTGCCACGGCACCTGCCACAAGTTGTGGATTGTCCACTTGCCACATGACTTGCCACGTCACCTGCCACAAGTTGTGGATTGTTCACTTGCCACATCACCTGCCACAAGTTGTGGATTGTCCACTTGCCACATCACCTGCCACGTCACTTGCCACGTCACCTGCCACAAGTTGTGGATTGTCCACTTGCCATGTCACTTGCCACCTGCCATGTCACAAGTTGTGGATTGTCCACTTGCCACGTCACTTGCCACAAGTTGTGGATTGTCCACTTGCCACGTTACTTGCCACGTCACTTGCCACGTCACCTGCCACGTCCCCTGCCACGCCACCTGCCACATCACTTGCCACGTCACCTGCCACGTCACTTTCCACATCACCTGCCACGTCCCCTGCCACAAGTTGTGGATTGTCCACTTGCCACGTCACCTGCCACAAGTTGTGGATTGTCCACTTGCCACATCACATGCCACAAGTTGTGGATTGTCCACTTGCCACATCACCAGCCATGTCACCTGCCACAAGTTGTGGATTGTCCACTTGCCACGTCCCCTGCCACAAGTTGTGGATTTTCCACTTGCCACGCCACTTGCCACGCCACCTGCCACAAGTTGTGGATTGTCCACTTGCCACGTCCCTTGCCAGGTTACTTGCAATGCCACAAGTTGTGGATTGTCCACTTGCCATGTCACTTGCCACTTCACCTGCCACGTCACTTGCCACAAGTTGTGGATTGTCCACTTGCCACGTCACTTGCCACATCACCTGCCAGGTCACTTGCCACATCACCGGCCACAAGTTGTGGATTATCCACTTGCCACTTCACTTGCCACGTCACTTGCCACAAGTTGTGGATTGTCCACTTGCCACATCACCTGCCACGTTACCTGCCACAAGTTGGGGATTGTCCACTTGCCACGTCACCTGCCAGGTCACTTGCCACGTCACCTGCCACAAGTTGTGGATTGTCCACTTGCCACGTCACTTGCCACCTGCCATGTCACTTGCCACAAGTTGTGGATTGTCCACTTGCAATTGCTTAAAATATTTTTTTGTTTTTTCATCATTTGCAATCATTTTTGAGATTTTTAATGTAAAAAAAATAGGTCACCTTTAAAAAGGCTTATAAACGAAAACGCGGCAAAACGCGGTAGCGGCGTTTTGCGTCTGAAATGTGGAAACTTTTGCGTCTGAACCCATTTTTTTGCTTCTGGAAAAACGAGGTTAAACGCAACTGCATAAAAACGGCAAAAAAACTAGACTGTGTGCATGGACACATAGGATAACATTGAATGAGTTCAGGGGCAGATGAAAAAAAGTGTCCAACTGCATCTGAACACGCGTGTTTAACAGCGTCTCGTGTGCATGAAGCCATAGTTGGAGTGCAGCTGATTCAGAGGTTGCGCTTGTTGCCAGCGTTCGCCCCGCCGTGTGTGGGAGGGGACTGTGCTGGAGGAGAGGAGTATCACTGGCTTCATAAAAGATTGTCGCTACAGCGCCCAGAGTTGCCACCAACACCACGGATTACATCAGACGGCGCCCCTTGACCATCTGAGGTTCTGGACACCGGAGAATTGGAGGAGGCTTCATAACAGATTAAACATGAAACGATGTATAAATTCCATACCGCGCTCATAAATCACAACTACGAGTAGCAGATAATAAAGTCCATAAAACCGCCACCAAATTCTTCAATCCGAGTGAAAGTGGAGTATTCTTAGTTGCTGTGGTGAGGAATAACTGCCGCCTTACCACCGATAATCAGGCAAACATCCTACTCACCAGACCATCATGACACCTAATACAGGTAGTAAAATAAGCATGGGTGAATGAAGACGTATCCTCCAGTATAATACGGCCCCTAGACGGTAAGTCCGTCAACGATAACATAAAGGGGGAGAAGAAATGAATCCTCATAGTGTAATAAGTAGCAAATTTATTCCATAAAAACAAGTAGCACGTACACAGGGACGATTTAAAATATAAATTGAACCCTGGGCAAAACTTTTCTTGGGGCCCCCCCATGCAGTTTCGCTCTCCACCTGCTCTGAGACATACAATAAATAGTTAGACTCAAAATCAGTTTACTGAATCAGATCAGGCAGCTATTGCGATTGGTTGCCAGAGGTTACATTGTATCATTACCGCTCACTGACTGGTTGCCAGAGGTTACAGTGTATCATTACCGCTCACTGATTGGTTGCCAGAGGTTACAGTGTATCATTACCGCTCACTGACTGGTTGCCAGAGGTTACAGTGTATCATTACTGCTCACTGACTGGTTGCCAGAGGTTACAGTGTATCATTACTGCTCACTGACTGGTTGCCAGAGGTTACAGTGTATCATTACCACTCACTGATTGGTTGCCAGAGGTTACAGTGTATCATTACCGCTCACTGACTGGTTGCCAGAGGTTACAGTGTATCATTACTGCTCACTGACTGGTTGCCAGAGGTTACAGTGTATCATTACTGCTCACTGACTGGTTGCCAGAGGTTACAGTGTATCATTACCGCTCACTGATTGGTTTCTAGAGGTTACAGCACACATTACAGCTCACTGATTAGTTGCTAGAGGTTACAGCACATGATTTCTGCTTGTTGATTGGTTGCTAGAGATTACTGTGGATATGACCTCAGGGGGCATCATATACATATCATGCCCCCCCTCCCCCTACTTACATATATGAATGCTGCTATTTACATATGAATGCCGGTAATTTACATGTAAACACAGGGTCTGCAGATGAGTCATCTGTACACAACAATAGGGCAGAGCTGGACAGCATTAGTAGCAGCACTTCACATTGAGATATTGGGACACAGCACAGGACTAAAACTTCAAGGGACGAGGCAATTTAAACCAGGACAGTTGGCAAGTATGAGGCAGCTGCTTTGGGCCACCACAACAATGACAGGGCCCAGGGCAGCTGCCCCGTTTTGCCCTGCCTTAAAAACGGCCCTGCACGTACACACACGGTCGGAATTTCAGCCAGAAAAAAGACCGATAAGAGCTTTTCGCCAGGGAAATGCGACCGTGTGTACGCTCCATCGGAATGTAGCTGGCCGGATTTCCGCCAGAAAAACATTGAGATGTTCTCAATTTTTCAGACGGAAAAAGTTTCTATCGGAAATTCCGATCGTGTGTGCGCAATTCCGACTCACGCATTGCTCAGATTCAACTAGGAGATTGAAGGTATTGGCTACTGGGTATTGAACTTCCTTTTTCTAGTCCCGTCGTACGTGTTTTGTACGTCACCGCGTTCTTGGCGGTTTCGGAATTTGGTGTGTGGGCAAGACAGCGTGAGCGAAAAACCCGTCGGAATTCCGTGGGGGAAAACCATCAGAGCTTTTTCCGACCAAAATTTCCGATCGCGTGTACGCGGCATAATACTTTGTTGCGGCACCTTTTGATGTTATTCCGGCACTCAGTCTTTTTGGGTAGGAGTCCATCAGCATGGCACACCTTGTCGTGACTTGGCACTCTACTTTTCAAAATCACTCCAAATCTGTCTGGGCATCTCCTGGGCACAGCCCTCCGCACATCACCTCACAGATTTTCCATGGGATTCCGGTCTGGGCTCTGGCTGGGTCATTCCAAAACTTTAGCCTGGTGAAGACGTTCCTTTGGTGATTTGGATGGAGGCTTCGGGTCGTTGTCCTGCTGAAAGATGAAGTTCCTCTTCATGTTCCGCTTTCTAGCAGAAGCCTGAAGGTTTTGTGACTGGTATTTGGTCCTGTTCATAATTCCCTCTGCCTTGACTAAGGCCCCCTGTCCCAGCTGAAGAAAAACAGCCCCAAAGCATGATGCTGCCACCACCATGCTTCACGGTGGGCGTGGCGTTCTTTAGGTGATGTGAAGTGTTGTTTTTGCACCAAACATATCTTCAGATGTGTTTTTGCACATTTAGCCGGGCTTGGATGTTTTTCTTGGTAAGAAAAGTCTTCCTGCACCCCGTAGCCCAGACATAGGAAGAATACGGAGATTGTTGTCACCACACCGCCAGGACTTGCCGGATATTCCTGCAGCTCCTTTAATGTTGCGGTCGGCCTCTTCTCCGCCTCCCTGACCAGTTTTCTTCTTGTCTTTTCATCAATTTTGGAGGGACGGCCAGTTCTCGGTGATGTCACTGCTGTGCCAGATCTTCTCCACGTGATGATGACGGTCTTCACTGTGTTCCATGGTATATCTAATGCCTTGGACACTCTGGGCTCCAACTCAGGACTCCTCTGGGCTCCAACGCAGGACTCCTCTGGGCTCCAACGCAGGACTCCTCTGGGCTCCAACGCAGGACTCCTCTGGGCTCCAACTCAGGACTCCTCTGGGCTCCAACGCAGGACTCCTCTGGGCTCCAACGCAGGACTCCTCTGGGCTCCAACGCAGGACTCCTTTGGGCTCCAACGCAGGACCCTGGGCTCCAATGCAGGACTCCTCTGGGCTCCAACGCAGGACCCTGGGCTCCAACGCAGGACTCCTCTGGGCTCCAACGCAGGACTCCTCTGGGCTCCAACGCAGGACTCCTCTGGGCTCCAACGCATGACTCCTCTGGGCTCCAACGTAGGACTCCTCTGGGCTCCAACGCAGGACTCCTCTGGGCTCCAACGCAGGACTCCTCTGGGCTCCAACGCAGGACTCCTCTGGGCTCCAACGCAGGACTCCTCTGGGCTCCAACGTAGGACTCCTCTGGGCTCCAATGTAGGACTCCTCTGGGCTCCAACGCAGGATTCCTCTGGTCTCCAACGCAGGATTCCTCTGGTCTCCAATGCAGGACTTCTTTGGGCTCCAAAGCAGGACCCTGGGCTCCAACGCAGGACTCCTCTGGGCTCCAACGCAGGACTCCTCTGGGCTCCAACGCAGAACTCCTCTGGGCTCCAACGCAGGACTCCTCTGGGCTCCAACGCAGGACTCCTCTGGGCTCCAACGCAGGACTCCTCTGGGCTCCAACGCAGGACTCCTCTGGGCTCCAACGCAGGACTCCTCTGGGCTCCAACGCAGGACTCCTCTGGGCTCCAACGTAGGACTCCTCTGGGCTCCAACGCAGGACTCCTCTGGGCTCCAATGCAGGACTCCTCTGGGCTCCAACGCAGGACTCCTCTGGGCTCCAACGCAGGATTCCTCTGGTCTCCAACGCAGGATTCCTCTGGTCTCCAATGCAGGACTTCTTTGGGCTCCAAAGCAGGACCCTGGGCTCCAACGCAGGACTCTTCTGGGCTCCAACGCAGAACTCCTCTGGGCTCCAACGCAGGACTCCTCTGGGCTTCAACGCAGGACTCCTCTGGGCTTCAACGCAGGACTCTGGGCTGCAACGCAGGACTCTGGGCTCCAACGCAGGACTCCTCTGGGCTCCAACACAGGACTCCTCTGGGCTCTAACGCAGGAACCTGGGCTCCAACGTAGGACCCTGGGCTCCAATGCAGGACTCCTCTGGGCTCCAACGCAGGACTCCTCTGGGCTCCAACGCAGAACTCCTCTGGGCTCCAACGCAGGACTCCTCTGGGCTTCAACGCAGGACTCCTCTGGGCTTCAACGCAGGACTCCTCTGGGCTTCAACGCAGGACTCCTCTGGGCTCCAACGCAGGACTCTGGGCTGCAACGCAGGACTCCTCTGGGCTTCAACGCAGGACTCCTCTGGGCTCCAACACAGGACTCCTCTGGGCTCCAACGTAGGACCCTGGGCTCCAATGCAGGACTCCTCTGGGCTCCAACACAGGACTCCTCTGGGCTCCAACGCAGGGGTATTATGATTAGGATTCAGGCCCCCGGGGGGGGATTGTGGTCCAGAATTACCTCCTCCATGCACCGTTCTGTATTGTGTTGTACTTCTTTTTTATTTATTTTATTTTGAGACTCTTTAATGTTGTTGCCATTTTGTTCTTTGTGTTGCCTCGTTGGGTGTGGAGCCCAAATAAATCTTCTTCAGCCCCGGTGTGCCATTGCTGGAAGGTTCTTGTCATCCAGAATCAGCGGACCCATATATCGGCAGTAGTAGTGGTGTGGTAGCGGTGTACTAAGGGTGTAGTAAAAGTAGTAGTACAGGTGTAGTTGTGGTGTACTAGAAGTGTAGAATAATAGTAGAAGTAGTGGTATAGTAGCAGTGTAGTAATGGTGTACTAGCAGTATAGTAAAAGCAGTAGTAGTTGTGTAGTAGCAGTGTAGTAAAAGCAGTAGTAGTGGTGTAGTAGCAGCATAGTAGTGGTGTACTAGCAGTGTAGTAAAAGTAGTAGTAGAGGTGTAATAGGGGTGTAGTAGCACTGTGGTAGAATTCATAGTAGTGGTGTACTACAAGCATAGTAGTAGTAGTGGTGTAGAAGTAGTAGTTGTGTACTAGCAGAGTAGTAGCAATGTAGTAGCAGTCTAGTAGAAGTAGTAGTAGTGGTGTAGTAGCAGTGTAGTAGAAATAGTGGTGTAGTAGCAGTGTAGTAGAAATAGTGGTGTAGTAGCAGTGATGTAGAAGTAGTAGTAGAGGTGTAGTAGCAGTGTAGTAGAAGTAGTAGTAGTGGTTTACTTTTGGTGTAGTAGTGGTGTAATAGCAGTAATTTAGAAGTAGTAGTAGGGGTGTAGTAGCAGCATAGTAGTAGTGGTGTAGTAGTAGTGATGTAGAATTAGTAGTAGTGGTGTATGTGCGCTGTAGTAGCAGTGTAGTAGAAGTAGTGGTGTAGCAGTGATCTAGAAGTAGTAGTAGTGGTTTAGTAGCAGCATAGTAGTAGTAGTGGTGTAGTTACGGTGTAGTAGTGGTGTAGTAACAGTGTAGTAGAAGTAGTGGTGTAGTAGCAGTGCTTTAGTAGTAGTAGTGGTGTAGTAGCAGCGTAGTAGTAGTGGTGGTGTAGTAGCAGTGATGTAGAAGTAGTAGTAGTGGTGTAGTTGCGGTGTAGTAGCAGTGTAGTAGAAATATTGGTGTAGTAGCAGTGATGTAGAAGTAGAAATAGTGGTGTAGTAGTAGTAGTGGTGTAGTAACAGTGTAGTAGAAGTAGTGGTGTAGTAGCAGTGTTGTAGAAGTAGTAGTAATGGTGTAGTAGTAGTGGTGTAGTAGTGGTGTAGTTGCGGTGTAGTAACAGTGTTGTAAGTAGTGGTGTAGAAATAGTAGTAGTGGTGTAGTATCAGCATAGTAGTAGTAGTGATGTAGTTGCAGTGTAGTAGAAGTGGTGGTGTAGTAGCAGTGATGTAGAAGTAGTAGTAGTGGTGTAGCAGCATAGTAGTAGTAGTGGTGTAGTAGCCGTGTAGTAGAAGTAGTGGTGTAGTAGAAGTAGTAGTAGTAGTAGTAGTAGTAGTAGTAGTGGTGTAGTAGCAGCATAGTAGTAGTAGTGGTGTAGCAGCATAGTAGTAGTAGTGGTGTAGTAGCTGTGTAGAAGAAGTAGTGGTGTAGTAGCAGCATAGTAGTAGTAGTGGTGTAGTAGCTGTGTAGAAGAAGTAGTGGTGTAGTAGCAGTCTAGTAGTAGTAGTAGTGTAGTAGCATAGTAGTAGCAGTGATGTAGTAGTAGTAGTGTAGTAGCAGTGCAGTAGCGGTGATACATTGGCGGTGTGCTTTTATTTAGTCTATGGATATGCTGTTGATGTGTTTTGCGGCATGTTCTGCGTTTTTCATGCACATGTTTCGGTGTTTGGGGATGTAGTAATGTTGCTCGGAGGAGGTGTCTGGTGTCATGCAGGAAAATGCTGTACATGCGTTTTTGATACGATTCCATTGAAGTCTATGCAGCCAAAAATGCAGCTGTGTGTAAAAAGAAGTCTCCGCACCTTTCCAAAAAGACGCGGCGGTGGAGCGGCGGAGATGTGAGGGGCGCGGAGGAAGTGATGCGGAGCGTCGGGTGGGAACTCATCGGACACAATGTGACAATTCCAGGGAGGATTCCTTCCTCTGAGGTTGGAAGAGATACAATGCGACTCTTGGAATGATGTCCCTCTTCCAGGACTGCCGGTCGGGACACACGGGAACGGATTTCAGGAAAAACACTCGGAGAAGCTTGGCGGTCACTTCTCGGTGACCCCGCACGCTGTCCCCCCCCCCCCGGCTCGCTGTCCCCCCCCCTCCGGCTCGCTGTTCCCCCCCCCTCCGGCTCGCTGTTCCCCCCCCCTCCGGCTCGCTGTTCCCCCCCAGCTCGCTGTCCGTCCCCCCCCAGCTCGCTGTCCCCCCCTCCGGCTCGCTGTTCCCCCCCTCCAGCTCACTGTTCCCCCCGCTCGCCCTCCAGTAAATCGGTCTCGCCCGCGCATTCCTGACTTCCTAGCTAAACAGACCTGTTTCAAATATTACTCGGGTTGCTCCGGCGACGGCTCTATTTTTGGGTGGGGATGGAGTCATGTACTGGCAGGGTGTGCCGCGGGGAAAAGCCGCCCGCCGGCGTCCGTCCATGAATAGGAACACGTGAGGCCGCGCTCTGTGCCTGTCCGTCACTCCCATCCCCATAACTGCAGCTGTCGCTTTAACAACATATTGCAGGTGCTGGGGGTTGCCGATGGGGCACTCGCGGCCTTTCTAAGGGCACTTTCACGCCGTGGAGGTGAGAGCGTCGGCGGTAAAGCGCCAAATATTTTTAGGGGAGCTTTACCATCAGCAGGGGTTAAAAGGGCTGCTAAAATGATGCTAAAGCTCCCCTAAAAATATTTGGCGCTTTACCGCCGACGCTCTCACTTTTAAAAGCGCCCACAAAGCGTCACTACAATGGCGCCTTGCCCACGCTTCGGGGGCGCTGGCCATTGATTTCACAGCGCCTCAAAGACGCGGCTTGCAGTACTTTTTTGAGCGTCCCGCCAGCGCAGCACCCTCCCCCCCTATTTTTAGCAATATATTTTTAGCGATCTATTTTTAGCAATATATTTATATATTATTAATAGAACCTTCCTGGTGATCCCGCCATCGGAGGTCCTTGTTCAGGCGCTTCCTGTGACGGGGTGACAACACTCTGTCTCTGTCTCCTGAATGGGCCTTGCGTTGTCACCCTGTCACTAGGTCTCTCAATGGAAGTGTCCACACACAGGCCGGGTCCACTGTTGTCACCATCAGGAAACCAGTCCTGACCAATGCCGTGCCGCCACCCCCGGTGTGTACAGAGACAGGAAGCGACTGCAAAGAGGTTGGGGGAGATCAGCAGCGCTGAGATGAAACGATGAAGAATAAAAAAATGTGAAGTTGGGTTTTTACATTGAAAAATTGCGATTGTTTATTGTTTCTTTAAAATGCGCGATGCAAAGTCCATCGGCAGCATTACCAGAGCAGATCTCTGTATCTGGGAACCCCCCGGGAACAACTGAGGATCCTGCCTGTAGATTTATTTTCTCTACTTCCTGTTATAGGGTGACAACGCTTTGTCCCTGTCAACCACATGTGCTCCTGTGTTGTCACCCCGCCACACAGGCTTCTGATGGAGATTACACAGGCTTCTTGGAATCCCACGTAAGATAGTTTTGTTACCTGTTGATCCTGCCAGTAGATCTGTTATTCTTCTACTTCCTGTTATAGGGTGACAACGCCTTGTTACTGATCTCCCAATTGTCCCCCCACCTTATGGGCTTCTGATGGAGATTACACCGGCTTCTTGGAGTCATCCTTGTAACATTTTTTATGCAGGGCTTTTTTTTCAGCAGTTCCAGCACTGAATGTATGTAATGGCAGGGTGTGCTGGAGGGTTTATGGATGCTGGCTGCTAGGGGATCTATTATTGCTGGGGGATCTATTTTTGCTGGGCGATTTTATGTTGCTGGGGAGGAGGTCAATTGTCAATGAGAGAAATCTACTCTTGAAGGAGGGGTATATTGCTAGGAGATATATTGCTCCTAGTGGGATCTATTGTTGCTGGTGGGATCTATTGTTGCTGGATAGGGTATTTTGTCATGGGGGTCTATTGGCAATTGGGATCTACTGTTGCTGGGGTGTCTATTGTTGCTGGGAGGGATCTGTTGTTGCTGGAGGACCTATTGTAGCTGGGGGATCTATAGTTGCTTGCAGGGATCTATTGTTCTTAGGGGGATCTATTGCTGTTGGTGGGGGAATCTATTGTAACTGGCGGATTTTATGTGGCTGGTGAGGGTTCAATTGTCAATGAGAGAGATCTACTGTTGAAGGAGGGGTATATTGTTGTTAGCTGCTAGGAAATCTATTGTTGCTGGAGGGGTATTTTGTCATGGGAGTCTATTATTAATTGGGATCTACTGTTGCTGGGAGGGATCTATTGTTGCTGGAGGACCTATTGTAGCTGGGTGACCTATAGTTGCTGTGAGGGATCTATTGTTGCTAGGGGGATCTATTGCTGTTGCTGGGGATCTATTGTTGCTGGGGGATTTTATGTTGCTGGGGAGGGGGTCAATTGTCAATGAGAGAGATCTACTGTTGAAGGAGGGGTATATTGTTGTAAGCTGATGGGAGATCTATTGTTGCTGGGGGACCTATTGTAGCTGGGTGACCTATAGTTGCTGGGAGAGATCTATTGTTGCTAGGGGGTCTACTGCTGTTGTTGGGGGATCTATTGTTGCTGGAGGGGTATTTTGTCATGGGGGTCTATTGTTAATTGGGAGCTACTGTTGCTGGGAGGGATCTATTGCCGAAGGACATATTGTAGCTGGGTGACCTATAGTTGCTGGGAGGGATCTATTGTTGCTAGGGGGATCTATTGCTGTTGGTGGGGATCTATTGTTGCTGGGGGATTTTATGTTGCTGGGGAGGGTGTCAATTATCAATGAGAGAGATCTACTGTTGAAGGAAGTGTATATTGTTGTTAGCTGATAGGAGATCTTTTTTTGCTGGTGGGATCTATTGTTGCTGGAGTTGTATTTTGTCATGGGGTGTCTATTGTTAATTGGGAGCTACTGTTGCTGGGAGGGATCTATTGTTGCTGAAGGACCTATTGTAGCTGGGTGACCAATAGTTGCTGGGAGGGATCTATTGTTGCTAGGGGTATCTATTGCTGTTGGAGGGGATCTATTGTTGTTGGTGGGGATCTATTGTTGCTGGGGGATTTTATGTTGCTGGCGGAGGGATCTATTGTAGCTGGGTGATCTGTAGCTGCTGAATGTAGACTGGAAGTGGCTGCAAAGAGGCTGCGAGTGAACAGCAGTACTGAGATGTAACACAGGATGTAGCAAGGGATTGTACTGCTCTCTTCTTCATTACCGTGTTAGTGTAAATTCGAAAATCGGAACATTCGGAAATTAGAAAATCAAAAAATTAGAAAACCGGAAATTAGGAAATTCAAAAATTGGTAAAATCTGAAATTCGAAAATTTGAAATTCGAAAATCTGAAATTGGGAAATTCGAAAATAAGAAGGAAAATTCAAAAGATCGAAAAGCCGAAAATTAAAAAACCCAAAAAATCTAAAATCTGAAATAACGTAACTATTAAATTCCAAGTATTGGAATTTCCTTACTAATTTGTCTGTCAGCGAACGTAACGAAGACGAATTTATCCGAAGTTACTAATTATCGGAAATAACGAATGCCGCATCCAAACAAACGGAATGCAACAAATTAATAATAATAATAAAAATGTTTTATTATTATTTATTTGTTCCGTTCTATTTGTTTGGATGCGGCATTCCTTATTTCCGATAATTCGTAACTTCGGATAATTCGTCTTCGTTCCGTTCGCTGACAGACAAATTAGAAAGGAAATTCCAATACCGATAATTTTAATAGTTATTATTTCAAACTTTTAGATTTTCGGATTTTCGCTCTTTCGAATTTTTGGATTTTCGAATTTCCGAATATTCGAATTTTTCGGTTTTACGACTTTACCAATTTCAATCACTGAAAAATGAAAAAAAAAAAAAAAAAACAATGAAAGGAAGAGGCAGAGTTTTTCGCAGTGCCGGGGTCTGGTATTGGGCTGTTTTTCTGCTGATTTATGCGGAGTTTTGGCTCCTCCCCAGAACCGGTCTCCATCGCTGGGTCTTATTTTCCGCCCGTTCTCCTCAATGCCGCCGCACGTCCTCTAATCTGACACGAGATCCGCGCTCAGCCAACGAGGAACAAAGGAACGGCTCAGGATGTGATGCATCAGCATGTGGATCCAAAGAAAACTCCCGAAGCTCCTCGTCTGAAGCTCCTCGCCCGAAGCTCCTCGTCTGAAGCTCCTCGCCCAAAGCACCACCCCCCGAAGGTCCTCACCCGAAGCACCTCGCCCCAAAGAAATGACTCCACCCCCTCCCTTCCCTTCCAGATCAATGACCACCCCTTCCCTTCAAGATCAATGACTCCACCCCTCCCTTCCCTTCCAGATCAATGACTCCACCCCTTCCCTTCGTTATCAATGACTCCACCCCCTCCCTTCCCTTTCAGATCAATGACTCCACACCTCCCTTCCAGATCAATGACTCCACACCTCCCTTCCCTTCCAGATCAATGACTCCACCCCCTCCCTTCCAGATCAATGACTCCACCCCCTCCCTTCCCTTCCAGGTCAATGACTCCACCCCTTCCCATCCAGATCAATGACCCCTCCCCCCATTCCCTCCCCTTCCAGATCAATGACTCCTCCCCTCCTTTACCTTCCCTTCCAGATCAAGGACTCCATCCCCTCTTTTCCCTCCCCTTCTACATCAATGACTCCACCCCATCTCTTCCATTCCAGATCAATGACTCCACCCCCTCCATGTCCTCCCCTTCCAGATTAATGACTCCACCCCCTCCCTTCTCTCCCCTCCATGACAACCCTCTTTCAGATCAATTACTCCTCCCCCTCCATGTCCTCCCCTTTCAAATCAATGACTCCTCCCCCTCCATGTCCTCCCTTCCAAAGCAGTGACTCCACCCCCTTCCTTGCCTCCCCTTCCGGGACAGTAATTCTATCCCCTTCTTTTTTTCAGAGCAATGAATCCCCCCACTTCCATATGCTTCCAGGGCAGTGACTCCACGCCCTCCTTCCATCCCCCTCCAGAGCAGTAATGGCATCCCTTCCCTTCCCTCTCCTTCCAGGATAGTGACTCCACCCCCTCCCTTCCCTCTCCTTCTGGGACAGTGACTACACCCCTTCCCTCCCCCTCCAGGGTGATGACCCCCCCTTTCCTTTCCTCCCCCTCCGGAGCAGGGACTCCTCCTCCTCCCTTCCCTCCCCTTTCAGGTCAATGACTCCTCCCCCTCATGTCCTTTCCTTCCAGATCAATGACTCCTCCCCTTGCAGGTCAATGACTTCTCCTCCTCCATATCCCCCCCCTCCCTTCCCTTCCAGGGCAGTGACTTTACACCTTCTCTTTTTCAGAGCAGTGACTCCAACCCCTGCTTTCCAGAGGAATGATTGCACCCCCTCCCTATACCTCTCCCTCCAGGACAGTGACTCCACCCCCTCCCTATACCTCTCCCTCCAGGACAGTGACTCCACCCCCTCCCTATACCTCTTCCTCCAGGATAGTGACTCCACCCCCTGCTTTCCAGAGAAATGATTCCACCCCCTCCCTATACCTCTCCCTCCAGGACAGTGACTCCACCCCCTCCCTATACCTCTCCCTCCAGGATAGTGACTCCACCCCCTGCTTTCCAGAGGAATGATTCCACCCCCTTCCTATACCTCTCCCTCCAGGACAGTGACTCCACCCCCTCCCTATACCTCTCCCTCCAGGACAGTGACTCCACCCCCTCCCTATACCTCTCCCTCCAGGACAGTGACTCCACCCCCTCCTTTCCCTCTCCTTCTAAGACAGTGACATCACCGCCTCCCTTCCCTCCCCTTCCAGGTCAGTGACTCCACCCCTTTTCTCCCCCCGGGCAGTGACTCCACCCCTTCCCTCTCCTTCCAGGACACAGACTATACCCCCACCCCATCCAGGGCAGTGACTCCACCCATTCTCTTCCAGGACAGCGACTCTACCCCCTCCCTTCCCTCCCCTTTTGGGACAGTGAATAAACCCCTCTCCTTTCTTTACAGCATAGTGACTCCACCCCTCTCTTCCCCCGACTTCCAGAGCAGTGACCCCTCCCCCCCCCCCACCACCTTCCTCCCTCCCTCCAGGTCAGTCTGTACAGAATTCCACTCAAAGAGAGACAGTCTGAAGGCAAACAGCTGTTGCCACTATAATTGGAATACCCAAAGAGCTCTGGGAATCCTATGTCATGGTGCTCCTTCCATTGAATGTTTACCTGTAAAATATTTTTTTTAATATATTTATGAAAATGTATATCTAAATCTACGGTGTAGGAGTTTAAAGACTTAGGAAACATTTATAAAAACTGGACTGAACCATTGCGGTTTCCCTTTAAGAAACAGACAATAGAGAGGTCTTTTATAAGACATCTGTGAGTGTTTAGGAAGCCGAATGTCGGATATAAAACAGGTACAGAGACACTGAGCGCGGTGTAACTAAATCCTCATCCTGAGCGAACCTACTATTATCCGCCATCACTGGGATCAGCGCCCTCTGCGGGATCCTTCCTTTCATGTCCTCCCTGGCTGGACAACTCAGAAACCACTTCAAATAGAACTAGTACTGGTTACTACTTATAGGAGGAAAGGAACATTGTGAACCCAGGGACCTTCCTGAAGACCATCAGCATCACAACACAGACAGGGAAGGAAGGAAGGTGGGAAAGAAGGAAGGAAGGAAGGCGGGAAAGAAAGAAGGAAGGCAGGAAAGGAAGGAAGGCAGGAAAGCAGGAAAGGAAGGAAGGCAGGCAAGGAATGGTGTCAGAAGGAAAGGAAGGAAATAAGAAAACAAGAGAAAGGAAGGAAAGGAGAGAAGAAGGAAGGAATGGTGTTTGAAAAAAGGGAAGAAAGGTAGGGAGGAAGGGAAAAGGAAAGGAGGAAGGACCTAAGAAATGAGTAAATAAAGGAAGAAAGTAAGGGAAAGGAAAGAAGGGAGAATTTATTGGAGTTCCACTGTTGATTCTGAAATGAGAAAAGGAATGTTGTGAACCCAGAGACCTTCCTGGAGACCATCAGATTCACAACACAGATTATTACCTATCTAAACAAGGAAGAACCAAAGAAAGGAAGGAAGTTTAAAAAGAATGAAATCAGGGGAAAGGGTGGAAGAAATGGTGTTTGAGAGAAAGAAAGAGATGGAGGAAGGAAGGTAGAGAGGATGGAATAAATGGAATCAAGGAAGGAAGAAATGAAGGAAGCAGGGGGAAAAAAGGAAGGGTGGGAGGGAGGAAGTAATGGTGTCCAGAAGAAAGGCAAGGAAGGAAGGAAACAAGAGAAAGGAAGGGAGATAAGGAGGAAGAAATGGTGTTTGAAAAAAAGAAAGGGATGGAGGAAGGAAGGTAGGAAGGAAGAGAAGAAGAAAGTAGGAAGGATCGAAGAAATGAGGAAAGGAAGGGAGAGGGAGGAAGTAATGGTGTCTGAAAGAAAGGGAAGGAAAGAAGTTGGGGAAGAAGGAAGGAAGGAAACAAGAGAAAGGAAGGGAGATAAGGAGGAAGAAATGGTGTTTGAAAAAAAGAAAGGGATGGAGGAAGGAAGGTAGAAAGGAAGGGAACAAGAAAGTAACAAGGACCAAAGAAATTAGGAAAGAAAGGAAGGGAGGAAGTAATGGTGTCTGAAAGAAAGGGAAGGAAGGAAACAAGAGAAAGGAAGGGAGATAAGGACGAAGAAATGGTGTTTGAAAAAAAAAAAGAAAAGGATGGAGGAAGGAAGGAAGGGAAGAAGAAGAAAGTAGGAAGGATCAAAGAAATGAGGAAAGAAAGGAAGGGAGAGGGAGGGAGTAATGGTGTCTGAAAGAAAGGAGAGGAAAGAAGTTGGGAAAGAAGGAAGGAAGGAGACAAGAGAAAGGAAGGGAGATAAAGAGGAAAAAAAATGGTGTTTGAAAAAAAGGAAGGGATTGAGGAAGGAAGGTAGGAAGGAAGGGAAGAAGAAAGTAGGTAGGACTAAAGAAATAAGGGAAATAAAGGAAGAAAGTAGGAAGGACCAAAGAAATGAGGAAATAAAGGAAGAAAGTAGGAAGGACCAAAGAAATGAGGAAAGAAAGGAAGAAAGAAGGGGAAAGGAAAGAAGGGAGAACTTACAGGAGTTCCACTGCTGATTCTGAAAGGAGAAAATTAATGTTGTGAACCCAGGGACCTTCCTGGAGACCATCAGCTTCACAACACAGATGTTTACCCATCTAAGCAAGGAAGGAAGAAATGACCAAAGAAAGGAAGGAAGTTAAAAAGAAAGAAAGCAGGGGAAAGGGAGAGAGGGTGGAAGAAAGAAGGAATGAAGAAGGAAAGGGAGGGAGGAATAGAGGAAGGAAGGAAGGAAGGAAGGAAGAAAACACGAGAAAGGAAGGAAGGAAGGGAGATAAGGAGGAAGAAATGGTGTTTTAGAGAAAGGAGGGAAGAAAGGAAGTGGGGGAAGGGAGAGAGGGAGGTATAATTGTGTTTCAATAAGAGGAAGGAATGGAGGAAGGAAGAAAGAAAGTGGGGAAGGAAAGAGGAAAAGAAAAAAGAAGGGAAGGAAGGAGAAAGGAAGAGAAGAATAGGAAGGGGAAATGGAGAGAGAGAGAAAAGAAGGAAGGTATTTAGGAAAGAAAGAAGGATGGAAAGGAGGGAGAGAAAGGAGGAAGGAAGAGAAGGAAAAACGAAAAGAAGGAAGGAGTCCAAGAAGGGGAGGGGAGGGAAACAAGGAGGGAAGGAAGGAACGACAAGGGAGGGCAAAAAATATATTCCATGTATCCTGCCACTTCCAGGCAGACACAATGCAGAAGTGCAGAGTGGCCAGCAGTGGTCGGTAATAAGAAGGTATCAGGAAGATGACAGATATCATGGATTGCACCGGGTCCTGGACACAAACAATTCCACAGGTCCACAGGCATTATGTTGCCTCCTCACTGACTTTTTTACCCCTAAACCCGCACCACCGTTCCACAACCGGGTGCATTGCATGCGGTTGTGGGATGGTTGTGGCATTGCCCTATCCAGCTAAACGGAGGGATCATTTTCACCCCTGTCTGCTGCCTTTGCAGTTTAAAGGGCTAGTTCACCTTTAGAGAAAAAATTTAAAGGTGAACTAACACCAAAGCGGGCCATACATGGAGTTATCAGAGGAATCCCTCCCGCTGAGCCATTGTATTCTCCCAGTGGGGGGAGCCGTCCCTGCTGGGAGAACACAGTGGTTATTGCTAGCAGCTATACCAGCCTCTAGCGATAATCGCATGTAAAATCCGTCAGGCTGGTTGTACCCACGTTGATCAATCTCTCAGTTTGGTACATTCAGCCTGCCCATACATGGTTCGAATGATTTGGACTGTCTATGGCCAGCCCAAGACACCCTCCTCAACCCCCAGTCTCTACTGTACTTACCTCCATGGGCAATGAGCTGTCAGCCCTGCACTCACTCCAGCAGTCCGGGGATTTGAAATCTGCACTCTTCTTCCTCCTCCCTGTGCAGCGCCTCTGGGACAAATCGGATTGATTCATTGTGATGGCGCTGACCAATTAGAATCGATCTGCCTGGAAGAGGTTCAGTGTTTTATTACTGTAATAGCAGGATAGCTAAAAAACAAAAACTATTTTGTTTTCCGCAGTCTATTTTCCGTATCATCGCTCATATACGGATCGGGGTGGAGTTCTCCTTTAACTGTGACTGGAGAGCGGATCTGAGCACATCCTATGAGCGCGCTGCAGGACGGATATTGTGGGAAATAGGAAAACAGTATTTCTGGGTACAGAAAACAGTCGGAGTCATACACCTGGGGGGGGATCAAAGTTCTCCCAAACAGCTTTCAAAACATCCCGAGCCGAGGGCGGCAAAAATTAGCGCCGCTCCGCCTTTAATGCGGTAACAAAGATTCCTGGTGGGGTGGGTGCCCAGAAATTGTCAGTTATAATGAGCAGAGCATGGCGTCCAGAAAAAAAAAAAAAAAATTCTAAAAAATCAAACCTCCATGAAAACTGTCCGTATTTATGTGCTGCGTTCGCCGCCTGAGCCGCAGGCGGTCACGTGCGAAACTTTTACGGTAATGAGTTAATGCGACAATCGCTCCTCCACCCAAGCTTGGGTGAGTCACACCACCCCCCCCCCCCTCCTCCCCCCCAGCGGGTGCGAAGGGGTTAACGGGAACAGAGAGAATGGAGGCTTGTTTTCGGTAGCCTGGCGTCATGACTTGGCACTTTCACGGCCTCATTTCCTGCCGTTTGAAAAAGCCAACGGTACTTCTAAGTTTAGCCCAAAAGAAAAAGCAGTCTTTAATTTAAGACAAAATCAAAACCACCCTTGTAGCTCTGGGCTGACATCAGCAGCGGCTGAAGAAAAAAAAAAACAAAAAAAACAAAAAAAAAAACGCCAGCCTGGAAGTCGCTTCACCGCTCGTCCTTCTTTATCGGTCTGACCTAAGAGGACCTGTCACTGGCACCCAGCCACACAATACAAACATAGAAGACCAAAGAGGTCCCCCCAGTCTGCCCCCTTTTATTGTTTTTCTTATCCTCGCCTTGTCTACCAGGACATTTTTTTTTGTCATTTTTCTCACATACAAATACTTTTATTTTCTCCATCAGCTCACCGCCCCACAGTTATTACCTTTTGTATCACTTGAACCTCCCTTTAGATTGTAAGCTCTAACGAGCCGAGCCCTCTGATTCCTCCCGTATTGCACTGTATTGTAACTGTACTGTCTGACCTGACATTGTAAAGTGCTACGCAAACTGTTAGCACCGTATAATAATAATTATAATAATAATAATGTTAAAAATCTGCGTTTTTTTTTTTTTTTTTGCTAAAATAACTGCCAACTGATTTTCTGAAAGCAGAAGCCCTGGAAAATAAAACAGTGGACGTTGCAATTTTTGATGTCCCATGATATTTGCTCAGCTGTTTATCAAACACAAACTTTCAGGAAAAAAAATACACAAACAATTTTAGTGCACAGAAACACAACATACAGTGCAGCCGGAAAGTATTCACAGCGCTTCACTTTTTCCACATTTTGTTATGTTACGGCCTTATTCCAAAATGGACTACATTCATTATTTTCCTCAAAGTTCTAAAAACAATTCCCCATAATGACAACGTGAAAGAAGTTTTTTTGAAATTTTTGCAAATTTATTAAAAATGAAAAAAATGTACATAAGTATCACAGACTCCTCCCATGTACATAAGTATCACAGGCTCCTCCCATGTACATAAGTATCACATCACAGACTCCTCCCATGTACATAAGTATCACAGGCTCCTCCCATGTACATAAGTATCACATCACAGACTCCTCCCATGCACATAAGTATCACAGGCTCCTCCCATGTACATAAGTATCACAGGCTCCTCCCATGTACATAACTATCACAGACTCCTCCCATGTACATAAGTATCACAGACTCCTCCCATGTACATAAGTATCACAGGCTCCTCCCATGTACATAAGTATCACTGACTCCTCCCATGTACATAAGTATCACAGGCTCCCCCCATGTACATAAGTATCACTGACTCCTCCCATGTACATAAGTATCACAGACTCCTCCCATGTACATAAGTATCACAGACTCCTCCCATGTACATAAGTATCACAGGCTCCTCCCATGTACATAAGTATCACTGACTCCTCCCATGTACATAAGTATCACAGGCTCCTCCCATGTACATAAGTATCACTGACTCCTCCCATGTACATAAGTATCACTGACTCCTCCCATGTACATAAGTATCACAGACCCCTCCCATGTACAGAAGTATCACAGACTCCTCCCATGTACATAAGTATCACAGACTCCTCCCATGTACATAAGTATCACAGGCTCCTCCCATGTACCTAAGTATCACAGACTCCTCCCATGTACCTAAGTATCACAGACTCCTCCCATGTACATAAGTATCACAGACTCCTCCCATGTACCTAAGTATCACAGACTCCTCCCATGTACATAAGTATCACAGGCTCCTCCCATGTACATAAGTATCACTGACTCCTCCCATGTACATAAGTATCACTGACTCCTCCCATGTACATAAGTATCACAGACCCCTCCCATGTACAGAAGTATCACAGACTCCTCCCATGTACATAAGTATCACAGACTCCTCCCATGTACATAAGTATCACAGGCTCCTCCCATGTACCTAAGTATCACAGACTCCTCCCATGTACCTAAGTATCACAGACTCCTCCCATGTACATAAGTATCACAGGCTCCTGCCATGTACATAAGTATCACAGACTCCTCCCATGTACATAAGTATCACAGGCTCCTCCCATGTACACAAGTATCACAGACTCCTCCCATGTACATAAGTATCACAGGCTCCTCCCATGTACATAAGTATCACAGGCTCCTCCCGTGTCCATAAGTATCACAGGCTCCTCCCATGTACATATGTATCACAGGCTCCTCCCATGTACATAAGTATCACAGACTCCTCCCATGTACATAAGTATCACAGGCTCCTCCCATGTACATAAGTATCACAGACTCCTCCCATGTACATAAGTATCACAGGCTCCTCCCATGTACATAAGTATCACAGGCTCCTCCCGTGTCCATAAGTATCACAGGCTCCTCCCATGTACATAAGTATCACAGACTCCTCCCATGTACATAAGTATCACAGACTCCTCCCATGTACATAAGTATCACAGGCTCCTCCCATGTACATAAGTATCACAGACTCCTCCCATGTACATAAGTATCACAGGCTCCTCCCATGTACATAAGTATCACAGGCTCCTCCCATGTACATAAGTATCACAGGCTCCTCCCATGTACATAAGTATCACAGACTCCTCCCATGTACATAAGTATCACAGGCTCCTCCCATGTACATAAGTATCACACCCTTTGTAGGAGAAAGAAGACACACCCTCTCCTCCTACACAGCAGGAGGAGAGACATGTATTTTTAAACTTTTTTTATTTATTTATTTATTTTTTTAACTTTATTAATATCACAAGAAGGAGCAAGCCCCCTTGTGATAGCTTTGGGCAGTGACAGGTTCTCATTATGGTGACATCAGAGGTTTATTAGACCCCTGACGTCTCCCCTGCCCGCCAAAGCACAGTCACCGTGCAGCCCGCCCCCATGTGTTGCTTTTCTCTTCTGAATGGAGAGAAAGATACATTGTATATACAGGATACATTATATAATATATTGTACACATACAGGATCCATTATATAATACATTGTATACATACAGCATACATTATATAATATATTGTACACATACAGGATTCATTATATAATACACAGTAGACATACATACCACATTATATAATACATTGTATACATACAGCATACATTATATAATATATTGTACACATACAGGATTCATTATATAATACATTGTATACATACAGGATACATTATATAATATATTGTACACATACAGGATCCATTATATAATACACAGTAGACATACATACCACATTATATAATACATTGTATACATACAGCATACATTATATAATATATTGTACACATACAGGATTCATTATATAATACATTGTATACATAAAGGATACATTATAGACCTGCTGATTGGCTGCGTCCAATCACAGCCCAGAGCACAGTGTTGACAATCAACACAGGGCTCTGTACCAAGGGAACGATTTCTCTTTGAGAGAACAAAGTGATTTTTTTAGTAAAAAGTAGCACACATTACACAGATGAACACTTGTTAGACACACACTTAACCCCTTGATTACCCAAGATGTTAACTTCTTCCCGGGCAGTGTCATTAGTACAGTGACAGTGTATAGTATTATCACTAATCACTGTATTAGAGTCACTGGTGATGTCAGTGGCAGTTAGTCAGTTCCCACTCAGCATCAGTTAGTGTCAGATGGTCCGCCGCACTATCACAGTCCCACTATAAGTCGCTGATCACCACCATTAGTAGTATAAAAAAAATTCCAGTATATATCCCATAGTTTGTAGACGCAATCACTTTCACACAAACCAATCCATATACACTTTTTTTTTTTTTTTCGTTTTTTTTTTTTTTCGTTTTACCTAAGACGTGTAGGAGAATACATTTTTGCCTACATTTATGAATAATTATTTTTTATTGTTATTATTTTTTTGGATATGTTTTATAGCAGAAAATAAAAAATATTGGGGTTTTTTTTTTCCAATTTTTTTTTTTCTCCTTTTTCATTTATGTAATAA
Organism: Lithobates pipiens; assembly: GCF_037356315.1. Lineage (NCBI taxonomy): Eukaryota > Metazoa > Chordata > Amphibia > Anura > Ranidae > Lithobates > Lithobates pipiens. The sequence continues at coordinate 330,425,554 of NW_027507785.1, read as the reverse complement.
AAATAAAGAACACAGAGGTGATCAAATACCACCAAAAGAAAGCTTTAATTGTGTGGGGGAAAAAATGATATAAACGTGCATGACCGCGCAATTACCAGGTAAAGTAGCGCAGTGCTGAATGGTAAAAAATGGCCTGGGCATGAAGGGGGTAAAACCTCCTTGAGCTGAGGGGGTTAAATTTGCGATGAAATCACAGCTCCCGGCCGCTTCCTTCTGTTTACAAACAAAGTCGCTGCAGATTTCTTCATCTCAGTATATAATGGAGTCAGCGCACCAGAAACTCACGCTTCAGTTCATGTGGATTATTTCATTTTTAACATGGAAGAGTATAAACTATAAATCCATAAAAAAGATACACTGTACACAGCTGTACAAACAAAGCACAAGGAGGGAATTGGACTTAATAAAGGATTTGCACCCAGAAACATTGTCTGTACCCCCTCTCCCCTCCCCCACCTCTTCCTGTTACCAGGTGTCCCCCATTGGTAACTTTGTATAACTTTGTTATATTTTTCTCTTTGTGTTTCACTTGTTGGGTATTCATAGAACAATCGATTGTCTGCTTTGCTCTGTCTAGTTGTTGGGTTTAACTCCTTGCTGTCTGGCTGAGTTCCTCAAGGTTGAGGAGACCTCTGTGCTTCGTGCACAGGATCTATAGTCCTATAGTATCGGTGGCGGCCCATAATGCACCCCCCCCCCATCCATGCGTCAGGCCCCCTAATCTACAAAAAAAGATTTGGGGGGCACACCCTAAAAAGATGCATTAAAGATGGTGCAGCCATAAGACCCCACACACAGAACAAAATATTAGACATGTGCGATTCGTTTCGTACGAATCTCAAATTCGTACGAATTTCCCAAAATTCGTACGTTCGGAAGGATCCGAAATACGAATTGCCATGCGTCCGAATTCTGTACGCAATACGAACATTTGTTTACGAATTTCGGATTTCGGATCAGTTGTCGTCGCATCGACGACTCAGTCATTATGCTTATTATGAGGGGCTCCCACCATCCCTGTGCTATGCTGACTTCCTCCTGGGGCTGTACCTCTGCTGTGCTCATTATGAGGAGCTCCCACCATCCCTGTGCTATGCTGACTTCCTCCTGGGGCTGCTTATTATGAGGGGCTCCCACCATCCCTGTGCTATGCTGACTTCCTCCTGGGGCTGCTTATTATGAGGGGCTCCCACCATCCCTGTGCTATGCTGACTTCCTCCTGGGGCTGTACCTCTGCTGTGCATATTATGAGGGGCTCCCACCATCCCTGTGCTATGCTGACTTCCTCCTGGGGCTGCTTATTATGAGGGGCTCCCACCATCCCTGTGCTGTGCTGACTTCCTCCTGGGGCTGTACCTCTGCTGTGCATATTATGAGGGGCTCCCACCATCCCTGTGCTGTGCTGACTTCCTCCTTGGGCTGCTTATTATGAGGGGCTCCCACCATCCCTGTGCTGTGCTGACTTCCTCCTGGGGCTGTACCTCTGCTGTGCATATTATGAGGGGCTCCCACCATCCCTGTGCTATGCTGACTTCCTCCTGGGGCTGCTTACTATGATTGGCTCCCACCATCCCTGTGCTATGCTGACTTCCTCCTGGGGCTGCTTACTATGAGGGGCTCCCACCATCCCTGTGCTGACTTCCTCCTGGGGCTGCTTATTATGGGGGGCTCCCACCATCCCTGTGCTGTGCTGACTTCCTCCTGGGGCTGTACCACTGCTGTGCATATTATGAGGGGCTCCCACCATCCCTGTGCTGTGCTGACTTCCTCCTGGGGCTGCTTATTATGAGGGGCTCCCACCATCCCTGTGCTGTGCTTACTTCCTCCTGGGGCTGTACCTCTGCTGTGCATATTCTGAGGGGCTTCCGCCATCCCTGTGCTATGCTGACTTCCTCCTGGGGCTGCTTACTATGAGGGGCTCCCACCATCCCTGTGCTATGCTGACTTCCTCCTGGGGCTGCTTACTATGAGGGGCTCCCACCATCCCTGTGCTATGCTGACTTCCTCCTGGGGCTTCTTATTATGAGGGGCTCCCACCATCCCTGTGCTGTGCTGACTTCCTCCTGGGGCTGCTTATTATGAGGGGCTCCCACCATCCCTGTGCTGTGCTGACTTCCTCCTGGGGCTGTACCTCTGCTGTGCTCATTATGAGGGGTTTCCACCATTCCTGTGCTGTACTGACATACTGAGCACAGCAGGGGTACAGCCCCGGGAGGAAGTCAGCACAGAACAGGGATGGTGGGAGCCCCTCATAATAAGCAGCCCCAGGAGGAGCAGGCGAAAACTGGACCAGCGGTGCATGGCAGACAATCAGCTTCTCTCTTTCTCATCTAATGAAAATTCGTATTTCGGATCGGAAATTCTTCAACGGAATTTCGTATTTCGGATAAAAACCAAACTTCCATCAGCATCGACTGTCATATTGAGGTATATTTTTGCCTTTAAAGTCATCGTAACGAACGTTCATACAAATTAACGAACCTAACGACAATTCGTATTTCGTACGAAACGAAACGGAATTTTGGACACGAAATACAAAGTACGAATTAATTTTAATACGAACCGTAACGGAACAGAACGAAACAAATTTATTGACGGCGCCCATGTCTACAAAATATTACAGCGCACAGATGCAAAAATAACTCCTGCAAGGCTATTTAACCACTTGCCGACCGCCGCACGCCAATATACGTCGGCACAATGGCAGCGGTGGGCAAATGGGCGCACCTGTACGTCCCCTTTAATTTGCGGGTCTAGCGGGAGCGTGCGCGCCACCAGCTCCGTGCTCCTGCGCCCGCCGCAGACTGCATGACCGCGCCTGCGGGTCCCGCGGACTCCATGTCCGCCGGTGTCCCGCGATCGTGTCACGGAGCTGCAGAACGGGGAGATGCCTATGTAAACAAGGCATTTCCCTGTTCTGCCTAGCAACATGACAGGGATCTACTGCTCCGTGTCATCGGGAACAGTGATCTCTGTCATGTTGCAGTGAGCCCATCATTCCTCGCAGTTAGAACACCTCCCTAGGCAGGCATGTACTGGCCATAGGGACTATAGGGAGTTTCCCGGTGGGCCGATGGCTCAGTGGGCCGGTTTCAGTGACAGCCAGTGGCATTGCTGGGGGGGACTTTTGGGGCTATAGCCCCGAGTCAGTCCAGGAGTCCCCAACCACAGGGTCCCAGCCCACTACCTGCCCTCTTTCTGGTGACCCTGATGTAAGGAGGGGCTCTCTGGGGACCCTGATGTAAGCCGGAGGCTCTCTAGGGACCCTGATGTAAGGCGGATGATCTCTGGGGACTCTGATGTAAGAGGGGCAATCTGGGGACCCTGATGTAAGGGGAAGGCTATATGGGAACCCTGATGTAAGGGGAGGCTCTCTGGGGACCCTGATGTAAGTGGGGGGCTCTCTGGGAACCCAGATGTAAGTAGGGGCTCTCTGGGGACCCTGATGTGAGGGGGGCTCTCTAGGGGCTTTTTTGCCCAATTGCATACAGTTTATATACAGTTTTTTGCGTGTTTACAAAATTAAAGTGGGCCGGTCTGGATGAAGTCCAGGGCCAAATTTTTGTCCCAGTCCAGCCCTGTCCCTAGGACGCACTTAACCCCTCGATTGCCCCCCCTAGTGTTTAACCCCTTCCCTGCCAGTGTCATTTACACCATAATCAGTGCATTTTTATAGCACTGATCACTGTATAAATGCTAAGGGTCCCAAAATAGTGTCAAAATTGTCCGATGTATCCACCGCAATGTCGCAGTCACGATAAAAATCACAGATCACCACTATTACTAATAAAAAAAAAAAAATTTCACCAAAAATATGTAGAAGGATAGGTATCGGCCTAAACAGGAAAAAAAACATTTTTTTTATATTTTATTGGGGGATATTTATTATAGCAAAAAAGTACAAAATATTGCTTTTTTTTTTTTTTCAAAATTGTCGCTCTTTTTTTTGTTTATAGCGCAAAAAAATAAAAAGCGCAGAGGTGATTAAATACCACAAAAAGAAAGCTCTATTTGTGGGAAAAAAAGGACGTCAATTTTTTGTGTAACATCTCACGGCCGCGCAAACTGTCAGTTAAAGCGACGCAGTGCTGAATCGCGAAAATTGCTCTGGTCAGGAAGGGGGTAAATCCTTCCGGGGCTGAAGTGGTTAAAGCACCTGAACATTTAAATATAATATGGGGATTTAGTCACTGTATATGGCTATGAGGTGCTTAAATCCACTTACTGCGTCAGCCCCCTAACCTGTGGGTGCATTGTTTGCCGCCATCCCAAAAATATACCACCAGCCGCCACTATTAATGAGTATAAAGCCAAACAACAAGATACTATACAGTGGCGGCTGGTGGTATATTTATTTATATTTGAATATACCACCAGCCGCCGCTGTATAGAATCTTGTTGTTTGGCTTTACACTCATTAACAGTGGCAGTTGGTGCTCCATTTTTTGGGGGAGGCGCAAACAAACCCAATGTGGGGTTTTCCCTATACATACCAGATCCTTCTACTTGATTAGGGTTTAGCATAGAGGTTAATGGGAGACTCCTAAAAAAAAAAAAACTGATGTGGGGTTCCCCTACACATACCAGACCATTCAACTTGATGAGGGTCTAGCACAAAGTTTTATGGGAGACCCCTAAAAGGGAAAAAAATGTGGGGTTCCCCCTACACATACCAGACTATTCAACTTGATGAGGGATTAGCATAGAGGTTAATGGAAGATCCCTCAAAAAAAAAAAAAAACAATGTGGGGTTCCCCCTATACATACCAGACCCTTCTACTTGATGAGGGTCTAGAATAGAGGTTAATGGGAGACCACTCAAAAAAAAAACAATGTGGGGTTCCCCCTACACATACCAGACTATTCAACTTGATGAGGGATTAGCATAGAGGTTAATGAAAGATCCCTCAAAAAAAAAAAAACAATGTGGGGTTCCCCCTATACATACCAGACCCTTCTACTTGATGAGGGTCTAAAATAGAGGTTAATGGGAGACCCCTCAAAAAAAAAAACAATGTGGGGTTCCCCTATACATACCAGACCCTTCTACTTGATGAGGGTCTAGAATGGAGGTTAATAGGAGTCCCCTCAAAAAAGAAAATCAATGTGTGGTTCCCACTATATATACTAGACCTTTCTACTTGATGAAGGTCTGGCATAGAGGTTAATGGGAGACCCCTCAAAAAAAAAAAAAAACAATGTGGGTTTCCCACTACACATACCAGACCCTTCTACTTAAAGAGGGTCCAGCATAGAGGTTAATAGGAGACCCCTAAAAAAAAAAAACAATGTGGGGTTCCCCCTATACATACCAGACCCTTCCACTTGATGAAGGTCTGGCATAGAGGTTAATGGGAGACCCCTCAAAAAAAACGTAAAAAAAAACAATGTTGGTTTCCCACTACACATACCAGACCCTTCTACTTAAAGAGGGTCCAGCATAGAGGTTAATAGGAGACCCCTAAAAAAAACAATGTGGGGTTCCCCCTATACATACCAGACCCTTCTACTTGATGAGGGTCTAGCATAGAGGTTAATAGGAGACCCCTAAAAAATGTGGGGTTCGCCTTATAGATACCAGACCTTTATATTTGATGAGGGTCTAGCATGGCGGTAAATGGGAGACCCCCTTGAAAAAAAATAAAACAATATGGGGTCCAGACCTTTCTACTTGATGAGAGTGTAGTATAGAGATACATACCAGATTGTGTTTCCTTGTTGAGGGTCTGGTATGAATTTGATGGGGACACCAAGCAAAAAAAAAAAGCATGGAATATTCCCCAAATTGTATCTTTCCCTGGCGGTCCGGGATGGATTTCAAGGGGCACCACCCAAACAAGATAAAAAAACATGGGGCCCCCCCAAAATCCATGCAAGACCCTGATCCAAGCATGCAGCCTGCAAGGCCAGGTAAGGGGGGAATGAGCGCATAGATCCTCCCCTTCTGTACCATACCAGGTCATGAGGGGGGCACCTTGTCGGGGGGACTCCCCTGGCACAGCACTTTATCCCTATGTTGATGAGGACGAGTTCATTGGCTCACATTGTGGAATCTACTACCCTAAAGCTGATTATACATAGTCCGCTTTTCTGGGAGGCGAATCACTGTCTGTGCTGACCCAGCTCCTCCACCCCTGCCCTTACCTCCATAAATAACCTAAATTAATACTATAGAGGGTTACTTGAGTGACAGCTCTGAGTCTGCTGGAGCTGCTCACATCACATCCAAGATGGCGGCACCCAGCAGTGGTCTCCGGATTTTGGATGTCTATACAAGGGAGGATTTTTACGGGAAATGAGATGAATAAAATACATTTGATGTACATACAATCGAATGTGAAGATTGTGTGGAATGGTCGGGTGACAGGGTCTCTTTAAGAATATTAATCGGCTGTATTCCCGCGGGGCGCGATCGCTGGGCTCGCTCCTCTGTTTGTCTCTTTTTGACATGTTTGAGGGACGCCAAAATAATCACATTACCAAAATAGGAGATTTGGGTCTGATTATGACTCATGGGAAGGAACGGGAACTGAAACTTTATTTTGAATGAGATGATGATTGTGGATGAGAAAGATTTCCTTCGATCGCCGGCTCTTCATTATTATTGTCCCGGCTCCGGATTCTCCGTCACTTTCTACCAATTTCCTGAAACAACACATCTGTGTCCAGCAGGTTACATGAAACCCCATGGACATTACATAAAGCCCAACTCCGGCTAAAACCTTTTTTTTTTTTTTCGATTTTAGGGAAAGACCAAATTTTTCTGGCTTTTATTGATATCCATGGGACCCGCTGAGACACTGCTGGTAGGTGGGAGCTGAGCTGCTGAGTCACTGCTGGAAAGGGGGAGCATGGTGAGCTGAGCAGCTGAGTCACTGCTGGGGGGGGGGGGGGACAGGGTGAGCTGATCTGATGAGTCCCCACTGAACGGAAGGAGTAGGACGAGCTGAGCTGCTAAGCCACTTCTGAATGGGAGGAGCAGGGCGAATTGAACTGCCGAGTTATTGCTGGGAGAGGGAACAGGGCGAGCTGAGCCGATGAGTCATTACTGAATGGGAGGAGTAGGGTGAGCTGAGCTGCTAAGTCACTGCTGGGAGAGGGAAGTAGGGTGAACTGAGCCACTGAGTCACTGTTGAGAGTGAGGAGTAGGGTGAACTGAGCTGCTGAGAGAGTCATGGAAGGAGGGAGCAGGGAGAACTGCTAATTCACTGCTTGAAGGGAGTAGCAGGGTGAGCTGAGCTGCTGAGTCACTGCTGGAAGGGAAGAGCAGGTGGAGCTACTGAGTCACCGCTGAAAGAAGGTACAGGGCGAGCTGATTTGATGAGTTCCCGCTGAACAGGAGGAGCAGTGCAAGCTGAGCTGCTCAGTCACTGCTGGGAGAGGGAAGTAGGGTGAACTGAGCCACTGAGTCACTGTTGAGAGTGAGGAGTAGGGTGAGCTGAGCTGCTGAAAGAGTCATGGAAGGAGGGAGCAGGGAGAGCTGCTAAGTCACTGCTTGAAGGGAGTAGCAGGGTGAGCTGAGCTGCTGAGTCACTGCTGGAAGGGAAGAGCAGGTGGAGCGGTCATTGCTGGGCGGGGGTGCAGCATGAGCTGAGCTGCTGAGTCACTTCTAAGAAAAGGAGTAGGGTGAGCTGAGCTGCTGAGTCACTGCTGGGATAGGGATATGGAGGAGCTGAGCTGACTTATGCCGCGTACACATGATCGCAATTCTCATTGGAAAATATACACTTAGACCCCTTTCACGCTGAGCCACGTCGGGCATCAGCCGTAAAGCGGCAACTATTTTTTATCGCCGCTTTACTGTCATTAAAACTACCGCGCTAAAAGGCCGAAAAGAGGTTAAAGGGGTTAAATCTGCCTGCGAAAACGCACTTTGCCGGCGGTATAACAGTGCTGCCCCATTGTTTTCAATGGGGAGGAGCGGTGTATTCACCGATCCTACACCGCTGCAAAGAAGCTGCTGGCAGGACTTTTTGTGACGCCCTGCCAGTGCAGCGCCCCAGTGTGAAAGCACTCCGGCTTTCACGCTGGGTTTGCAGCTGAGGCTTTTTTCAGGGGCTTTACAGGCAACATTTTTAGCGCTGTAGCGCCTGAAAAACAGGATCATGCTCTGCTTTAGTATGTCACAGTACATGTTGGCATTCATGGTCCCCTCAATGATCTGTAGCCCCCCAGTGCCGGCAGCACTCATGCAGCCCCAGACTGTGACACCCCCACTACCATGCCTGACTGTAGACAAGACACACTTGTCTTTGTCCTCCTCACCTGGTTGCCCCCACACACGCTTGTCACCATCTGACACCAAATATGTTTATCTTGGTCTCATCAGACCACAGGACATGGTTCCAGTAATCCATGTCCTTAGTCTGCTTGTCTTCAGTAAACTGTTTGAGGGCTTTCTTGTGCATCATCTTTAGAAGAGGCTTCCTTCTGGGACGACAGCCATGCAGACCAATTTGATGCAGTGTGCGGCGTATGGTCTGAGCACTGACAGGCTGACCCCCCACCCCTACAACCTCTGCAGCAATGCTGGCAGCACTCATACATCTATTTCCCAAAGACAACCTCTGTATATGACGCTGAGCACGTGACCTCAACTTCTATGGTGGACCATGGTCGAGGCCTGTCCTGAGTGGAGCCTGTCCTGTTATACCGCTGTATGGTCTTTCTTGGCCACCGTGCTGCAGCTCAGTTTCAGGGTCTTGGCAATCTTCTTATAGCCTAGGCCATCTTTATGTAGAGAAACAATTCTTTTTTTTACAGATCCTCAGAGAGTTCTTTGCCATGAGGTGCCATGATGTTGAACTTCCAGTGACCAGTATGAGAGAGTGAGAGCGATAACACCAAATTTAACACACCTGCTCCCCATTCACACCCCAGACCTTGTAACACTAATGAGTTACATGACACCGGGGAGGGAAAATGGCTAATTGGGCCCAATTTGGAAATTTTCACTTAGGGGTGTACTGACTTTTGTTGCCAGCGGTTTAGACATTAATGGCTGTGTGTTGAGTTATTTTGAGGGGACGGCAAATTTACACTGTTATACAAGCTGTACACTCACTACTTTACATTGTAGACAAGTGTCATTTCTTCAGTGTTTCGTCACATGAAAAGAATCAAAAATGTGAGGGGTGTACTTACTTTTGTGAGATATTGTATATATGTGAATGCATAGTGTCTTTTTTAAGTGAAATGGTCAAGAAATACAACAAATAACATTTACCAACAAATGAGCACAAGGAAAAACACATTGTCACAAAACACAAAAACACAACACAAAACAACAAACACAAAACAACAAACAACAAACACAAAAAAAATTGTCTTTGGTAAATAATGTATTTTTTTTTTGTTACATCACATGGCTTTTTTTAATCACATGTCTTCAGTGGATGACTGATCACATGATTTTGTTGATAAACAAAAGCCATGTGATTGCAAAATGCAATTTATCAACAAAACAATGTGGAGATTGTCGATCAATCGGGTCTCTTTGTGATCCTAGCTGGGAATCTGTTAATTCCTTGCCAAAAAATGTTGTTGGAGATTTCTTTTGGCAGATGAAATTGTTGTAAAATGAAGACTTGGCTCCAGGGTGACGGTGTTTTCTGATTGGTAGGATGCAGCGCGCTTTCACGTACAATAAACCTGCATACACTTGACCCGCACGTGACCTCCTTGGTGGCTGCCTCAACCTGCTTCAAGCTGATTTTACATTTCCATGGTCTTGTATGAGAGATGCAAAAAAGGATTTTATTGCACATGACAAGAGAAAGAATTCCAACACATTTCAGGAGCTTAGAATTCCCTCCTTCATCAGGGTCTGAAACGTCAGCAGTGATTTGTGATTCCACTGGAGAAAAACTATTTGCATATGGATTGTGGCTGTTACGGTTTAATATATGGTTATCATTGGCCTTTGTAAGCACTGGTTCACAGCCGCTGAGACATTGCTGGGAGGAGGGAGCAGGGTAAACTGAGCTGCTGAGTCACTGCTGGGAGGAGGGAGCAGGGTAAACTGAGCTGCTGAGTCACTGCTGGGAGGAGGGAGCAGGGTGAACTGAGCTGCTGAGTCACTGCTGGGAGGAGGGAGTAAAGTTAGCTGAACTGCTAAGACACTGTTGGAAAGGAGGAGCAGGGTGAGCTGAACAACTGGATCACTGCTGAAATGGGAAGTGTGTTGAGCTGAGCTTCTGAGTGACTGCTGTGAGAAGAAACAGAGTGAGCTGAGCATCTGAGTCACTGCTGTGAGAAGAATCAGGGTGAGCTGAGCAGCTGGGTCACTGCTGTGAGGAGAATCAGTGTTAGCTGAGAAGCTGGGTCACTGCTGGGAGGGGGGAGTATGGTGAGCTGAGCTGTTGAGAGAAGGAACAGGGTGACCTGAGCTGCTGATTCACTGTTGGATGGGAGGATCAGGGGGAGCTGGGCTACGAAGTCACTGCCGTGAGGAGGTGGGTGGTTAGCTGAGCTGCTGAACCACCTCTGAGAGAAGAAGCAGGGTGGGCTGAGCTGCTGAGTCACTATCGAAAGGGTGAATCAGGGTGCGCTGAGCAGCTGGGTCACTGCTGGGAGGGGGGTACTGAGCTGAGCTGCTGAGAGAAGGAACAGGGTGAGCTGCAGTGGCGGCCCATCCATAGAGGGCGCACGGGCGCTGCCTCCCCTATGCATGTGTCCGACCCTACTGATATACATATCAGTGGCACCGGACCATGGATTTCAATGCGGGGAGGGGGGGGGGGGTTTGAAGTACCTCATTAGAGCCAGAGGCTCTAATAGGCTTCAAAAAAGGATGACCTTGGATCACAGAGCATTGTGCTCCAAGACCACCGCTATCATAACACTAAAGTTCCTCCCCGCCAATCAGGAGGCAGGTCTGTGAGACCTGTTTGTCAATTGGCCAAAGCTATTGGACCTTGGCGGAAGAGGAGACACACAGCGGATGAAGCCTCTGGAGGAGCAGACGCCACAGCTGCTCTCCAGGAGAGGAGACCACAGCCCTCACGGCTAAGTGCTGGACTGCCTGGGGGGGGTTGTGTTTCAGTGCCGTGCCATGCCATGAGGGGGGTGTTCTTTGTTTGCTCGACCCCAAAAGAAGAACCCACCAGCCCCCACTGGTGAGCTGAGCTGCTCAACTACTGTTGAATAGGAGGAGCAGGTAGAGCTGGGCTGCTGAGTCACTTCTGAAAGAAGGAGCAGGGTGAGCTGAGCAGCAGAGTCACTGCTCAGATGGGGAGTACAGTGAGCTGAGCTGCTGCAAGAAGGAACAATGTGACCTGAGCTGCTGAGTCACTGTTGGATGGGAGGAGCGAGTGGAGCTGGGCTGCCGAGTCACCGCTGGATGGGAGGAGCAGGTGGAGCTGGGCTACCGAGTCACTGCTGGATGGGAGGAGCAGGTGGAGCTGGGCTGCTGATTCACTGCTGGATGGGAGGAGTGGGTGGAGCTGGGCTGATGAGTCACTGTTGGATGGGAGGAACAGGTGGAGCTGGGCTGCTGAGTCACTGTTGGATGGGAGGAGCAGGTGGAGCTGGGCCGCTGAGTCACTGCTGGATGGGAGGAGCAGGTGGAGCTGGGCCGCTGAGTCACTGCTGGATGGGAGGAGCAGGTAGAGCTGGGCCGCTGAGTCACTGCTGGATGGGAGGAGCAGGTGGAGCTGGGCCGCTGAGTCACTGCTGGATGGGAGGAGCAGGTGGAGCTGGGCTGCCGAGTCACCGCTGGATGGGAGGAGCAGGTGGAGCTGGGCTACCAAGTCACTGCTGGATGGGAGGAGCAGGTAGCGCTGGGCTGCCGAGTCACTGTTGGATGGGAGGAGCAGATGGAGCTGGGCTTCTGAGTCACTGCTGGATGGGAGGAGCAGGTGGAGCTGGGCTGATGAATCACTGTTGGATGGGAGGAGCAAGTAGAGCTGGGCCGCTAAGTCACTGCTGGATGGGAGGAGCAGGTGGAGCTGGGCTGCTGTGTCACTGCTGGATGGAGGGAGCAGGTGGAGCTGGGCTGCTGAGTCACTGTTGGATGGGAGGAGAAGGTGGAGCTGGGCTGCTGAGTCACTGTTGGATGGGAGGAGCAGGTGGAGCTGGGCTGCTGAGTCACTGTTGGATGGGAGGAGCAGGTGGAGCTGAGCTGCTGTGTCACTGTTGGATGGGAGGAGCGAGTGGAGCTGGGCTGCTGTGTCATTGTTGGATGGGAGGAGCAGGTGAAGCTGGGCTGCAGTGTCACTGTTGGATGGGAGGAGCAGGTGGAGCTGGGCTGCCTAGTCACTGTTGGATGGGAGGAGCAGGTGGAGCTGGGCTGCTGAGTCATGGTTGGATGGGAGGAGCAGGTGGAGCTGAGCTTCTGTGTCACTGTTGGATGGGAGGAGAAGGTGGAGTTGAGCTGCTGAGTCACTGCCATGAGGCGGTGGATTGTTAGCTGAGCTGCAGAGTGATTTTTGAGGAAGGAGCAGGGTGAGCGGAGCTGCTGAGTCACTCCTGGGAGAAGGAGCAGGGTGAGCTGAGCTGCTGAGTCACTTCTGGGAGAAGGAGCAGGGTGAGCTGAGCTGCTGAGTCACTTCTGGGAGAAGGAGCAGGGTGAGCTGAGCTACTGAGTCACTGCTAGAAAGGGGAGCAGGAGGAGCTAAGCTGACATATAGAAATAAAATCAGCACTTCTGCTATAAACTGCGAAGATGAATTGCTCCACAGTGCCTACAGCCACAAAAGTCAGAAAGGATTTTTTTTTTCACACGACAAGCGGAGGAAATCTGATGCGTTTTGGAAACGCAGAGCTCTCTCCTTCATCGAGGTTTAAAATGCAGACAGTGATTGAAAACTGGAAAAAACATTTGCATGGTGATCGTGGCTGTTATGGTTTAATATACGGTTATTCTTGGCCTCTGTAAGTACTGGTACCACATACAGGACTTTTTCATAGCCCCTGACAGCTGACCGTTACTCTTTATCATCTATGAGTAACTACCACCCAGGGAGAATTATTTCTACTCGCCCCTTAGATCTCCCAGAGACATCTAAAGAGAAATACGCAGCTGAAAAGGTTCATTTCTCAGCAGCCGGAAGGAGAGGAGCTTTGCGGTTGCGAATTTCCACTGAATGACCCAATTTACATAATATTTTGCTATGTACATTAACAAGTAGTCTTCAGAGCCGGAGGGAACGCAGAGGGAATTTTCATGCAGGGCTTATTATGTTACGGGGAATGAAGCGTAATTGGCAATTAATATGTGATGCTGGGATCAATCACTTGGTGTCCTACAGAAACATTTCCGGGACAGAATAATATTAATGTAAGGATTATGTAACACCTGGAGGTAAAAGATGTCAGCTATGGACATTCATTGCAGTGAGTAAAGCAGCCCTTCTCCACCTTTCCAACATGGAGGAACCCTTGAAATAACTCTCAGGTCTCAGGGAACCTCTGCTAATATTTTTTCTAATGCCGCGTACACACGATCAAATTGTCCGGCGTACTTAGTCCGCCGAAACGCATTTCACCGGACAATTCAATCGTGTGTGGGCTTCAGCGGACTTTCTCTGCGTAAAGTCCGGCAGACTTAGAAAGTATTTTTGCACTCCAATCTTTCCGCTTGGGTTTCAGTGGACAATACGTTCGTCAGTGTACTAGTCCGGCGGACTAAGAATGACGCATGCTCAGAAGCAAGTACGAAAAGGAAGCTATTGGCTACTGGCTATTGAACTTCCTTTTTCTAGTCCCGTCGTACGGGCTGTACGTCATCGCACTAGCAAACGTCGGACTTTCTGTGTGTCCGTGTGTGGCCAAGTCCATTCGGTAGAAAGTCAGCCGGACTATCCGGCGGATTGTTTGCCGGACTAAGTACGCCGGACAATTCGATCGTGTGTACGCGGCATTAGTGTCACCTCATGGTACTTCAGTGTGATTAGAAAGTTGTAGACAAAATTGTTTTCAGTAATATTAATGATATGAAAAAATAATAATAATATTAGTAAGAGAAGAAACTCAAACAGTGAAGATTGTAGGACCTTCACCTCTCCAAGCATTTTATTTAGTTTTGCTCCTTTTTTTCTCTTAAAAAAAGGGACCCACACCTGCTCCTCCAGCTTTTCTTGCCTAGGTGGGAACAACGTATCACCTTCTTCCTGGAAATATCCCACCATGCATCCCAAGAGGCTTTGGGTCAATCTTGGGCTCAATGTCCATGTGCAGTGTCACATCATCATTGGTCTAGGTGCAAGTACCAAGAATGGACAACCAGCTTTCTGAGGACGTCAGTATCTAAGAAGTTCCTTACATTGGTGGCCAGTTCTAAGATTTCCCCTTACACTGGTGGTGAGTGGGGAAAAAAAGCTCTTTACATTGGAGACCAGTGGGAAGAATGTCCCTTACATTGGTAGTCAGTGGGAAGAATGCTCCTTACATTGGGGGTCAGTGGGAAGAATGTTCCTTACATTGGTGATCAGTGGGAAGAATGATCCTTACATTGGTGATCAGTGAGAAGAATGTCCCTTACATTGGTGATCAGTGGGAAGAATGTTCCTTACATTGGTGATCAGTGAGAAGAATGTTCCTTACATTGGTGATCAGTGAGAAGAATGTTCCTTACATTGGTGATCAGTGAGAAGAATGTTCCTTACATTGGTGATCAGTGAGAAGAATGTTCCTTACATTGGTGGTCAGTGAGAAGAATGTTCCTTACATTGGTGATCAGTGGGAAGAATGCTCCTTACATTGGTGATCAGTGAGAAGAATGTTCCTTACATTGGTGATCAGTGAGAAGAATGCTCCTTACATTGGTGATCAATAAGAAGAATGTTCCTTACATTGGTGATCAGTGGGAAGAATGTTCCTTACATTGGTGATCAGTGGGAAGAATGTTCCTTACATTGGTGATCAGTGGGAAGAATGTTCCTTACATTGGTGATCAGTGGGAAGAATGTTCCTTACATTGGTGATCAGTGAGAAGAATGTTCCTTACATTGGTGATCAGTGAGAAGAATGTTCCTTACATTGGTGATCAGTGGGAAGAATGTTCCTTACATTGGTGATCAGTGAGAAGAATGTCCCTTACATTGGTGGTCAGTGAGAAGAATGTTCCTTACATTGGTGATCAGTGGGAAGAATGTTCCTTACATTGGTGATCAGTGAGAAGAATGTTCCTTACATTGGTGATCAGTGGGAAGAATGTTCCTTACATTGGTGATCAGTGAGAAGAATGTTCCTTACATTGGTGATCAGTGAGAAGAATGTTCCTTACATTGGTGGTCAATGGGAAGAATGTCCCTTACATTGGTGATCAGTGAGAAGAATGTTCCTTACATTGGTGATCAGTGGGAAGAATGTCCCTTACATTGGTGATCAGTGAGAAGAATGTTCCTTACATTGGTGATCAGTGAGAAGAATGTTCCTTACATTGGTGATCAGTGAGAAGAATGTTCCTTACATTGGTGATCAGTGAGAAGAATGTTCCTTACATTGGTGATCAGTGAGAAGAATGTCCCTTACATTGGTGATCAGTGAGAAGAATGTTCCTTACATTGGTGATCAGTGAGAAGAATGTTCCTTACATTGGTGATCAGTGGGAAGAATGTTCCTTACATTGGTGATCAGTGGGAAGAATGTTCCTTACATTGGTGATCAGTGAGAAGAATGTTCCTTACATTGGTGATCAGTGAGAAGAATGTTCCTTACATTGGTGATCAGTGAGAAGAATGATCCTTACATTGGTGATCAGTGAGAAGAATGATCCTTACATTGGTGGTCAGTGAGAAGAATGTTCCTTACATTGGTGGTCAGTGAGAAGAATGTTCCTTACATTGGTGGTCAGTGAGAAGAATGTCCCTTACATTGGTGGTCAGTGAGAAGAATGTTCCTTACATTGGTGGTCAGTGAGAAGAATGCCCCTTACTTTGGAGGCCAGTGGGAAGAATGAGCTTGGTGAATACTCATTTCCAAATCCATGGCCATCATTTTGGGGTTGCACCTCAAATGCCGATACCCAATGGCCCTTACATTGGAGTTGCTCTCAATCCCTAATACCCAATGGCCATTAATATGAAGTTTTCCCAATCCCAAGTACCCAATATTGAGTTGCTCCCAATCTCATATACCCAATGGCCATTAATATGGAGTTGCCCACCAATCCCCGATACCCAATGGCCATTAATAGAGTTGCTCCCAATGTCCGATACCCAATGGCCATTAATATAGAGTTGCTCCCAATCCCCGATACCTGATAGCCATTAATATGGAGTTGCCCACCAATCCCCGATACCCAATGGCCATTAATAGAGTTGCTCCCAATGTCCGATACCCAATGGCCATTAATAGAGTTGCTCCCAATCCCCGATACCTGATAGCTATTAATATGGAGTTGCACTCAATCCATGATATCCAGTGGCCATTAAATTGGAGTTTCTCCCATTCCCTCCTATCCAATGACCATTAATATGGAGGTTCTCCCAATCCCTGATACCCAATGGCCATTAATATGAAGTTGCTCCCGAACCCTGATACCCAATGGCCATTAACATAGGGTCGGTCCCAATCCTCAGTACCCAAAGGCCATTAATATGGAGTTGTTCCCAATCTCCAGTACCCAATGGCCATCAATATGGAGTCCCCCCCAGTCCCTGATATCCAATTACCATTAATATGAAGTTGCTCCAAATCCCCGATACCCAATGACAATTAATATGGAGTTGCTCCCAATCCCTGATACCCAGTGACCATGAATATGGAGTTGCTCCCAATCCCTGATACCCAGTGACCATGAATATGGAGTTGCTCCCAATCCCGATACCCAATGGCCATTAATTTAGAGTAGCCCCCAATCCCTGATACCCAATGGCTATTAATATGGAGTTGCTCCCAATCCCTGATACCCAATGGCCATTAATTTAGAGTAGCCCCCAATCCCTGATAACCAATGGATATTAATATGGAGTTGCTCCCGATCCCTGATACCAAATGAACATTATTATGCAGTTGCTCACAATCCCCAATACCCAATGGCCATTAATATGGAGTTGGTACCTATCCCTGATACCCAATGGCCATTAATATGTAGTTGCTCCCCTTTGTGATTATAACATCCTCCACTCCTCTTGAAAGGCTTTCCACTAGATTTTGGAAAGTGTCTGTGGGAATGTGTCCTAATTTGTAAGGTCAGGTACTGATGTAGGACGAGAAGACCTGGCTCAATTGTTGGGCCTCACGTTGGGCACAAAAAAAAGTTCTGGCTTGCAGTCAATTAATTTCAAAGGCATTCAGTAGGGTTGAGGTCAGGGCTCTGTGCAGGACACTCGAGTTCCTCCACACCAAACCGGTCACACCATGTCTTTATGGAGCTGGCTTTGTACACAGGGGCACAGTCATGGTGGAACAGAAAAGGATCTTCACCAAACTGTTACCACAAGGCTAGAAGAGTACAATTGTCTACAATGTCTTTGTTTGATGTGGTATTACCAGGACCCTTCACTGGAATCACCTGAACTCCATCATTAGGAGGGAGGTCCACATACTTTTAGCCATATAGTATCACTGCATTGCATAGAGAAGCATATAGACCCGTCACTGGGTGTAAAGTGGGGAATGCAATGAAAACCAAAGGTTTTTTATTTATTAATTTCATTAGCATATTGATGGGAATGGAAGGCAGGGAAGGCAAAATATAAGCAGATTAAACTTCAGCCTTAAATCTGTCACAGCTATGACCGAGGGCACCATTCTTTGGGCCTAGAAGCATGTGACTAGCTGGACTCTGTACCACGGCGTATATGGTTACACATCAGTATGAGATGAGCCGGGTCAAGGATTAGTAGGGATGACTAAGAGATATGAGGGGAACTGTTTCTGGACGGCATGTCTGTGTCTGGGTATGTGCGTCCCTTTGTGCTGTGTCACCGGGAGCCCAGTGCAGGCGCTGAACTTCTGTGTGACGGTAATAGAAGAATATAAACCTAAGAATGGATCGGAGTCTGCCATGTACAGACAACATGTCTATACTGTGAAGGGAGACTAAAATGGTAAAACATGGCGGATTAGGCTACAGCAATCAAATACAATGTTTTTGAATAAGAGCCAGTGGAGGCTGGTGCTTTGGGGGGGCGCAGACAAACTGAAAAAAACCATCAATTGCAGCTAATGTGCCATCAAATGCAGCCACTGAGCCCATAAATTTCTGCCAGTGTGCCCATCAATTGCCACTACTGTGCCCCATCAGATGCCGCCAGTGTGCCCCTTCAGATGCCACCAGTGTGCCCCATCTGATGCCGCCAGTGTGCCCCATCATATGCCGCTAGTGTGCCCCATCAGATGCCGCCAGTGTGCCCCATCAGATGCCGCCAGTGTGCCCCATCAGATGCCGCCAGTGTGCCCCATCATATGCCGCTAGTGTGCCCCATCAGATGCCGCCAGTGTGCCCCATCAGATGCCGCCAGTATGCCCCATCAGATACCGCCAGTATGCCCCATCAGATGCCGCCAGTGTGCACCATCAAATACCGCCAGTGTGCCCCATCAGATGCTGCCAGTGTGCCCCATCAGATGCCACCAGTGTGCACCATGAAATACCGCCAGTGTTCCCCATCAGATGCCGCCAGTGTGCACCATCAGATGCTGCCCGCTACTTACCTGTCTCTGGGTGGGTCAGCGGCGGTCTCCTTAATGTCCTCCATGTCTTCTTCCATCCTCTCTCAGGCGTCCAATCACAGCGCCTGACGTTTGAGCCAATCAGCTGACCGGTAACAGACCTGGCAACCTGATTGGCTGAGAGGCGGATTCAGTGTTAGCTTGCTTTGCTAACATACAACTGAGTGAACAGTGAACGCACAGCATTGCGCCCGCTGTTCACCTTTTTGTGTGCCTATTAGAGCATATGGCTCTAATCAGGTGCTTCCAAAAAACACCCCCACTGCTGTAATTCAGGTGCCCGGTGACCAAAAATGGGGGGGTGTCAGCAGCGACCATAGATAGATAGATTCATACAATGCATGAATCTATCTGTGGTGATTAGAGCGATGCAGCAGAGAGGGGGCGCCTATCCAGAAGTAAGAGAGCAGCGCAGGGTTGGGATTGCGGCTTGCAGTCCAACCAGAAGTGACGGTTCTGCCGGCTGGAGAACCTGTCGTGGTCAGAGGACCCAACCAGAAGAGGTGACGCTTGCAGAGCAGACTTGTGTGTCAAGCCAGGGACCGAGCAGGCCAGTGGGGTGAAGCTTGAGAGGTATCTAGTGTGCCAAGCTAGGGACCCTCTATGCTGGGTCCCTAGCTTGGCACACTAGATACCTCTCAAGCTTCACCCCACTGGCCTGCTCGGTCCCTGGCTTGGGTGATGCTTGAGGAAGATACCACCATGAAGATTGGAGGAGCTCAGTGGCAGTGAATCAGAGGGTCTAGTGATAGGCCGGGAGCTCCGTGTATTGGAGAACTACTAGAAGTGATTGTAGTGGAAGTGAAGGAACTGTTACGTTTTGTTTTTGGAACTGTTAAAGAGTGTTGCCATACAGGGCCGTTTTTAAGGCAGGGCAAAAGGGGCAGCTGCCCTGGGTCCTATCATTGTTGTGGGGCCCAAAGCAGCTGCCTCATACTTGCCAACTATCCCAGTTTAAATTTCCTTGTCTCTTGCTGTGTCCCGATATCTCAGTGTGAAGTGCTGCTAATAATGCTGCCCAGCTCTGCCCTATTGTTGTGTACAGAGGACTCACCTGCAGACTCTGTTTTTACATGTAAATAATCAGCATTCGTATGTAAAGAGCAGCATAGATATGTAAATAAAGGCGGCATCCATATGTATAGCATGACCCCTGGAGTGAGGAGATGATGTGCTGTAACCTCTAGCAGCGAATCAGTGAGCAGTATTACTGTACAGTAATCTCAACAAGCAGAAATCATGTGCTGTAACCTCTAGCAACTAATCAGTGAGCTGTAATGTGTGCTGTAACCTCTAGAAACCAGTCAGTGAGCGGTAATGATACACTGTAACCGCTGGCAACCAATCGCAATAGCTGCCTGATCTGATTCAGTAAACTGATTTTGAGTCTAGCTGCTATTTATTGTATGTCTCAGAGCAGGTGGAGAGCAAAACTGCATGGGGGGGGGCCCATGAAAAGTTTTGCCCAGGGTCCAATCAATATTAAAGATGGCCCTGTTGCCATAGGAGACAGCATTCCTGCAAATGCAGATGTGGCGTTTTGCTGGAGGCCTTTCCCTGCATGGCTGTCCTCCGATTGAAGTCTTGGAGTCTGCCAATTAACATTGCAACTACCTAAGGGTGTCCTTGTCCTAACCCTCTCTCCCAAAGTTCTATTAAGAGAAATAAAAATCTCTTTTGCATTTGTAGTGGCGGGCAACTGAAGAGCACGCGCTATAGGTTTTTCAAAGTTAAACTTTAACCAAACTACAGTTTGGTTTGGATCTATTTGCCTAAATTGGACTTCTGTGTCAGTCTGACTGGGCTGTGAGATGTTCAGCTTAGCCACAGGGGGGCACTGTCTCTTGTGGCAGGGGCCTGGAACTATGGTCTGGTCAGGCGCTTAGGTTACTCTCTTTCGGAGCCAGGTCAGTGGGAGTGACCCACCCCCTGGGAGAGGGTATTTACGATGCGGATGTCACGTGGTTTGGGGTTCCGGTCCAGTATGATATGCTGACTACTTGGTCCTGGTCCTCCTGACCAGCCCCCAGGAAGGCTATGGCCTGGGGTGCGGATCCACCCGACTTTGATGCCTCGGGGCTGGCTAGCCCAAGGCAAGGAAACTAAAGGAGGATTCCGAGGTGGTTGGGTGCCGTCTCTGGTTCGGGAGAGACCCAGTGTGCTTCGAGCATTCCAGGGGAGGACTTTTTAGAAGAAGACCACAGACGGGTTGGCTTCTTAGTAGGAGCCTGGAAGGGCTGAAGTAACCGAGAGAATCCGGTCTTGTGGATATCGCCAAGCAGGCTGAAAGATCCAGATATCCTACAAGTGTTCTACAGCTTAGTTTCCTACGTGTTCTGCAACAACGTTGGTGACAAAGACTTTGTTCCTGAGTAAAGCACCTTGTTGGCTGCTAGGCCTTGTGAGAGAGGGACTATCCAACCTGAGGGATCATCCAGCTGCGAATGGCTATTCTCTGGATGCAGTCAAAGTAAGCAAGTTCTTTAGCGTTTTCTGGACTTCGACATTGAGAGAACCTGAACCTCCCTTTCCAACCCTCTGATCCCAAGTTGAAAGACTGTTCAATGGTTTGAGTCTTTACAAATAAAATCCATTCAAGTGGATCTATTGTCAGTCTCAAGTTACTGGGTCATCTACCACGGGACATCCCCTAGACCAGTGATGGGGAACCTCGGCACCCCAGATGTTTTGGAACTACATTTCCCATGACGCCCATGCACTATGCAGTGTAGGTGAGCATCATGGGAAATGTAGTTCCAAAACATCTGGGGTGCCAAGGTTCTCCATCACTGCCCTAGACGTGTCACAAGGAGAACAGAAGGTAACGGTAAGCCCAAAAATAAGCAGCAGCTCCTTCGGGGGTTAGTGCTACACATTCAAGAAGTGTCTGGTGCCCAGTGACATTAACTACCTTGCCCCCAACCATGCTTCACAACCCCACTATACACAGTCAGCTATCTCTGGCTCTGGAGGTACTCATTAGACCGAAGGAGGCCTGGGACCTTGCGACAATATGAAAGATTTTGCTGTACCATATTTACATATGGATCCAGATCATCTGCTCAAACAGAACTGATCCACGTGTACTTTTCAATTGTATTATACTACCGACTAACCAGCAGTTGAAAATGAACCATGCCACGATGGCGAGATAGGAAGTCAAACATTCTGGGAATGGAAATATTAAAATAATGATAAAATAAACCCGGGCAAAGGGAGAGAATTCCCGGATTTATGTGATTTTTTTGTTCTTCATGTTATTAGAGAATAACTAGCAGAATGATCGGTATAAAGAGGATGTATTTAGTTACCTATCCATGTTTTTTTCCCCGTTTTACTGTATGATATAGATCAGTGGCTATCAACTTACAAGGTATTGGACCCCCCAGATGTGGCTCCAGATGTCACCACATAATATTCAATGAGGAATTGGTCAGAGAGTGTTATATGTCTGGTTGGGGACGGGAGTCATGCAACAGTCAGAGACCGAGGACATGAAACATGAGACTGTTAGAGATCACTGCTTTCACATCTCCTTCACAAATCAACGTTGCCACTGCTGACTGCGAGGTCTGAGGCCGGCCATGTCGCCAACACTGAAGGGCCGCATGTGGCCCTTGGGCCTGTAGCTTGGGTACGGGAATGTAGAAGATTGCTGAAATCACACAAGATGTAATGAGATACATGAAGGGATTGTCAGGATGATAATTAGAAGTAATATGAGTCTGTCCAAGGAGAGACCACCCAGCAGATGTGACAAAGACCATTCCAGGTCTGCTCAATGTTCAGAGAGCGGACACACACAGAGCTCCAGAGGCGGCTCTCTAATTAGGCAAATAAGGCGGTCGCCTAAGGCCTCACACTCACAGGGGCCTCCCGACAGCCTAATTGAAGAGCCGCCTCTGCTGACAACAATGCCGCTGCAGCATTAAGCTCAGATCGGCAGCGGTTTAACATTGCCTGTGAGATAGAGAGCACAGACACCAGCACTGAGATAGAGAGCACTGACACCAGCACCAAGAGCACTGACACCAGCACCAAGAGCACTGACACCAGCACTTTAAAGCTCTTAATATATGTAATGTTCATTTTTTTATCGCTTGAATTATTTTTCCTATTATGGGCAGGAGTGGGGCCTCATGTCTAGGTTTTGCCTAAGGCCTCAAAAAGCCTAGAGCCGCCTCTGCAGAGCTCAGATCTGTCACTCCATCATCATACCAAGGAGGGGGATCAATCATCCGACCCTGGTAATACGCTCCCCAATACACCAAAGAGGGGGATCAATCACCGGGACATTTGTCCCTGCTAATCGAGAAATACAAATACACCAAGGAGGGGGATCAATCACTGGGGCATCCATCCCTGGAAATACAGCAAGACACACCCCAATACACCAAGGAGGGGGATCAATCACTGGGGCATCCATCCCTGGAAATACAGCAAGACACACCCCAATACACCAAGGAGGGGGATCAATCACTGGGGCATCCATCCCTGGAAATACAGCAAGACACACCCCAATACACCAAGGAGGGGGATCAATCAATGGGGCATCCATCCCTGGAAATACAGCAAGACACACCCCAATACACCAAGGAGGGGGATCAATCACTGGGGCATCCATCCCTGGAAATACAGCAAGACACACCCCAATACACCAAGGAGGGGGGATCAATCACTGGGGCATCCATCCCTGGAAATACAGCAAGACACACCCCAATACACCAAGGAGGGGGATCAATCACTGGGGCATCCATCCATCCCTGGAAATACAGCAAGACACACCCCAATACACCAAGGAGGGGGATCAATCACTGGGGCATCCATCCCTGGAAATACAGCAAGACACACCCCAATACACCAAGGAGGGGAATCAACCACTGGGGCATCCATCCCTGGAAATACAGCAAGACACACCCCAATACACCAAGGAGGGGGAGCAATCACTGGGGCATCCATCCATCCCTGGAAATACAGCAAGACACACCCCAATACACCAAGGAGGGGGATCAATCAATGGGGCATCCATCCCTGGAAATACAGCAAGACACACCCCAATACACCAAGGAGGGGGATCAATCAATGGGGCATCCATCCCTGGAAATACAGCAAGACACACCCCAATACACCAAGGAGGGGGATCAATCACTGGGGCATCCATCCCTGGAAATACAGCAAGACACACCCCAATACACCAAGGAGGGGGATCAATCACTGGGGCATCCATCCCTGGAAATACAGCAAGACACACCCCAATACACCAAGGAGGGGGATCAATCACTGGGGCATCCATCCCTGGAAATACAGCAAGACACACCCCAATACACCAAGGAGGGGGATCAATCAATGGGGCATCCATCCCTGGAAATACAGCAAGACACACCCCAATACACCAAGGAGGGGGATCAATCACTGGGGCATCCATCCCTGGAAATACAGCAAGACACACCCCAATACACCAAGGAGGGGGATCAATCACTGGGGCATCCATCCCTGGAAATACAGCAAGACACACCCCAATACACCAAGGAGGGGGATCAATCAATGGGGCATCCATCCCTGGAAATACAGCAAGACACACCCCAATACACCAAGGAGGGGGATCAATCACTGGGGCATCCATCCGTCCCTGGAAATACAGCAAGACACACCCCAATACACCAAGGAGGGGGATCAATCACTGGGGCATCCATCCCTGGAAATACAGCAAGACACACCCCAATACACCAAGGAGGGGGATCAATCAATGGGGCATCCATCCCTGGAAATACAGCAAGACACACCCCAATACACCAAGGAGGGGGATCAATCAATGGGGCATCCATCCCTGGAAATACAGCAAGACACACCCCAATACACCAAGGAGGGGGATCAATCACTGGGGCATCCATCCATCCCTGGAAATACAGCAAGACACACCCCAATACACCAAGGAGGGGGATCAATCACTGGGGCATCCATCCCTGGAAATACAGCAAGACACACTCCAATACACCAAGGAGGGGAATCAATCACTGGGGCATCCATCCCTGGAAATACAGCAAGACACACCCCAATACACCAAGGAGGGGGATCAATCACTGGGGCATCCATCCCTGGAAATACAGCAAGACACACCCCAATACACCAAGGAGGGGGATCAATCAATGGGGCATCCATCCCTGGAAATACAGCAAGACACACCCCAATACACCAAGGAGGGGGATCAATCACTGGGGCATCCATCCATCCCTGGAAATACAGCAAGACACACCCCAATACACGAAGGAGGGGGATCAATCACTGGGGCATCCATCCCTGGAAATACAGCAAGACACACCCCAATACACCAAGGAGGGGGATCAATCACTGGGGCATCCATCCCTGGAAATACAGCAAGACACACCCCAATACACCAAGGAGGGGGATCAATCACTGGGGCATCCATCCCTGGAAATACAGCAAGACACACCCCAATACACCAAGGAGGGGGATCAATCAATGGGGCATCCATCCCTGGAAATACAGCAAGACACACCCCAATACACCAAGGAGGGGGATCAATCACTGGGGCATCCATCCCTGGAAATACAGCAAGACACACCCCAATACACCAAGGAGGGGGATCAATCACTGGGGCATCCATCCCTGGAAATACAGCAAGACACACCCCAATACACCAAGGAGGGGGATCAATCACTGGGGCATCCATCCCTGGAAATACAGCAAGACACACCCCAATACACCAAGGAGGGGGGATCAATCACTGGGGCATCCATCCCTGGAAATACAGCAAGACACACCCCAATACACCAAGGAGGGGGATCAATCACTGGGGCATCCATCCATCCCTGGAAATACAGCAAGACACACCCCAATACACCAAGGAGGGGGATCAATCACTGGGGCATCCATCCCTGGAAATACAGCAAGACACACCCCAATACACCAAGGAGGGGAATCAACCACTGGGGCATCCATCCCTGCAAATACAGCAAGACACACCCCAATACACCAAGGAGGGGGAGCAATCACTGGGGCATCCATCCATCCCTGGAAATACAGCAAGACACACCCCAATACACCAAGGAGGGGGATCAATCAATGGGGCATCCATCCCTGGAAATACAGCAAGACACACCCCAATACACCAAGGAGGGGGATCAATCAATGGGGCATCCATCCCTGGAAATACAGCAAGACACACCCCAATACACCAAGGAGGGGGATCAATCACTGGGGCATCCATCCCTGGAAATACAGCAAGACACACCCCAATACACCAAGGAGGGGGATCAATCACTGGGGCATCCATCCCTGGAAATACAGCAAGACACACCCCAATACACCAAGGAGGGGAATCAATCAATGGGGCATCCATCCCTGGAAATACAGCAAGACACACCCCAATACACCAAGGAGGGGGATCAATCACTGGGGCATCCATCCATCCCTGGAAATACAGCAAGACACACCCCAATACACCAAGGAGGGGGATCAATCAATGGGGCATCCATCCCTGGAAATACAGCAAGACACACCCCAATACACCAAGGAGGGGGATCAATCACTGGGGCATCCATCCCTGGAAATACAGCAAGACACACCCCAATACACCAAGGAGGGGGATCAATCACTGGGGCATCCATCCATCCCTGGAAATACAGCAAGACACACCCCAATACACCAAGGAGGGGGATAAATCACTGGGGCATCCATCCCTGGAAATACAGCAAGACACACCCCAATACACCAAGGAGGGGGATCAATCAATGGGGCATCCATCCCTGGAAATACAGCAAGACACACCCCAATACACCAAGGAGGGGGATCAATCACTGGGGCATCCATCCATCCCTGGAAATACAGCAAGACACACCCCAATACACCAAGGAGGGGGATCAATCACTGGGGCATCCATCCCTGGAAATACAGCAAGACACACCCCAATACACCAAGGAGGGGGATCAATCACTGGGGCATCCATCCCTGGAAATACAGCAAGACACACCCCAATACACCAAGGAGGGGGGATCAATCACTGGGGCATCCATCCCTGGAAATACAGCAAGACACACCCCAATACACCAAGGAGGGGGATCAATCAATGGGGCATCCATCCCTGGAAATACAGCAAGACACACCCCAATACACCAAGGAGGGGGATCAATCACTGGGGCATCCATCCCTGGAAATACAGCAAGACACACCCCAATACACCAAGGAGGGGGATCAATCACTGGGGCATCCATCCCTGGAAATACAGCAAGACACACCCCAATACACCAAGGAGGGGGATCAATCACTGGGGCATCCATCCCTGGAAATACAGCAAGACACACCCCAATACACCAAGGAGGGGGATCAATCACTGGGGCATCCATCCCTGGAAATACAGCAAGACACACCCCAATACACCAAGGAGGGGGATCAATCACTGGGGCATCCATCCCTGGAAATACAGCAAGACACACCCCAATACACCAAGGAGGGGGATCAATCACTGGGGCATCCATCCCTGGAAATACAGCAAGACACACCCCAATACACCAAGGAGGGGGATAAATCACTGGGGCATCCATCCCTGGAAATACAGCAAGACACACCCCAATACACCAAGGAGGGGGATCAATCAATGGGGCATCCATCCCTGGAAATACAGCAAGACACACCCCAATACACCAAGGAGGGGGATCAATCACTGGGGCATCCATCCATCCCTGGAAATACAGCAAGACACACCCCAATACACCAAGGAGGGGGATCAATCACTGGGGCATCCATCCCTGGAAATACAGCAAGACACACCCCAATACACCAAGGAGGGGGATCAATCACTGGGGCATCCATCCCTGGAAATACAGCAAGACACACCCCAATACACCAAGGAGGGGGGATCAATCACTGGGGCATCCATCCCTGGAAATACAGCAAGACACACCCCAATACACCAAGGAGGGGGATCAATCAATGGGGCATCCATCCCTGGAAATACAGCAAGACACACCCCAATACACCAAGGAGGGGGATCAATCACTGGGGCATCCATCCCTGGAAATACAGCAAGACACACCCCAATACACCAAGGAGGGGGATCAATCAATGGGGCATCCATCCCTGGAAATACAGCAAGACACACCCCAATACACCAAGGAGGGGGATCAATCACTGGGGCATCCATCCCTGGAAATACAGCAAGACACACCCCAATACACCAAGGAGGGGGATCAATCACTGGGGCATCCATCCCTGGAAATACAGCAAGACACACCCCAATACACCAAGGAGGGGGATCAATCACTGGGGCATCCATCCCTGGAAATACAGCAAGACACACCCCAATACACCAAGGAGGGGGGATCAATCACTGGGGCATCCATCCCTGGAAATACAGCAAGACACACCCCAATACACCAAGGAGGGGGATCAATCAATGGGGCATCCATCCCTGGAAATACAGCAAGACACACCCCAATACACCAAGGAGGGGGATCAATCACTGGGGCATCCATCCCTGGAAATACAGCAAGACACACCCCAATACACCAAGGAGGGGGATCAATCACTGGGGCATCCATCCCTGGAAATACAGCAAGACACACCCCAATACACCAAGGAGGGGGGATCAATCACTGGGGCATCCATCCCTGGAAATACAGCAAGACACACCCCAATACACCAAGGAGGGGGCTGATAGAAAGGTGTCAGATCCCGGTTCTGATAGAAAGGTGTCAGTAGATCCCCCCCAGCAATAATAGACCCCCCCACCAATAATAGACCCCCAGCAAAAAAAATGTCCACCCCAGCAACAATAGATTCCCCTCAGCAATAATAGACCCCCCAGCAACAATAGACCCCCCAGCAACAATAGGTGTCAGATCCAGGATTTATTTTTGCTGGGGTGGACTATTGTTGCGGGGGATCTATTATTGCTGGGGGGTCTATTGTTGCAGGGCTGGACTATTGTTGCTGGGGGGTCTATTGTTTCTGGGGTGGGGACTATTGTTGCTGGGGGGTCTATTATTGCTGAGGGCAATCTATTGTTGCTGGGGTGGAGTCTATTGTTGCTGGGAAGTCTATTATTGCTGGGGGGATCTATTGTTGCTGAGTTGGACTATTGTTGCTGGGGAGTCTATTATTGTTGAGGGGGGATCTATTGTTGTTGTTGCTGGGGGGTCTATTATTGCTGGGGGGATCTATTGCAGCTGGGGACTATTGTTTCTAGGGATCTATTATTGCTGGGGGATGGGGATCTATTGTTGCTTGGATGGGGACAATTGTTGCTGGGGGTCAATTGCTGCTGGGGTGATCTATTGTTGCTGGGGGTCTATTATTGCTGGGGAGGATCTGTTGTTGCAGGGGGTCTATAATTGTTGGGGGATCTATTGTTTCTTGGGTCTATTATTGCTGGGGGGAACTATTGTTGCTGACAGGGGGCATCTATTGTTGCTGCGGTGGGGACTATTTGTGCTGGGAGGTCTATTTGTGCTGGGAGGTCTATTATTGCTGGGGGGATCTATTGTTGCTAGGGGTCTATTATTGCTGCGGTGGGGAATATTTGTGCTGGGGGGTCTATTGTTGCTGGGGGGGAAATCTATTGTTGCTAGGGTGGACATTTTTTTGCTGGGGGTCTATTATTGGTGGGGGGTCTATTATTGGGGGTTTGTTATTGCTGGGGGAATCTATTGTTGCTAGGGTGGACTATTGTTGCTGGGGGTCTATTATTGCTGGGGGGGTATATTGTTGCCGGGGGTCTATTATTGCTGGGGGCTCTATTGTTGCTGGGGGGGTCTATTATTGCTGGGGAGGATCTGTTGTTGCAGGGGGTCTATAATTGTTGGGGGATCTATTGTTTCTGGGGTCTATTATTGCTGGGGGGAACTATTGTTGCTGACAGGGGGCATCTATTGTTGCTGCGGTGGGGACTATTTGTGCTGGGAGGTCTATTTGTGCTGGGAGGTCTATTATTGCTGGGGGGATCTATTGTTGCTAGGGGTCTATTATTGCTGCGGTGGGGACTATTTGTGCTGGGGGGGTCTATTTTTGCTGGGAGGGAATCTATTGTTGCTAGGGTGGACTATTGTTGCTGGGGGTCTATTATTGGTGGGGGGTCTATTATTGCTGGGGGGTCTATTGTTGCTGTGGGTCTGTTGTTGCTGGGGGTTCTATTATTGCTGGGGGTCTATTATTGCTGGGGGGAACTATTGTTGCTGACCGGGGGCATCTATTGTTGCTGCGGTGGGGACTATTTGTGCTGGGAGGTCTATTTGTGCTGGGAGGTCTATTATTGCTGGGGGGATCTATTGTTGCTAGGGGTCTATTATTGCTGGGGGGTCTATTGTTGCTAGGGGTCTATTATTGCTGGGGGGTCTATTATTGCTGCGGTGGGGAATATTTTTGCTGGGGGGTCTATTATTGCTGCGGTGGGGAATATTTGTGCTGGGGGGTCTATTGTTGCTGGGGGGAAATCTATTGTTGCTAGGGTGGACATTTGTTGCTGGGGGTCTATTATTGGTGGGGGGGTCTATTGTTGCTGGGGGTCTGTTATTGCTGGGGGGTCTATTGTTGCTGGGTGGGGGTCTGTTGTTGCTGGGGGTCTATTATTGCTGGGGGTTCTATTGTTGCTGGGGGGTCTATTATTGCAGGTAGTCTATTGTTGCTTCTGGGGTCTATTATTGCTGGGGGGGTCTATTGTTCCTGGGGCATCTATTATTGCTGCGGTGGGGACTATTTGTGCTGGGGGGGTTTATTATTGCTGGGGGGGGGGGGGTCTATTGTTGCTAGGGTGGACTATTGTTGCTCGGGTCTATTATTGCTGGGGGGGTCTATTATTGCTGGGGGGTCTATTATTGCTGGGGGGGAATCTATTGTTGCTAGGGTGGACTATTGTTGTTTGGGTCTATTATTATTGCTGGGGGCTCCGCTCGCCACGCTTCAGGCTCGGCCTCGCTCCGCTCGCCATGCTTAGGGCTCTGCCTCGCTTTGCTTGCCACGCTTCGGGCTCCGCCTCGCTCCGCTCGTCACGCTTAGGGCTCCGCCTCGCTTTGCTTGCCACGCTTCGGGCTCCGCCTCGCCACGCTTCGGGCTCCGCCTCGCTCCGCTCGCCACGCTTCGGGCTCCGCCTCGCCACGCTTCGGGCTCCGCTCGCCACGCTTCAGGCTCGGCCTCGCTCCGCTCGCCACGCTTAGGGCTCCGCCTCGCCACGCTTCGGGCTCCGCTCGCCACGCTTCAGGCTCGGCCTCGCTCCGCTCGCCACGCTTCGGGCTCCGCCTCGCCACGCTTCGGGCTCCGCTCGCCACGCTTCAGGCTCGGCCTCGCTCCGCTCGCCACGCTTAGGGCTCCGCCTCGCTTTGCTTGCCACGCTTCGGGCTCCGCCTCGCTCCGCTCGCCACGCTTCGGGCTCCGCCTCGCTCTGCTCGCCACGCTTCGGGCTCCGCCTCGCCACGCTTCGGGCTCCGCCTCGCTCCGCTCGCCACGCTTCAGGCTCGGCCTCGCTCCGCTCGCCACGCTTAGGGCTCCGCCTCGCTTTGCTTGCCACGCTTCGGGCTCCGCCTCGCTCCGCTCGCCACGCTTCGGGCTCCGCCTCGCTCTGCTCGCCACGCTTCGGGCTCCGCCTCGCCACGCTTCGGGCTCCGCCTCGCTCCGCTCGCCACGCTTCAGGCTCGGCCTCGCTCCGCTCGCCACGCTTAGGGCTCCGCCTCGCTTTGCTTGCCACGCTTCGGGCTCCGCCTCGCTCCGCTCGCCACGCTTAGGGCTCCGCCTCGCTTTGCTTGCCACGCTTCGGGCTCCGCCTCGCTCCGCTCGCCACGCTTAGGGCTCCGCCTCGCTTTGCTTGCCACGCTTCGGGCTCCGCCTCGCTCCGCTCGCCACGCTTAGGGCTCCGCCTCGCTTTGCTTGCCACGCTTCGGGCTCCGCCTCGCTCCGCTCGCCACGCTTCGGGCTCCGCCTCGCCACGCTTCGGGCTCCGCCTCGCTCCGCTTGCTATTCTTCGGCCACGGCCTTGCTCTGCTCGCCGCGCTTTGGGGTCGGCCTCGCTCCGCTCGCCACGCTTTGGGGTCGGCCTCGCTCCTCTCCCCCCAGGCTTCAGGCACGGCCTCGCTCAGCATAATTTTAATCTAACTCTATGTCCACTTACATGGCGTGGCTTGAACCTGGTCTTAGGTGGAGCCACATAATAACTGCGCAAGCGCAGTTCAAAATCAGTTCCGTCGCACTATCTGACGGTTTTAGTGTGCTGTTTTGTCGTAAAAGTGTTGGAACGCATATGCCGGCGTCGCGCATGCCCACTCCAGCGGGTAGCCAAATGTGATGGGTCGCCATATGTGACGATACACCGCACCTATCAGAGTGTTAGCCCAGCAGCCAATGGAAGGAGTACACACTGACAACGCTGCGCCTAATTACAAAGCAGCGGCTAACGTGGTCACCCTATAAGAGGAAGTGATAGAACAGGAAGTGGTACACAGTGAGTCACGGCGCCAAAAATAGATTTTGGGGTTTCTATGCACTTTACCCTGAAGAATGACGCACCCATGAATAAAAAATAACTCTTACTTTGTGCCCTTCAGCAATCCCCCACCCAGTAAATGTAATATGACAGCGGCGTGTGAATTGCGGTGATTTCGGACGGTGAGGCGTTGTTCGGGTGAGTGGAGAGCGCCACGGATATTTTCTTCCATTTGCCGCAATGCGTCGCCGTTCAGTAATTGGGAGTTTTGGTTGAGCCGGTTTGGTGACCTCGGATCACATCTCACATCTGCCTCCGCCGGCCTGAATCCTATCAAGACTTGTGAAAGGTACAAAAACAAGACACAAGTGAAGGTGTGCCTGACTACGCCGGCCACAAACATAACATTTCCAGCAATTCTGTCCATCCGCAGATCAGCCCCACACGGGGGCAGTTCAGGGCGCAGAGCAGAGGATTAAAGCAGCTTAAAGCTTGAAGCTTTACCCGGCTATTGTTACCCTGTTTCCCCAAAAATAAGACCTAGCTTGATTGTCGGTGATGACTGCAATATAAGCCCTACACCTCAAATAAGCCCTACCCTGTCTCTCTGAAAATAAGCCCTACCCTGAAAATAAGACCTACAAGGGCTTAACTAGGGCTTATTTGAGGGGTAGGGCTTATAGTACAGCCATCACCGACAGATCTTATTTTGGGGGAAACAGGGTAGGCCAACCCCGGATCTAAAATCTGTTCTCGGGACCTTATTTAAGTCGTGATGTCATCACCGGGTCTCTGTGCCTTCTCTATGCAATGCAGGCAGATCATGGCTGGTGGGAGGAGCCGGCAGGGGGGCTGGACATGGCTTCCTTATAACATCCCGCCCTCAGTACCCTTCTCAAGAGCCCTCAGTCCTGATGTAAGCAGCGGGAGGAGTTATGCAAATATCAGATTGTCTTGATGGGCGGGTGC
Source organism: Lithobates pipiens (assembly GCF_037356315.1). Lineage (NCBI taxonomy): Eukaryota > Metazoa > Chordata > Amphibia > Anura > Ranidae > Lithobates > Lithobates pipiens. The sequence goes on along the minus strand of NW_027507785.1, from coordinate 330,392,539 downwards.
CAGTCTGGAGGAGTGGGCATTGCATTTGTATTCAGACTGCCCTAGGTAATGCCCATATATCACCCTAAGCAGTGACGGGACAAGGTCACCTAGAGCCTTAGGTGCCAAACTGCCCCCCCCCTAAACTGTATGAGCAATATGTGTCAGCAAACTGTACAAGTCCGCACTTGTGCTGAAATTCCAGCACAAATTTTTGCCCCTAATCCCCCCCCCCGACACAAATGCCCCTCCCCCAAAAAAAGTCACCCCCTCCTAGCACAAATCACATACCCCTCAAATTCCCCCTCTACGTACACACACCCCCAGTCCAAATCCCCCCCTAGCACAAATCATCTACCCCTCAAATTTCCCCTCTGAGTACACCCCCCACTCCAAATCCCCCCTCCTAGCACAAATCATCTACCCCTCAAATTCCCCCTCTGAGTACACCCCCCACTCCAAATCCCCCCTCCTAGCACAAATCATCTACCCCTCTAATTCCCCCTCTGAGTACACCCCCCACTCCAAATCCCCCCTCCTAGCACAAATCATCTACCCCTCAAATTCCCTCTCTGAGTACACCCCCCCACTCCAAATCCCCCCTCCAAGCACAAATCCCCTCCCCTAATTTTCCCTCCTACCGCAAGTCCCCCCAAAGAAGAATTTCCCCTCTTAGCATCCTCTACCCCTCAAATTCACCATCTGAGTACATATCCTCCACCCGCCCCCGTCCCCACTCCAAATCCCCCCTCCTAGCACAAATCCATCCCCTAAATTTCCCCTCCTAGCACAAATACTCTACCCCTCAAATTCACCCTCTGAGTACATATCCTCCACCCACCCTCTCCCCCATTCCAAATCCCCCCTCCTAGCACAAACCACCCCCTAAATTTCCCCTCCTACCGCAAATCCCCCCAAAGAAGAATTTCCCCTCCTAGTATTCTCTAGCCCTCAAATTCACCCTCCACCCGTCCCCATCCCCACTCCAAATCCATCACTCGTAGCACAAATCCCCCCCCTGAAATTTCCCCTCCTAGAACAAATACACACCCTAACCCCAACAGCACAAATCCTCTACCCCTCAAATTCACCCTCTGAATTCATATCCTCCACCCGCCCCCACTCCAAATCCCTCTCTCCTAGCGCAAATCCACCCCCTAAATTTCCCCTCCTAGCACAAATCCTCTACCCCTCAAATTCACCCTCTGAGTACATATCCTCCACCCACCCTCTCCCCCATTCCAAATCCCCCCTCCTAGCACAAACCACCCCCTAAATTTCCCCTCCTACCACAAATCCCCCCAAAGAAGAATTTCCCCTCCTAGTATTCTCTAGCCCTCAAATTCACCCTCCACCCGTCCCCATCCCCACTCCAAATCCATCACTCGTAGCACAAATCCCCCCCCCTGAAATTTCCCCTCCTAGAACAAATACACACCCTAACCCCAACAGCACAAATCCTCTATCCCTCAAATTCACCCTCTGAATTCATATCCTCCACCCGCCCCCACTCCAAATCCCTCTCTCCTAGCGCAAATCCACCCCCTAAATTTCCCCTCCTAGCACAAATCCTCTACTCCTCAAATTTCCCCTCTGGGTACTCATCCCCCCCAACACAAATCCCCCTAAATCACCACACCTACCAGTTTTTATCCCCTGCCACCTCCCAAATTGCCCCTCCCAACACAAATCCCCCCCCCTTCAATCTCTTCACAGCGCCCTTGCCACCCCACCTCACATGAAACCTCAGTGCCCAGGGCAGCCGTCCCTCCTGCCCACCCCTTCTCCTGATCAGAAGCCACCATGATTGAAAGAACTGATATCTAATGATATCAGTCTAAGCACAGTCAGGCTGGGGTGGAAAGTGGTAGATGATGCTGGATGAACACAGCTGGATTTGAGCACAGCCAGGCATATCTTCTTTGTTTTGTAGCTCTCCACCAGATGTCTCTGCTGCCCCATATTGACAATATATGCCTATTACAGTATGCCATAAGCGAAAATGTTTTTGCTACACTATATAGTAGGGAGCGGCCAGAGAGGGATCACTGCGATGCCGTTGGCCAGCTTGAGCATGTATTGCAATGTATGTGATCCAAAAATTCTTGTTTTTATGCAAAGGTTTGCTAGAAATACCTGCAAAGGGTTCATTCTGAATTTTCACTGATGAGCTCCCCTAACCTTAAAAGCAGGGTGCCCATTGGGTGCCAATTGGGTGCCCATTGGAGGCCAGTAATCATATGTTAATATACTGTATGGGGTCTATATATATATATGGGTGAGTGTGGGAGTAAAAGTTCAGCAAGTAATGCTGGATGGTCCTTTGATAAAATAGGCATGTTGGCTCCTCATGGGCGGTGCTTGGAAGGAAAACTGGCAAAACGTTGTTACTGATATGACTAGAGATCAACAAATAGCAGAAAGTCAAAGCAGACCCCACTATTCACTCTGCTATGGAAATAGTGATATCACAGCACAGCAGAGATTCTGGTCTGATAAGCTCCCATGGCCTTCAAAGCTGGATGCCCATTGGATCCCACTGGGAGACCAGTCAGAGTCATGTGTAGGGGACCTATTGTCCCCCCCCCCCCAGTTACCATATGATGATATGTGGGGCCAATATATGGATGAGCGCGGGAGTGAAAGCTTGGCAGATGATGCTAGACGGTCCTTTGTTAAAATGAGCATCCCGGCTCCTTGTGGGCGGTGCTGGAAAGTAAAACTGGCAGAGCGTTGTTACTGATATGACTAGAGATCAACAAATAGCAGAAAGTCAAAGCAGACCCCACTATTCACTCTGCTATGGAAATAGTGATATCACAGCACAGCAGAGATTCTGGTCTGATAAGCTCCCATGGCCTTCAAAGCTGGATGCCCATTGGATCCCACTGGGAGACCAGTCAGAGTCCTGTGTAGGGGACCTATTGTCCTCCCTCCCCCCCCCCAGTTACCATATGATGATATGTGGGGCCGATATATGGATGAGCGCGGGAGTGAAAGCTTGGCAGATGATGCTAGACGGTCCTTTGTTAAAATGAGCATCCCGGCTCCTTGTGGGCGGTGCTTGAAAGTAAAACTGGCAGAGCGTTGTTATGGATATGACTAGAGATAAACTGATAATAGAAATCGAAAGTCAAAAGTCGAAGTTGAATTTTGGCCTAATAAGCTCCCATGGTCTTAAAAGCAGGTTGTCATTGGTGAGTGGAAGTTCATGAGGTGATGCTAGATGGTCCTTTCTTGCAATGGGCATGTTGGCTCTTTGTGGGCAGTGCTTGGAGAACAAACTGGTGGAGTGTTGTCACTGATATGACTAGAGAGTAACAAATAAAGAAAAGTAAAAGCAGACCCCGAATATTTACTCTGCTAAGAAAATAGTAATGTCACGGTTGGGTAGAAATTCTGACTTAATAAACCCCCATGGCCCAAAAAGTAGGATGCCCATTGGATCCCACTGGGGGACTTTGCTGGAGTCATGGTTGGGGAGCCACGGTCCTGCAGGGCAGTTACCACATGTTAATAGGTGGGGTTTATATTGTACATGAGTAAATGGAGGAGTTAAGCAAGTGATGCTGGATGATTCTTTTTTGCCATGGGCATGTTGGCTCCTCGTGGGCGGTGCTTGGAGGGAAAGCTGGTGGTGTGTTGTCACTGATATGACTAAAGATTAACAAATAACAGAAAGTCCATGCAGAGCCTGTTAATCGCTCAGCTAAGAAAGTAGCGATGTCACGGTTGGGAAGGAATTCTGGTCTGATAAGCTCCCATGGCCTTAAAAGCAGGGTGCCCATTGGATCCCAATGAATAACCAGCTGGAGTCCTTGAAGGGGACCACCTGTCCTGCCCTCCAGTTACCATACTGTATCGTTATATGAGGAGTCTATATGCGGGTGAGTGCAGGTTCAGCAGCTGATGCTAGATGGTTTTTTGTTGCAATGGGCATGTTGGCTCTTCGAGGGCGAGGCTTGGAGAATAAACTGGTGGAGTGCTGTCACTGAAATGACTAGAGAGAAACAAATAATGGAAAGTCAACACATACCCCAATATTCACTCTGCTAAGAAAATAGTGATGTCACAGTGGGGCAGGATTTTTGGTTTGATACGCTCCCATGGCCTTGAAAGTAGGATGCCCATTGGATCCCACTGGGAGACCAGTTGGAGTTCTGGTTGAGGATCCACTGTCCTGCCCTCCAGTTACCATATGTTTATATGAGGGGTCTATATACAGATGAGTGCCGGTTGGGAAGGTGATGCTAGATGGTCCTTTGTTGCAATGGGCATGTTGGCTCTTCCTGGGCATTGCTTGGAGAATAAATTGGTGGAGTGTTATCACTGATATGACTAAAGAGAAATGAATAATGGGAAGTCAAAGCAGATTTATTCCCACTGCAAAGAAAATAGTGATGTCACAGTGGGGCAGGATTTTTGGTCTGATAAGCTCCCATGGCCTTAAAAGTAGGATGCCCATTGGATCCCAATTGGGGACCAGCTGGAGAGCTGGTAGGGGATCCACTGTCCTGCCGTCCAGTTACCATATATTGATATGTGGGGTCTATACTGTTTTAGGATGAGTGCAGGAGTGAAAGTTTAGCAAGTGATGCTGGATGGTCCATGTTGGCTCCTCGTGGGCGGTGCTTGGAGGGAAAGCAGGTGGAGTGTCATCACTGATATGATTAGAGATTAACAAATAGCAAAAAATCAAAGCAGACCCCATTATTCATTCTGCTAAGAAAATAGTGATGTCATGGTTGGGCTGGTATTCTGGCCTGATAAGTTCCCATGGCCTTAAAAGTATGATGCCCACTGGAAGGCAATCTACTGCCCTGCCCTCCAGTTACCATATGTTTATAGGAAGGGTCTCTATACAGGTTCAGCAGGTGATGCTACATGGTCCTTGGCTGCAATGGGCATGTTGGCTCTT